>NC_091186.1:25115407-25280407 GCF_040958095.1 Procambarus clarkii
GCTTCAAACATGACCAAAATCAGCTCTTCAAGATCAGCGATTTGGCCGATACTCTTACACATAATTGGATTAACAACACTATCACACTACCAACTACCACGGTGGTTAGTAGTGTGGGCGATTGGTAGTGGTAGTTTTGGTTGGTAGATTGGTTGGTAGTGTGGGCGTGGGGTTGAATGGGGGGGAGGGGGCAGGGGGTTAGCCTGGGGTTGAATGGGGGCGTGTAATAAAATGGTTTGGCATTTGATGCAGCGTCTGTTGGGTAGGTAATCGTGGGGAAGACGAGTACGACGGGCACGAACACTACACGATGAGCTACTGGTGTGGGCCAGTGCGTCTGCAACTGTCCTTCCTGTTTGGGGGTCACCTTAGACGGTAGACGTCAGAGGTGACGTCTTCCTGTGTATGATGTCCTGCGGCGCCGCCTCTGCGCCGGGCTTCTCATCTTTGTCTCCCAGTTGTATCCATAAACACCTCAAAATATACTCTCTATTAAGGAGACGAGAGAGAGAAGTATCAGTGTATGCGATACTGGAAGGCCAGGTCCAAAATTTACACTTTAAAATACCACGATACTGAAGCGAATGATAGGAAAATGGTACGGTAGGAAATGCAGAATAGATCCAGTGAGGAGTCTATGCCTCACTGGGACTAGAAATATAGAAATAACAAAGAAATATTGTATGCACTTCAGACGTCACGGTTATTCAATATCTTACTCAGCAAACAAGAAATATTTGCCGTGGACGTGTTTAAGCAACAATTAGGCAAGTTCCTACAAGAAGTTTAGGACCAAGAGGGCTGTAGTGGGTATGTATGTGACTGGTCTGCTACAAGCAACAGCTCTTTGAATCAAGTTATCACCAGTCAAGCCTGACTCCCTCGTAGAACTCCCAGAACCCTCTATAGTAATTGTTTGACTCTTACACAATGAAATCACAATAACGTAATATATATATATATCTTGAGAAAATCCCGTCGGCTTGCTCCAAATTTTTTATCTGGACTAGTCGGTAGCAGGTAGAGCCCCCTAGCGACCGTGCACAGCCGTGCACAGCCCACCTCTAGCGACCCGTGCACAGGTCACCAAAGGGTAATGGTGGATTGTGCAATATCGTATATTTCCACCTGGTGACTGCAGCTGGTGATTGGTATGTAAATGAACAGTGTTGGGTGGCGGTGTGAGTCATGCCCCTCACCTGTGGCGCTGCCCGCCAACCCTCCCCCATGCCCGGGGGGGGGGGGCATAGTGGGAACGCCACGCCCGGGGGGGGGGCATAGTGGGAACGCCACGCCCGGGGGGGGGGGCATAGTGGGAACGCCACGCCTGGGAGGGGCATAGTGGGAACGCCACTCCTGGGAGGGGCATAGTGGTGGGGGTGTCCCCGCTCCCACGCCCCAGCTACTGACTTGTGGGGGCCACATCCTGCCGGCTACACCACTACTTCAATCCTTCACTGTGGCTCTGCTGCACCAGTTGCCTGAGGCTGAGTTGAGGTATTGCTGAATATCGTCCTCGCAGCGTGGTCAGTCTTGACCACTCCACGTAGCTACGATAGTCGGCCTGGCTGCTGGGCTTCTACTGTAGCTGGCAATAATGTATATATAACTAAAAAGTGTGAATGAAATCTTTATTTTTATGGCGTTTCAGTGAAGTGCGTTCTTTCAAGTTTGTGTCTTGGTGCGTTCTGAGCGGAAGGCAGGGTAGAGGGCAGTCCAGGTGACGATGTGGCCCATTGTGTGGTGAGGCAGGGATGGCTGGTGGGATAATTCCCCGTGACCTTGTTCATATTCACCCTTGGCCTCCCTCTGGTTTTACTAGTGATACCGGAAGGGCCTCTGGCGGAGTAACTCTTCCCGTGGTCTCCAGGTCTGTCCTGGCCGTGTAGCGTGTACAACACACTCGTGATGAGCATGGTTTTGTTGTTTGTCAGGGGAAAGCTCCAAGCCATTACGACTATATAGCACTGGGAAGGGGTCAGGATAAGGATTTGGGATGGGACGGGGGAAAGGAATGGTGCCCAACCACTTGGACGGTCGGGGATTGAACGCCGACCTACATGGAGCGAGACCGTCGTTCTACTGTCCAGCCCAAGTGGATGAGACGGGTCGCCCCTGCCATACCTGAGCCCGACCACGTATCCGATAAAGAGAGTATTTACCTCTTGTGTATAATGGGGCAGTGATGGTTGCTATTATTATCGGGCACGTGACGCCACAAGGCACTTGTCAAAACATTATTCAATACTTGCACAGGTTACCAAGCAGGTGGTGGTGTGTCCTACAGCCGTACGCACTCCCCTACACCGCCCGAGTAACCTTTATAAGGAAAGTGGTATTGGGAGTGTACGTGAGGTGCGTGACTCGTTGATGGTGGGGGGAGGGGTGGAGGGTGTTGGTACATGTCTCAGAACACCCCACCCACCTGGTACACCTCTACCCTACACTACTACACCACCACCACCCACCTGGTACACCTCTACCCCACACTACTTCACCACTGCTCGGTGACAGCTGGTTCCTCATCCTAGCATCATAAAACGTCCTGCTCTTCGTGTACACTTTAGGACGTGTGTAGAACGTGTACAAAGAACGTGAGCACTTGTACCAATTTTTGTATACTGTTAAAATAATGCATTTCAAGTCAACGTGTTATTGACTATATATATGAGGGTGTGTAGGCTGGCAGGTCCTCCGAGTCTTGGCTGGTCCCAGTCTTGGCTGGTCCCAGGTCCCAGTCTTGGCTGGTCCCAGGTCCCAGTCTTGGCTGGTCCCAGGTCCCAGTCTTGGCTGGTCCCAGGTCCCAGTCTTGGCTGATCCCAGGTCCCAGTCTTGGCTGGTCCCAGGTCCCAGTCTTGGGTTGTTCATGTCATGGCCGCTCCGTCACTTTCCTGACAGACACTTGGGTAATTACCTGATGAACTGACAATCGCGTGTGGTTGATTCTTGGGTGTGAGAGGCTTGAACCTGTGCGTGCGGGGCCGCCAGTGACCCAGTACATGGCACGAGCTAATAGTCTGTGGTCTCGTGCACGAGATGTAAACGGCAAAGCCTTCTCTAACCTGTTTTCTCACTGCCTTTTCTGGCTTGCCTTAAAAGTGGCATGGAGTTTCCCATTTAAATTTATTGTCCTTCCATCTTAGGCACCATTTCTCAAACTTTATGCTTGCCCTTTCTTGACTTGAATCCGGTTTAGACGGCCTAATCTTCCAACAGAAAGCATCACTGTTAAAGTAATGTTTTTTTTTATCATTATTAAAAACACATTCGAGGGTTGCTGGGAGAATGGGTTGACCCTCATCAGCGATGCTGCTGGTCGTGGGAGGAAGTCATGTAGTTGAAATTGAAATTGAAATAAGTTTATTGATGTAAAATACACACAAAGGGATGAGGTAGCTCAAGCTATTCTCACCCCGTTCAGTACATCGTGTTAACACATACATATACACACACACATCACAAACAATAAACATATTACCAAACATTCTGAGATAAACATCTACATTTCCTCCTTTACACAAGTCATGTAGTAGTTCCGTGTTCCGTGTAGCATTGGGTCAAGGCTGTGTGTGTGTGGCGCGCTGGGATGCATCCCCGACCTCACCCACAAAGGCAGGGAAGCTGGCACTCTTGGATGCTGGTCCCGGAAAGGAATAGACGCTGTCACACCGACGTCTACACTGAGGGAATTAACATGCAGATGTGTCTTGTTGCCAGTAGTGAGTGTCTCGACAAGCACAAACTGTGTGCTGGCGAAGAGTCACAATAACGTGGCTGAAGTATGTTGACCAGACCACACACTAGAAGGTGAAGGGACGACGACGACGTTTCGGTCCGTCCTGGACCATTCTCAAGTCGATTGTCTTGAGAATGGTCCAGGACGAACCGAAACGTCGTCGTCCCTTCACCTTCTAGTGTGTGGTCTGGTCAACAAACTGTGTGCTCTTTCAAACACAGCTGCAGATGGTAGCAAGTTCTCCAGGAACTCAGTAGTAGGGCGAGGCACAAGGACCTCGTCCACAATGGATACTCCTAATGGTTAAGTGGAAGGCGGCAGTAAAGAAAGGTGAAGGGCGTGGGTGGAGGCGAGGATGCTGACAGGAGAGGAGTGTGCGTGTGTGACAGGAGAGCTACTAACCACAGTGTTTACTAACCACAACACAGCTATTTTTCGGCCGCCAGGTACGACCAGAGGTGTGACTTACGCATCTTGTTGACGCGTTCTTCTCGCTAAGTGTTTGTGGCGTCTCTCCCGTCTCCGTATAGCGCGTCTATGTGACGTCAGGCTTTGTCCACGGTCACCAGTCTGTGGAGTGAACTTGAGCTTACTTGCTGAGACAGCACAGCTCTCTCAGGCATACCTTAACCCAAGCAGCAACAGCAGCAGCAGCGTTAAGAGGCCCGAGGAATTATTAAGCTATTAAATAATTACTCGTGTGGTCGCTGCAGTAAGATTTTACCATATGTGTTTAACAACTTCTTCTGCTCTATTGAATCTAAGTTGAAATCTTAATGGGTTTGTAACTGTGCACTGTGTTAGATAATGTTCCAGTGGTCTGTCGGGCATTTCTCCACAGTGTTGACATTTCCTCTCATCTTCCGGAAACTCCAGTGAGGTGATTGTATTGCTTCCAAGGACGGTCGTAAGTGGTGTAACATGCTTGTCAAACCTGAGGGTAACACACACGTGGTTCAGTTAGGGTAGTTTCGACTGGTTAGCGTACTTGCCAATAATTTTGTACAGTCGGTGGCAGAGTGGTTACAGTACTAGACTGCCAAGGGGCATGGAGGCCCCTAGCTGACCGGGTTCAAATCCTTCAAGGGTTATTTTGGTGCATGTTTTCTGGGGGATGTTGGCATGTGTGTATACGTGACGTCACAGGGCTCACGTGTGTGTATATATGGAGTGAGTTGTAAGTTCTTGTACTCCCCAAGCCCGACCTGAAGGGGGGAGGGAGGCCAGACTTGGCCTGTGATAACTTGGTCCAACAGACTGTTGCCTGCAACGACCTTCAACCCGTTAGGGCGTTTCTGTTTTGTTTTCATGTGTATATGACACCTAGCGGAGGAACTAAGGAACTATCTCCATTAGTCGGGGCCTCGTAGCCTGGTGGATAGCGCGCAGGACTCGTAATTCTGTGGCGCGGGTTCGATTCCCGCACGAGGCAGAAACAAATGGGCAAAGTTTCTTTCACCCTGAATGCCCCTGTTACCTAGCAGTAAATAGGTACCTGGGAGTTAAGTCAGCTGTCACGGGCTGCTTCCTGGGGGTGGAGGCCTGGTCTAGGACCGGGCCGCGGGGACACTAAAGCCCCGAAATCATCTCAAGATAACCTCAAGATAACCTCAAGTCGGCCGAACATGTAGAGATTGTTGTTTCAAGTATGATTATATAGTTGAGTGTTGTAGGTTGGATCAAGATTGGAGTAAGTCTTAGTCAGGGGCAGGGGTAATAACGTTGCTTTCCTAAGGTTTTATTTGCAGTTGTCATCCTTCGGCGGATATTGCTTAGTTAATGCCAAGTTTTATGGCCTACAACATTTATGGTGCACTGAAAAGTATCGGTAATATGTCCTCTGGTCAGACGGGCGTGTGGGCGTGGGCGTGTGTGTGAGCGTAGGGGTGAGTGTGTGTGTGAGTGTGGGTGTGTGTACTCATCTATTTGTACTCATTTATTTGTGCTTGCGGGGGTTGAGCTCTGGCTCTTTTGGTCCCGCCTCTCAATCGTCAATCAACAGGTGTGTGTGTGGGTGGGTGGGTGGGTGGGTGGGTGGGTGTGGGTGGGTGTGTGCGCTAGGGTTTGGGGACAACGATGATTCTAGCAGGTATCTTAGTCACAATAAAGACAAAACATTCACATGTAGCGTGAATGGCAGAGTTACCTCTGCTGTAGGGGGTGATGGAAGCTACCATCAGTGAGGTGTTGCTGGGGTCCAGGTAGGCGGGCTGGCTTCGAGTGCGTCCTATGGCCTTGATCCACTAGTTAAGGTGTTACATAGAACCACACCCCCCCTCCTCCCCCTCCTCTCTCTTACCCCTCCAAGCCTACCAAACTCCTAAGTTTGCATAGGAAACAATCCAAACTTATCCTATCAAACTCAAACTAAGCTATCCCTTTGTGATGTATTTTATCGTCTCGGTAAACGTACGTGTACACCGTTTCTCTCGTGCCTCTGAGCCATATATGTATCAGCCCCGTTGTGAGTGGCTGAAACATCAGGCCCTGTCTCTGTCTTTCCTACTTGAGCTTGTTATCCTGTAGGAGGGACGGTGTTTTGTGTGACCCTCAGTGTGTTATGGTCTTGTGGGAGCCGTATACAGCTTCTGGTTAGCGCACCCAGAGTTCAGCTGGGTGGAGGCGACGAGTCACAATATCGTGGCTGAAGAATGTTGACCAGACCACACACTAGAAGGTGAAGGGACGACGACGTTTCGGTCCATCCTGGACCCTTCTCAAGTCGTTTATCTTAACGTCTATGCCACAGCCATAATCGACTTAATCGACGCCATAATCGAGGGGCCTCGTAGCCTGGTGGATAGCGCGCAGGACTCGTAATTCTGTGGCGCGGGTTCGATTCCCGCACGAGGCAGAAACAAATGGGCAAAGTTTCTTTCACCCTGAATGCCCCTGTTACCTAGCAGTAAATAGGTACCTGGGAGTTAGTCAGCTGTCACGGGCTGCTTCCTGGGGGTGAAGGCCTGGTCGAGGACCGGGCCGCGGGGACACTAAAAGCCCCGAAATCATCTCAAGATAATCTCAAGAAGACTTGAGAATGGTCCAGGACGGACCGAAACGTCGTCGTCCCTTCACCTTCTAGTGTGTGGTCTGGTCAACGTTCAGCTGGGTGCCCCAATGGGGGCAGATGACGGGTGCCAGGTGCCCCTACCAGCAGGGCGCCAGGCACGGGCCGCGGGTACTACCTGCTTGCTCGCTGCTTATACGCAGGGTTATCTTGAGGTTATCTTTCGGGGCTTTAGTGTCCCCGCGGCCCGGTCCTCGACCAGGCCTCCGCCCCCAGGAAGCAGCCCGTGACAGCTGACTAACACCCAGGTACCTATTTACTGCTAGGTAACAGGGGCATAGGGTGAAAGAAACTTTGCCCATTTGTTTCTGCCTCGTGCGGGAATCGAACCCGCGCCACAGAATTACGAGTCCTGCGCGCTATCCACCAGGCTACGAGGCCCCTTGGGTGGACAAGCGCTGCTCAGCCTTCCGCAGCTGGTCCGCTTCCGTAACAAGGTATAATTGAGTTACCCTCCCGAGTGACGTGTCCCGCCTCTAATCAGGGAGTGGGACAGGGAAAAGTGACATTCATATTGTATAATTGAAAATATCTTTCATGTAGCGTGACATGTGTGTCTATGTTTAGGATCGACAGTGGTTCCGTAGCAGAATATTTTCATATATCATAAGGAAATATTTGACAGTTAAACCAGAGCTTTAAGTATTGTGGGAGAAAGTGTAGTGAAGTAGCCGTATTAGAATCCAGGAGTAATAAGCCAGAGTGAATGAATTAAAAATATATATATTTATAATTGTTTAAAGCAATGTGGACCATATAGACTGGGAATGTGGGAGTCCGGCTGAATACCGTCACACCTGGTTACCTCTGGACAAATATCTGGAGGCACGCCCTACTCTCCATATTAGCAGTGTCGCCATTAATAAACCCTAATTATATTATTTAAGAAAACAAGAGGCTTGCCAATTATTTGATTGGGACGTAAGTTATAAAGTTTTATGAGCGTGTAGATCTTGGCAGCATAAAAAATTGGTGGGTACGATTAGAGGAATGCGACTGACCATGGCGATCACATAAGGCGCTCTACATAAGCATGATGGAGCTCTTCTACGCTAGACACAACACGGCTCCTGTGGCAGGTAAGTCCACTACGGGCTCACCATAACCCGTGCTACTTGGAACTTGTTCCGAGTAGCTGAATCTATAACAACATCCTCTCCGCTGGCAACTGGCTGCTGTAATTACAGCTTGGCCGGTCAGTCCAAGTCTGGAGCGGGGTCTTGACTGCCGCCGCTGCTGCCTCACATATACAATTGCCTTAAGTTTTCCAGGTTATTAGAGAAGGAAGTTCACCGTCAGTGGATGGCAAGGCCTCGTATTTGCTCAAGAGAATCGCGCCGGAATCCTCCTCCCCTTATGCTTATCTGCATTATGTTTGTATTACCGCATGCGGCACTGGTGGCGAGGATAAGGGCTCGCAAGGTACGAGTGCGCAGGCGTCGGCGGGGCGGGCAACCTTCGTCAGATTGTGATTAACACCCAATTAGCGCACCTGTATCTTACCCTATAGGAGCAGCAGCTTAGTGGACCAAACTCTCACAAGTCAAGCTTGGCCTCGAGCCGGGCTTGGGGAGTGGAAGAACTCCCAGAACCCCATCAACCAGGTATCACCCAGAATTGGTCGAGGCCAGGCTTGGGGAGTGGAAGAACTCCCAGAACCCCATCAACCAGGTATCACCCAGAATTGGTCGAGGCCAGGCTTGGGGAGTGGAAGAACTCCCAGAACCCCATCAACCAGGTATCACCCAGAATTGGTCGAGGCCAGGCTTGGGGAGTGGAAGAACTCCCAGAACCCCATCAACCAGGTATCAACCAGGATTGGGTGGGGGTTGACACAAATGAGTCACACGAAGGTTAGCACACACCCTGGACACTGGTTGGTCAACAGTGGAACGCATCGAAAGAAATGGAAACCATCCTACATCTACAATTTCGAGAGCAGACACGACAACAAACTCAAATGTCAAAAAAAGTTCAAAACAAAAACGCATCAGGTACAAAAGGTTTAGTAAGGCCCAAAGAGCTATAGACTTCACTCTCCCGAAGCCACTGACAGGTGACGTATGCACGGGGCCCATTTGTGTAGTGTATTGTCCGTGGTAAGTCTGGGAGAGGAGTTTTGTGGTGTACGCAGACCATGTGGTAAATATTGAGAGGGTTCCACTCGAGTACTGTTGCGAGGGAGCCAGGTATGGAGTGGTCCTTGTGTACTCGGGTCCTGTGTGAGCCACACCACTGCCTCTCATGGGTACTACTTCTGTTTGTGAATGGGCGGTGTTGTTTGTGGTCCGGGTGCTGGGCTTGGGGCTGTGGTGGCTACAGTGGTGGGCTTGGGGCTGTGGTGGGTACAGTGCTGGGCTTGGGGCTGTGGTGGGTACAGTGCTGGGCTTGGGGCTGTGGTGGGTACAGTGCTGGGCTTGGGGCTGTGGTGGGTACAGTGGTGGGCTTGGGGCTGTGGTGGGTACAGTGGTGGGCTTGGGGCTGTGGTGGGTACAGTGGTGGGCTTGGGGCTGTGGTGGGTACAGTGGTGGGCTTGGGGCTGTGGTGGGTACAGTGCTGGGCTTGGGGCTGTGGTGGCTACAGTGACTTGAAGGGCGGTGGTCAAGTTGTGCTTACTTGGCTGTTTCTTACGAGTAGCAAGAATGAAATCTTGGGCTGCTGCTCATCGCTGTTGTACTTGATTCATTATACCACTCCACGTTCCGTGATTGACTCATACTTGCTCTTGGAGCATTGAATGGTGGCTGAGTCCTCCCCCGTTGTCTCTTTAAATTCATTCATCATCTTTCCTCTGATTGAATACGGTCACGTGCTTATACGTCGTGTGTGTGTGTGTGTTTACTAGTTGTGTTTTTGCGGGGGTTGAGCTTTGCTCTTTCGGCCCGCCTCTCAACTGTCAATCAACTGTTTACTAACTACTATTTTTTTTTTTTTTTTTCACACCACACACACACCCCAGCAAGCAGCCCGTGACAGCTGACTAACTCCCAGGTACCTATTTACTGCTAGGTAACAGGGGCACTTAGGGTGAAAGAAACTTTGCCCATTTGTTTCTGCCTCGTGCGGGAATCGAACCCGCGCCACAGAATTACGAGTCCTGCGCGCTATCCACCAGGCTACGAGGCCCCTGTGTGTGTGTGTGTGTGTGTGTGTGTGTGTGTGTGTGTGTGTGTGTGTGTTTGCAGCTTGCACGTGACCCCCGCGTTAGGGCTCTCACTCACCTGGGAACACTGGTTCTGTCTACTTTGTTCACTCTTGGTCTAGTCCCTGTGACTCGTGGGGCAGAGGACCACCGCCCGGGTTCTGGTTCTCTTGACGATCTAGCGTCGCTTCTTACTGAAGATCCTCCTCCTCCCTAGTAAGGAAGGAGGGGAAGAGGGGATGCTCCTATCTGCCCTCCCTCTACAATGCTCCTCTCTCCTCTTCCAACTCGGATCCTCTCATTGTTGCCTCTCCCTTTTGCTCAATCACCTGCAACATCAACTTATACAAAAATCACATTCATTGTAGTTATCATTCTTAAGCCTATTGCTAATATTAATCCACCAATTGCCATACAATGGGGGGGGGGGATTGTTGTAGGGTTATTGCGGCCCAGTTAGCTTAGGATTTAGGAGCAATTCTATAGTAGTTAAAGAGTTTGTGTTGTTATACAAGTGGTACAAGAGGACAGGTGGGAGCAGTTGTATGAGAGATGGATGTTATCAGTGTGGTGCAGCCGTCAGCACCCACATGATACGTGTGGGAGGTGTGGTCTTACTGGCCCATTGTTACCTTCCCTATCACTTGCTATGGTTACTACCAGGCTGTGTCCGTACCCGTGGCCAGTGTACCCCGGGATTAGTGTACCTGTGGTCAGTGTACCGGTTGTGGACGTGATCCGTGGTATCCCAATGGTCGTGTCTATCGGGGTGTGTGAGGGAAATATTGCATCTCAAGGGGAGGGTAATGTCCTGTGCAAGTATTCCGTTACCCCACACCCTCCTCCCCCACCCTCACAACACTCTCACACTGTCATCCACCTCCTCCTACACTTGCACTGTTTCCGCTCCAGTGGTCGTGTATCCCCGTCTGTTCCTCCTCCTTGCCAACACTTCCTCAGTGTGTGGCGTCTCAACACTCGCCTGTAGCTCTTCTCTTATTCCGGGGGAGATCCGTCAGGTGTGAGTGGCTGGTGGGGTCGGGTGCTGTAGTGTCAATATTGTGTGTGGAGGGGTAGTGAGGGCTGGGTGTTGTGGCGGGCACGTGGGAGCACACTAGTCCAAGTGAAGGATATTTCTACCTGTGTGTCGCCATTGTTCCTCATCCCCCGCACCGCAATGCGGGGAGAGGCTCTCCCCCCCCCCTGCCTCTCCCCCCCCCCTGCCTCTTCCCGCAATTCCCTGCCTGGTCCCACATTATGCTCCTTTACTCCCCCTCCCCCACACCTCCCCATCCCCGGACGACCCACCAATTCACACCTTTACCAGTCTTGACTTTACGCACTCTCGCACACTGGTGACGTTGTGGTTTCTTGTTTCTCTTCCCTCTCCTCATCCGCCTCCACCTCATCTTCCCTCCTCCACCATCCTCCTCATCTCCTACTTCGGCCGCATCTAGAATATCCCCCAGTACCACTACACACATTAAAGAAAATTAACATGCAGAAACTGCAAGCAGTACAAAATAAGGCGCTAAGGAGAGCAGCAAAACACCGTCCAACATATGACCAGACAATCCAGGAGCTCCAGGAGCTCCTGAACATACAGCCACTAAACATCAGACTGCAGAACCAAGCCATCAGGGTGTGGAACTCCATCGAAATGTTAGAGGACCCAATGATAGAAACATTACTCCAAGATGAGACGCCCCGCTCCCACAGCTGGTGGCCCAAGATGAGACGCCCCACAGCTGGTGGCCTAAGATGAGACGCCCCACTCCCACAGCAGGTGGCCCAAGATGAGACGCCCCACTCCCACAGCAGGTGGCCCAAGATGAGACGCCCCACTCCCACAGCTGGTGGCCCAAGATGAGACGCCCCACTCCCACAGCAGGTGGCCCAAGATGAGACGCCCCACTCCCACAGCAGGTGGCCCAAGATGAGACGCCCCACTCCCACAGCTGGTGGCCCAAGATGAGACGCCCCACTCCCACAGCTGGTGGCCCAAGATGAGACGCCCCACTCCCACAGCTGGTGGCCCAAGATGAGACGCCCCACTCCCACAGCTGGTGGCCCAAGATGAGACGCCCCACTCCCACAGCTGGTGGCCCAAGATGAGACGCCCCACTCCCACAGCTGGTGGCCCAAGATGAGACGCCCCACTCCCACAGCTGGTGGCCCAAGATGAGACGCCCCACTCCCACAGCTGGTGGCCCAAGATGAGACGCCCCACTCCCACAGCTGGTGGCCTAAGATGAGACGCCCCACTCCCACAGCAGGTGGCCCAAGATGAGACGCCCCACTCCCACAGCAGGTGGCCCAAGATGAGACGCCCCACTCCCACAGCTGGTGGCCCAAGATGAGACGCCCCACTCCCACAGCTGGTGGCCCAAGATGAGACGCCCCACTCCCACAGCTGGTGGCCCAAGATGAGACGCCCCACTCCCACAGCTGGTGGCCCAAGATGAGACGCCCCACTCCCACAGCTGGTGGCCCAAGATGAGACGCCCCACTCCCACAGCTGGTGGCCCAAGATGAGACGCCCCGCTCCCACAGCTGGTGGCCCAAGATGAGACGCCCCACTCCCACAGCTGGTGGCCCAAGATGAGACGCCCCACTCCCACAGCTGGTGGCCCAAGATGAGACGCCCCACTCCCACAGCTGGTGGCCCAAGATGAGACGCCCCACTCCCACAGCTGGTGGCCCAAGATGAGACGCCCCGCTCCCACAGCTGGTGGCCCAAGATGAGACGCCCCACTCCCACAGCTGGTGGCCCAAGATGAGACGCCCCGCTCCCACAGCTGGTGGCCCAAGATGAGACGCCCCACTCCCACAGCTGGTGGCCCAAGATGAGACGCCCCACTCCCACAGCTGGTGGCCCAAGATGAGACGCCCCACTCCCACAGCTGGTGGCCCAAGATGAGACGCCCCACTCCCACAGCTGGTGGCCCAAGATGAGACGCCCCACTCCCACAGCTGGTGGCCCAAGATGAGACGCCCCACTCCCACAGCTGGTGGCCCAAGATGAGACGCCCCACTCCCACAGCTGGTGGCCCAAGATGAGACGCCCCGCTCCCACAGCTGGTGGCCCAAGATGAGACGCCCCACTCCCACAGCTGGTGGCCCAAGATGAGACGCCCCACTCCCACAGCTGGTGGCCCAAGATGAGACGCCCCACTCCCACAGCTGGTGGCCCAAGATGAGACGCCCCACTCCCACAGCTGGTGGCCCAAGATGAGACGCCCCGCTCCCACAGCTGGTGGCCCAAGATGAGACGCCCCACTCCCACAGCTGGTGGCCCAAGATGAGACGCCCCGCTCCCACAGCTGGTGGCCCAAGATGAGACGCCCCACTCCCACAGCTGGTGGCCCAAGATGAGACGCCCCGCTCCCACAGCTGGTGGCCCAAGATGAGACGCCCCACTCCCACAGCTGGTGGCCCAAGATGAGACGCCCCGCTCCCACAGCTGGTGGCCCAAGATGAGACGCCCCACTCCCACAGCTGGTGGCCCAAGATGAGACGCCCCGCTCCCACAGCTGGTGGCCCAAGATGAGACGCCCCACTCCCACAGCTGGTGGCCCAAGATGAGACGCCCCACTCCCACAGCTGGTGGCCCAAGATGAGACGCCCCACTCCCACAGCTGGTGGCCCAAGATGAGACGCCCCACTCCCACAGCTGGTGGCCCAAGATGAGACGCCCCACTCCCACAGCTGGTGGCCCAAGATGAGACGCCCCACTCCCACAGCTGGTGGTCCAAGATGAGACGCCCCACTCCCACAGCTGGTGGCCCAAGATGAGACGCCCCACTCCCACAGCTGGTGGTCCAAGATGAGACGCCCCACTCCCACAGCTGGTGGCCCAAGATGAGACGCCCCACTCCCACAGCTGGTGGCCCAAGATGAGACGCCCCACTCCCACAGCTGGTGGTCCAAGATGAGACGCCCCACTCCCACAGCTGGTGGTCCAAGATGAGACGCCCCACTCCCACAGCTGGTGGCCCAAGATGAGACGCCCCACTCCCACAGCTGGTGGTCCAAGATGAGACGCCCCACTCCCACAGCTGGTGGCCCAAGATGAGACGCCCCACTCCCACAGCTGGTGGCCCAAGATGAGACGCCCCACTCCCACAGCTGGTGGTCCAAGATGAGACGCCCCACTCCCACAGCTGGTGGTCCAAGAGCCTCGATTTACTAGATGAAAACCCAGCTCCACAGTACATAATTCCCAGATGAAATTCTGACCAGAAATCCCTCCATGCTGGAAACTAGATTGTTTCCTCCAAGGAGTGCCGGACCAACCGGGCTCTGGTGGATATGTGGGCCTGCGGGCCGCTCCAGCGTGGTGGACCAAACTCACAAGTCAAGCCTGGTCTCGGGCCGGGCTTGGGGAGTAGAGCAGGTAGAGCATAGTAGCAGGTATGCCTCTCCATCCTCTTTACTCCCCCTCCCCCCCCCCCCCCTAAAAAAAATCCCGGAGTGTTGATAGGAATCGACAAGGTGTTGTCATCACCTGGTGTTTCCTGCACTACCAGACACAAGGCCGGTCAAGGCGAGTACTTACAAGTGAGGTGGAAGCTAGGCCTCCGAGGGGCTTGTGTTGAAGACTTGTAACTAGTTGCACAAGTAACTGGCGTGTCTGTAACCCTCTCCACTACCGCCCACAAGATGGCTATGGGGTGCATAATAAATGAACTAAAGTAACGTTTCTGCCTCAGATGATAGTTTAGTCATCGTATTTGTTCTCTGAACGAGTTCATGATTCACAGCATGATGATGACAATATTTCAGAAGAGTAATAACTGAGTAGAGGTTTACGTCGAGGTGAATACATGATCCCAATACTGGATATGGTGAGCGCCGGGAGGAGGAGGCCCTCCCTGGCAGCCTTGGTGCGCCACCTTACCTTGAGGCTACCTACCTTGAGGTGCTTCCGGGGCTTAGTGTCCCCGCGGCCCGGTCGTCGACCAGGCCTCCCGGTTGCTGGACTGATCAACCAGGCTGTTAGACGCGGCTGCTCGCAGCCTGACGTATGAGTCACCAGGATGACCTTCGTGTATGGTGACTGTGGCGGGTGTAGTCCCTGGGTCTCCACCTCTGCCACGAGAGCCTCACTCTAGTGGTGATTTACCTGCTGTTCTCCTTGATCTGTGGAGGTTGGTGAGTGTGCGTGTGCGCGCGTGTTTGTGGTGGTGGGCGAGGCTGCGACATTGGTTGGTATGTGTGGCCGGCTGGGTATTTCCTCTTGCACCTGCTGCTCAGTGGGGAGGCTGGTGGGTGACCGGGTCCACCTCTCGCTGGCTCACCTTCCTGCAGGGGGAGACCTCATTCATTCCCGGGGCATTCTTGCACCATTGATTTCCCACAGTTTGTTCCCGTCGTTTAAGGCGGGTTGAGGACTTAGTTCGAGATCAAGGATATGTGCTTTGCTGGTCTTAACGAAGCAGGCGGGTGAAGGGGGCACCTTGTGGCCATCTTGGGGGATCAGGTGTAGCAACCGTGGCCATCTTGGGGGGGTCAGGTGTAGCAACCGTGGCCATCTGGGGGGTCAGGTGTAGCAACCGTGGCCATCTGGGGGGTCAGGTGTAGCAACCGTGGCCATCTGGGGGGTCAGGTGTTGCAACTGTGGCCATCTGGGGGGTCAGGTGTTGCAACTGTGGCCATCTGGGGGTCAGGTGTAGCAACCGTGGCCATCTGGGGGGTCAGGTGTAGCAACCGTGGCCATCTGGGGGTCAGGTGTAGCAACCGTGGCCATCTGGGGGGTCAGGTGTTACAACCGTGGCCATCTGGGGGGTCAGGTGTTACAACCGTGGCCATCTGGGGGGTCAGGTGTAGCAACCGTGGCCATCTGGGGGGTCAGGTGTTACAACCGTGGCCATCTGGGGGTCAGGTGTAGCAACCGTGGCCATCTGGGGGGTCAGGTGTTACAACCGTGGCCATCTGGGGGGTCAGGTGTAGCAACCGTGGCCATCTGGGGGGTCAGGTGTAGCAACCGTGGCCATCTGGGGGGTCAGGTGTTACAACCGTGGCCATCTGGGGGGTCAGGTGTAGCAACCGTGGCCATCTGGGGGGTCAGGTGTAGCAACCGTGGCCATCTGGGGGGTCAGGTGTAGCAACCGTGGCCATCTTGGAGGGTCAGGTGTAGCAACCGTGGCCATCTGGGGGGTCAGGTGTAGCAACCGTGGCCATCTGGGGGGTCAGGTGTAGCAACCGTGGCCATCTGGGGGGTCAGGTGTAGCAACCGTGGCCATCTTGGAGGGTCAGGTGTAGCAACCGTGGCCATCTGGGGGGTCAGGTGTAGCAACCGTGGCCATCTGGGGGGGTCAGGTGTAGCAACCGTGGCCATCTGGGGGGTCAGGTGTAGCAACCGTGGCCATCTGGGGGGTCAGGTGTAGCAACCGTGGCCATCTGGGGGGGTCAGGTGTTGCAGCTATACACACCTGGTCTGCGGTTGTACAAAAGGACAATAATTCGAAGAACATTATTGTTGAGCAAAAATTATTGGTAAATTTTCAATATGAATTTATTTAAATTCCTTATTTAGTAGTACATTTTCTGCATTATCGAACTCCAATATCGGGAGATGTACAGTGTGTACCGTGTATCACCTTTCAAGCTACAGATATGAGATGTGTAAAGTGTTAGTAAATAATTTATTGCCCTTATGGGATTTATACGTCAAAATATGATGTACTAAACATCAGAGGTCCGCGGTTGTTCAACGTCCTCCCAGCAAGCATAAGAAATATTGCCGGAACAACCGTGGACATTTTCAAGAGGAAACTAGATTTATTCCTCCAAGGAGTGCCGGACCAACCGGGCTGTGATGGGTATGTGGGCCTGCGGGCCGCTCCAAACAACAGCCTGGTGGACCAAACTCTCACAAGTCGAGCCTGGCCTCGGGCCGGGCTTGGGGAGTAGAAGAACTCCCAGAACCCCATCAACCAGGTATCAACCAGGTATCAACTATTCGCGAGGATGGGCTGCTTCGATATCTTCCCCACCAAATTTCAGAAATATTAACGATTCGAACACAAGTGAAGGTTTCAAGAGGCAAGAGAGGCTGAATGAGCCGGGTTGTAGCGGGTCTGTGGGCCTACGGGCCGCTGCAAACAACAGCCTGACCGATTAGTTATCATGAAACAATCCTAGAGACGGAATAATGGTTAAACCCCCGAGCACCATTGGTCCGCCTACACAAGGTCCATTCACTCTCTGTCTGTATGTACAGTCGGCCACTGTGAGCATAATAGAGTGCACAGCGTGTTTATAAGTGCGAGTTGATAAAGCCAGGAGACACCGGTGGGCACCCGTTGGGTAGTGGTGGGCACCCGTTGGGTAGTGGTGGGTACGGGGTTGTGCAGAGGAGGGAAGAATTGGTGCAACAGTAAACTTGGACAGTCTGGTGGGTGCTCCACCAGACGTGACGTCTGCAACACCTTATAGTCTCGTATACATTCGAGACGTCTCGAGCCCAGGTGCATGGAACCTTGTAGTCTCGTGACACCTGTTACCGGCGTCTCTAACTTCTCATACTGGCCCATATATCCTAGTGTGTGTGTGTGTGTGTGTGTGTGTGTGTGTGTGTGTGTGTGTGTGTGAGGACAGTATCTCCCCAGCAAGAATACTGCAGCTTCTTGCTGGCAGTGGTGTGTCGTACTGTTTGTACCTGTCATTTGTTTCCTTAAGGACTTGATGGTAATGGGAGGGAAAAGTGAGGAGCATTGTCTCGTGTTTTTCCTGAGAATGATAAGTTTAGTGGTCCGTGTGTGTGTATGTGTGTGTGTGGTGCACACACACACATGTACGTCTCTGTGAACCAACTCGCCCACGACCACAGCCATTACCTGCAGTGCACACTCCGCCTCCAGGCTGTCACGCCCCACCTCCTCCAACCCGTTCTCGCAAATTTAATAAGTCAATATTGACTTATTAAATATGTGCATAGGTGACATACTTAACATAATAGATACCCTTAAAAAGATTCATAGAAAACACCGACCTTACCTAACCTTGTTAGTATCTTAAGATAAGCATCTTATTGCTTCGAATATACAATTATTACCTAACCTATAATAGGTATAGGTTAAGTAATAATTGTAATTACGAAGCAATAAGATGCTTATCTTAAGATACTAACAAGGTTAGGTAAGGTCGGTGTTTTCTATGAATCTTTTTAAGGGTATCTATTATGTTTAGTATATCACCTATGCACGTAGTTAATAAGTCAATATTGACTTTACGAATTTGCGAGAACGGGTTGCCTCCTCACACCTCCACCACTAGTCCAAGACACCATTCTCTCTGTGTTTTTAACCAAATTAAAATTATGTGTAATTTACACTGTTGCATCGTAGACAATCCACCAATGTTTTCAAACTTTTTTTTTCACCGCCGCCAAGGTCATCGTCATGACCAGGACCGTAACAGTGATCGCCACTAACGTTGACCTCCTGACCCACACTTAATGTTCGCATTTGTACCAAATGAGCATAAGGAAGGTCAAACATCACCATGTAACTGAAGCCAAACCCGCCAAGCTGATAGCGACGCTCACAGCATCATCGCGGGCGTGAAGGAATGTCCCTGTTCAATACCAATGTGAGAGTGACCAAGAGTATTTTAAGATTTTACAATATTACGGTGCAAGTCCAGCTTATGCCGGACCAACCGGGCTGCGGTGGGTATATGGGCCTGCGGGCAGCTCCAAGCAACAGCCTACTGGACCAAACTCTCACAAGTCAAGCCTAGCCTCGGGCCGGGCTTGGGGAGTAGAACAACTCCCAGAACCCCATCAACCAGGTATCAACCAATACACACACTGTGTTATTGTCAGTTACCTCCGCTGGTAACTGCTCCAAAGACAATTACTTCCTAACTTTGAAACAGTTTGCCTGTAATGGTATAACTAAAGACGCGATATTACCTTGAGATGGCTCTAAGGATCATTGTCCCGGACGCCTGATCTCTAACTGTGGCGGTAAAGTATGTTGTCTGTGTCTAGATTGCCATTGTCTTCGAGAATTATAAGTGTGTTAAGTCACGTCTTAAAGTTTGTCTTTCATGACTACATCAGTTGACTTTGTTGACGTGTTGCCTGGGAATGTCTCGAGTGTAAGTTGGTCTTTACTTGTGGAGTGAAGACCGTCCTGGGCGACATGTACTCGCACACATGTAGAGAAATATCAACTACAAGGCAGTAGAGCGACGGCCTCGCTTCTTGCAGGCCTGCGTTCAATCACCGGTGGTCCAAGTGGTTGGGCACCATTCCTTTCTTTCCTCCCAATTGCTTGTCGTCATATCCCTTCCAACTGCTGTATAGTCGTCTCGGGGGAGACATCTCCCGTCACGCAGGGTGCAGTCGCACCTCCACAGATCTCCAGTATCAGCTATTGATACTGGTAATGGCTCAAAAGGGCGGCCACCACTTACGGGCTATTCATGCCCGTGCCACCTTTTGGGTGGCTTAATCTTCATCATCTGTATAGTCGTGATGGCTTACTGCATTCTTGGGATGGTGTTCCAAGTTCCACACCATACTAAGTTGAGTGTTGAGTTTTGATATTGAAACAAATCTCGTCTATCCTTTTAAGGTGTTTCATTACCTCATTACTCTTCCTTAAATAGGCTGGACAAAACTCTCCACAATATTATAAATGGAACGTGCAAAACGAGTCTTCGCAAACATGGTTCTGTCAAATCTTAAATACTCTTGGTCGTTCTTTACAGCCTCGGTACACAGCTTAAATCACTCCCCATAGTAACTCCCAAGTTGTTTTCATACTGTAAGCCACACTACGACAGCTGGTGTCTTCGTATGAGTGTCACTTGCCACTTAAAGCCACTTGCCATTACTCTTTATTATGTTGTGTAAAGTCCACTCACATTCTTCAGTGGTGGTGTACTTGGTCCTGTGGGACCAGGTTATCACAAGTCGAGCCTGGTCTCAGGCCGGGCTCGGGGAGCAGCAGTACTCCCACAACCCTCTCCAGGTTCTGGAGAGGTCACCCCTCCAGGTGTCACGGGATAGAATTCCACATTTTTCATCGTCACCCGTTTTGTGTGTTATAATTTCCGTTGTCGGGGACAGGGAGCCAGGGTAAACCTCGAAGTTATTGAGGGGTCCTCTAGGCCACCTGCTGACCCCAGGACGCAACCCACAGCACTTGCCTGACTTCCTGTTATCTATTTTACTGCTAGGTGAATAGGGACTGCAGGTGAAAGGTAACGTTCCCAACGAGTATCACTTAGTAGGCCAGCTAGAGACTTCGGGCCCGCACAGGAATATCCATGCAAAGCAAAACCAAAAAATCTCTCATACCAGGGATTGAACCCGGGTCGGTCGGTTGTGATCTGAGAACGTAGACCACTGTGTTACGGGACGCCTAATATATGCCAACCAAGAATGTAAAGAGTGTGTCGTATGTTGCGGGTGCGGGAGTCTGCCAGCCACCGTAGTGGACACCATAACCATGCCACGGCTGAGTGGATATGCTTCCCAAACACCATTAAGACTGGAGTGTTATCTTTCCTGTCTTAATACCTGCATCAACCCACACCCGAGTGTTGAGTCGGTGTGTTGAGGGGCGCCCCCCGTCACCTGGCCCCCTGGGTCGCCCCCCGTCACCTGGCCCCGTGGGGCGCCTTCCGTCACCTGGGCCCCCTGGGTCGCCCCTCGCCACCTGGGCCCCCTGGGTCGCCCGGAGGCTTGAGACGGTTGCTGAGGCCCTCATCACTGCCCCTCTCATTATACCCAGTATGGGCAGCAGCTGACATTGATGGCTAGACTTAGGGCTGGCTGTAGACACAACAGGTATTTTAATATATTATCTCGTCAAGAGCCGGAGCATGCCATATTTAGCCGCCACACTGTAAAGGGAGCGCCTTCCCCTGCCAGGCAATGCTGCCAATCACCGCGGCTCTACGCTTACTCTGATGACCCGCCTTCACTCTCCTGTTGGGGCTCTTACTGATGGTTAAGGCCCTGGCACACGCTCTGCCCCTGGCAGTGTCACACCCCTGGCAGTGTCACCCCCCTGGCAGTGTCACACCCCTGGTAGTGTCACCCCCCTGGCAGTGTCACCCCCCTGGCAGTGTCACACCCCTGGTAGTGTCACACCCCTGGTAGTGTCACACCCCTGGTAGTCTCTCCAGTGTGTGTGATTATTAGTCTCCTCCCATTACTTCCCTTCGGGGGTTTAATTTTAATAATGTCCCTCTGTTTTGAAGAAATGGCCAATTTCGCTAAATATGGGATGCATTAGGGGAGAGAATGGGGTTGTTCAGAGGTCAAACCAAGGGCGTCGGCCGGGGGGTGGAGGCTCTGTTTACGTGCAGGCGATGAGTCACAATAACGTGGCTGAAGTATGTTGACCAGACCACACACTAGAAATTGAAGGGACGACGACGTTTCGGTCCGTCCTGGACCATTCTCAAGTCGATTCGAAACGTCGTCGTCCCTTCAATTTCTAGTGTGTGGTCTGGTCAACATACTCTGTTTACGTATCTGTACTCAGGTCTTTTACCTGAGCCATTCCCAACCTCTGTATTTCCTTTACATGGTCGCCAGAGTACTAGTGTATGTCTCTACACTCAGCTTTACTCTCGTGCATGTCCTTCCACCGTGATTGTAAACATGATTGATTGATTGATAAAGATTAAGCCACCCAAGAGGTGGCACGGGCATGAATAGCCCGTAATGTAAACATGCGAGGCAGCTCCTATTTATATCCACCCAAAACTCGCTCATATCAGCCCATTCTGTTTAGATGATAGTTTTTGCAGCTATGTGCTGCACCATAGTCGGTCGGCCGAGCGGACAGCACGTTGGATTTGTGATCCTGTGGTCCCGGGTTCGATCCCGGGCGCCGGAGAGAAACAATGGGCAGAGTTTCTTTTACCCTATGCCCCTGTTACCTAGCAGCAAATAGGTACCTGGGGTGTTAGTCAGCTGTCACGGGCTGCTTCCTGGAGGTGGAGGCCTGGTCGAGGGCCGGGCCGCGGGGACACTAAAGCCACGAAATCATCTCAAGATAACCACCATAGTACAAAGACTACCGTTCTGAGCAATTAGATAATAGAACTTTGTGCTATTAACTTTATAGTCAGAAGAAAATGAAGTTAAAGAACATACTTAAATATTTATAAACAGCTAAATAACATACTTAAACATATAGTGAAATCCTTAAAAAACACCATGAGGACATGTTTAGCATGAAAGTGAAATCTTCTTTGTGCGTGATATCCAAACCCCTGTAAATATAACTGATATCAACACGAGCGTGACAGATTTTGAGAGAGAAATTGAAAACATTCCCATACACTCGGCTCCGGGTCCAGATTCATGGAATTCAATATTTATAAAGATCTGCAAGGTGCCAGTAGCACAGGCACTCGGTATAGTGTGGAGGAAGAGCTTGGACACACGGGGGAGATACCAGATGCGCGTAAAGCAGCAGACATTGCCCCTCTACACATGGGAGGGAGCAAAGCATTGACAAAGACTTATAAACCAGTTGCACTAACGTCCCACTTAATCAAAGTATTTGAGAGAGTGATCAGGAGCCTGGTCACCAGTTTCATGGAGACCAATGACCTCCACAATCCAGGTTAGCATGAATTTAGAGCGGGAAGATCGTGTCTCTTACAGCTATTTGACCACTACGAAAAAGTCGCTGAGGCATTAGAAGAAAAACAGAATGCTGATATGGTAAACACGGACTTCGCAAAGGCATTCGATAAATGTGACCATGGAATGATAGCACACATAATGAGGTCAGTGGGAATAACCGGTAAAGTAGGACGCTGGATACTTAGTTTTTTTTGTCGAACAACACAAAGAGTAACAGTCAACCATATAAAATCGACTCCAAGCACGGCACAGTTAAAAACTCTGTGCTTTTAACACGGTTAAAAGCATTAAAAGTTTTGTACCTCAGGGTACAGTCCTTGCACCACTGCTTTTCTTTATTCTCATATCAGATAAAGACTCAAATAGACTCAGTTTCGTATCATCCTTTGCAGATGACACAAAAATCAGCATGAAAATTACCTCTCCTGAAAACATTGAAAAACTTAAAGCAGATATTAATAAAGTTTTCAACTCGACAACAGAAAATAACATGATGTTTAACAGTGATAAATTCCAGGTACTCAGGTACGGTAAAAATGAGGACCTTAAACGTAATATGGAAAAAAATGTAGAATAGAACCAGTGAAGAGCAGGGGTGTCATGGGCACAATCAGAGAAAATTGTACTGTATAAACATCAGAGGTCCGCGGTTGTTCAACATCCAGCGAGTATAAGAAATATTGCCGGAACAACCGTGGACATCTTCAAGAGGAAACTAGACTGTTTTCTTCAAGAAGTACCAGACCAACCGAGCTATGGTGGATATGTAATCATGCCTGCGGGCTGCTCCAAGCAACAGCCTGGTGGACCAAACTCCCACAAGTCAAGCCTGGCTTGGGGAGTAGAAGATCTCTCAGAACCCCATCAAGCAGGTATCCAGCAGACCCGGAGACACACGGTACCCACCGCGCCGTGACCTGTGAAAGTAACAGTTGCCTGCTATTAAGTACTGTATATAAGAAAGTGAAAGTGTGGGATGAGCTAGTGACGCCATGTTTGGTCCACTGAGGAGTACACTAATTGATACAACATCTGGAGACAGTGTTTAAGATGCACTCCAGTCACCAGGAGACTCGAATCCTGGACCCCACGTGTGTGAGCCCGAAGCATTTATCAACTTTTTTTTTTTAAGATGCAGTGTTGTGGTAAGACTCCTGGGACGATAGTTCGATCCCCTTGTATTGCCATAATACTACCTCATCTGCATCACGCTCTTGTGATCCCATTGTGCGGTGGTGGTGCAAGAGTATCGTCAATCATAGCGGTTTTGTTTACATGTAATAAACAGTTTATGGGACCTGAAGTTGTTTATAACAATAATAACCTTGGGTTGTGAAGTTTCCAAGCTCGTAAACTGTTTAATAAACGTAAAGTCGCCATGACTGACGAAAGATGCACAGGTTTCGTAATGGGATGCCAAAATGCTTGATGAATTTTGCAACATAGGTCCGGGTTTTGGAACAAATGGTCAGGGTTTCCTTTCTGAAATGTTTAAATCAAATCTATGGTATGACCTTGAAGGAGATAGTGACCTTTGGCTGTGTGGAGGTGCAACACAAAAACCTTCCCGAACCCATCCCACCAAACCCAATCCAACCCAACCCACCAAACCCAATCCAACCCAACCCACCAAACCCAATCCAACCCATCCGTCTCAGTCGTTCCTTACCGTCCACTTCCTGCTTATCTCTCTCCATCCTCTCCTCTTCCCTCTCTTCTTCCTCCTCCTTGTCCTAAACCCTTTTTTGCTGCTGCTCCTCCCGCTTGCTCAATGCCTCCTTTCCCTTCACCTGGAGGAGGCTGGAACAGGTGTGCGAGATAGAGGCAGTAATTAACTGGGTACTCGCCGCCGTGTTCCACATATGACTTTCACTCTCGCCTGAGCTGAGGCGAGGCCGGGGCACGGTGGGCTCCTCTCTCCATACAAACTACCAGCCACTTGAACTCGTCGGTCCTGCAGGTCGGCGTTCGATTCCCCGATGAACCAAATTGTTGGTCATTGTTCTTTCATTCCGTCCCTCTCTAAGCCAACGACTGACCTTTCGAAGGGTGCGCTCCACAACAGTTGACTAGCTCCTAGGTACATATATACTGCTAGCTACACAGTAACATCGGGTGTAAGGGAGTATGGCTCAAATGTATGGTCCTTCGCGGGAATCGAACCCAGGACCGCTGGTGGTTCATGTTTGTGGGGGCAGGATAGAGCCAGGAGTGCCTGGTCTCACCGTCTGGCGTGGCGGCAAGTCACTGCATCTCTCACTAGTGATCAAAACTCTAGGTAGGTAAGACGACGAGAGTTGCTGGAGGCCGCGGTGCCCCTCTCTCGTGACGGGTGGTGATTGTTGGCACGTGTGGGGGGCGATTGTTGGCACGTGTGGCGGTGAAGGCTCTGGTGTAGTCTGGCTGGGTGAGGGGTGCACAGTTGGGTAATCCTCGTGTACTGTGCACCTTGTTCCGTGAGGTGCGAGTGTTGCTCAACCCGCGTGGCCCGTCCCCTTCCATGGTGAGGCTCTTCTACCACACAAGTGGTCATGTTCATATGTCACGATAAGAGCATACCACAGAGCCCCTAAGCACAAAAACCACAGAGCCCCCTAAGCACAAAAACCACAGAGCCCCTAAGCACAAAAATCACAGAGCCCCTAAGCACAAAAATCACAGAGCCCCTAAGCACAAAAACCACAGAGCCCCCTAAGCACAAAAATCACAGAGCCCCTAAGCACAAAAACCACAGAGCCCCTAAGCACAAAATCACAGAGCCCCTAAGCACAAAAATCACAGAGCCCCTAAGCACAAAAATCACAGAGCCCCTAAGCACAAAAATCACAGAGCCCCTAAGAACAAAAATCACAGCTGGGGAGGGGTTATTGCTGTCTTTATCGCCAAATGGTCCACAACACCTTATCCAGTACACCCACCACTTCTAGTGCCGCCGTCACCCAGTACCTCTACCACTCCCCAGTATCCCCCACCACCACCACCCAGTACCCGGCTAGACGACCCCCCCCACTACTCACAACCAGTTGTTATCAGTTATGAGGACGAGTGATAGCCCAGCATCATTCATCACGGGCCATAATCTGACACTATCACGCACTAGGTGTTGCTGTCGGGTGGGACAGGTGTGTGCAGTGTTGTGGCAGTCATTCACCTTACACCAGGATCGGCGGAGGAGTCTATGGCTCCGTAGGTAACCTCGAGGTAACCTCCGTGCCTCACCTTGGCTCCCCAGGATCAACCTTTCCGTTCCTGGTTGGTGCCCTGGTTAACCAGGTTGTTACCCTGGTTAACCAGGTTGTTACACCCAACTGTTGGACAGACTACACACTAGAAAGGGAAGGGACGACGACGTTTCGGTCCGTCCTAGACCATTCTCAAGTCGACTTGAGAATGGCCCAGGACGGACCGAAACGTCGTCGTCCCTTCACTTTCTAGTGTGTGGTCTGGTTAACATATTTCAGCCACGTTATTGTGACTCCTCGCCTGCATGTTGGGGCGTTTAGAATCCGTCAGCATCTCGGGTGAGCCGGCGAAAGGTAGACAGGTGTCTGTCTGCTGGAAGTAAATGAGTGCTACATACTCGCTACTGTCAGCCTTGGTTGAGTACCCTGCAGATGCAGTCATGCATTGCAGATGAGCTGATGGGGTTGGCTGATTGGTACTGGGCGAGGTGTTGTGGATCACTTGGCGATACGTGTTTGAGTTACGTATGTGGGCCTGCGGGCCGCTCCAAGCAACAGTCTGGTGGACCAAACTCTCTCAAGTCGAGCCTGGCCTCGGGCCGGGCTTGGGGAGTAGAAGAACTCCCAGAACCCCATCAACCAGCTATCAACCAGGTATTCATTACGGATGAGTTCAGATTGGTTGGAATAAGGTGGGATGGTTGGATTATTTGCATGTTTGGCATATGTTGAGGACCCAGGCGTTGGACGTGGAGCGCCAGTCCAGATGGTTGTTGTGTTTGGAGGTAGTGTGGCTGGGTTGGCCTCAAATCTGTTTTTTTCTCTCATATGTGGTTGATGACTTCGTGAGTTCCCAGAGGGAGGAGAGAGAACATGTTGGGCCATGGTTACCGCAACAGGTGATATGGACGTGCTCGAGCGATCATTGCTGCCGTTGTGGTCCTAACACGTAATATAAGTATAATTTCACTGGTTATGTGTGTGTGTTCGTTGGTTTAGATACCTTGAAGACAATGATTATAGCTTTGGATGTAACGTTTGAATAGAGTTACTTTGACTAGGCGGCAATACTGTTGAAACAAGGACAGAATACAGTTCACATTAGATACACAAACAGATATGAGGTACTATTTTTAGGTGATTTTGTAGAAATGATATTGTACATTTTACTCGGGACTTGAAGCTAAAATAATTGGTTTAATGCAGTCTTCCATAGTTCAGGCACTTCCTTAGCTACCTTGAGGCTACCTTGAGGTGCTTCCGGGGCTTAGTGTCCCCGCGGCCCGGTCGTCGACCAGGCCTCCTGGTTGCTGGACTGATCAACCAGGCTGTTAGACGCGGCTGCTCGCAGCCTGACGTATGAGTCACAGCCTGGTTGATCAGGTATCCTTTGGAGGTGCTTATCCAGTTCTCTCTTGAACACTGTGAGGGGTTTGCCAGTTATGCCCCTTATGTGTAGTGGAAGCGTGTTGAACAGTCTCGGGCCTCTGATGTTGATAGTTCTCTCTCAGAGTACCTGTTGCACCTCTGCTTTTCAACGGGGGTATTCTGCACATCCTGCCATGTCCCCTTGATCTGTCGTGAAGATCTGGAATCTCTTGTCGAGTTCCTCACACACACCTCCCGATCATTTTCTGTGAGCATGTCCTCCTCTGTCCTTAGTGTGTGTAGGAGAAAGTGAAAGCTAAAATTACCTAATTGTAGTTAGTGTTTGCGTCACATTTTGTGGAGATGTGAGAGGGAGGATGTGTGTGGTGTCTGGGACGAGGTGTAGAGGCAGGGGGTTCAACGCTGTCTTGACCTGAAGCCCTTCCAATTTGGGCGTCGTATCCACCCTATCATTTTGCGCCTCAGTCACATTCCTGCACATTTCCTCTCGTCACACTCGCTGTCACACTCGCAAGGGTATCGTGTTAAGATTTAGCTAATTTGATATAGTTTTCGAAAGCCTTATACCCTGGAAACACAAACCGAAACTGTCTCTATTTTCCGCTTGTTACAACTTGTAATAAAGTTGTTACATCTTGGCTTAACGTGTTTATGACGTATTAGAACGTTGTTACAACTTGATATATTGGTTGTTATAACTGGTTAGGAGGTGTTAAAACTTGTTCGAACGTTGTACCAACGTCGTAGTTTCGGTGTGTTTGGCGGGTAGAGATTAGACCACCTCTGCATGTGTGTGTTGATGACAACGCTTTGCTTCACCAATGCGAGGTTCAAGTTTAAATACGTTTATTGGGACAATTAGATATATTTGAAAAGGATAGAGTAGTTTAGGCTATTTCCAAATAAGAGGCGTGTCTCGCCGCGGGGTAGGGAGGGGGGGGGGGGACACCAGCTCAAAATATTACGATTTTCTTGAACAAATCCACAAGGATTTGTAGTAGAACTTCAGTAGAACTTGGGTTTCAACCCTTTTACCCTGTCGCAGCTCAGTCGATTAAGGCAGTGTCTGGGATGCTCCCGGACGCAGGTTCGAATCCTCGTCACGGCCCTTGTGGATTTGTTCATTTGATGCATCACGTTAGTGTGATCTCTGTGTACGATTTTCTTCTGCCTGTCTGTCTGTCTTTCCCCCCCCCCCCCCCATAGTTACCTACATTTATCACGCATAGTACGTCACCAGGCAGCGAGCTTCACTCTACACATTTGATTATTTTATGTAGTCAGTTCTTTGGTCTAAACTTGTGTATTTATTTTCTTTAGAAAATTTCGGTTGTGCCGCAAGGCGGCCTTGCCGAAGAGCGCCTAGTCTGGGGCGGCATCCCCGGGAAGCAACACACAAGTGGTAGACTGGCGTATTGTGTGACTCCATTGTTGCCTCCGGGGAAGGATCGCCAGGTGGGTCCCCACCCCCTTCACTTTCGGCCCCACCCGTTCACTTTCGTCACCACCCCTTCACTTTCGTCACCACCCCTTCACTTTCGTCACCACCCCTTCACTTTCGTCACCACCCCTTCACTTTCGTCACCACCCCTTCACTTTCGTCACCACCCCTTCACTTTCGTCACCACCCCTTCACTTTCGTCACCACCCCTTCACTTTCGGCCCCACCCGTTCACTTTCGGTCCCACCCCCTTCACTTCTCTGCTTCAAGTTCCCATTCTACTCGTGTTGGATCAATTTCCTCTTCGCCTGGCTTCACACAGTTACCACTTGCCGCCTTACACTCGTGTTCTTCATATTGTCCTCCCTGTCCGTCTCTTGCCTGCACGTCCTCCTTGTCCGTCTCTTGCCTGCACGCCCTCCCTGTCCGTCTCTTGCCTGCACGCCCTCCCTGTCCGTCTCTTGCCTGCACGTCCTCCCTGTCCGTCTCTTGCCTGCACGTCCTCCCTGTCCGTCTCTTGCCTGCACGTCCTCCCTGTCCGTCTCTTGCCTGCACGCCCTCCCTGTCCGTCTCTTGCCTGCACGTCCTCCCTGTCCGTCTCTTGCCTGCACGTCCTCCCTGTCCGTCTCTTGCCTGCACGTCCTCCCTGTCCGTCTCTTGCCTGCACGCCCTCCCTGTCCGTCTCTTGCCTGCACGTCCTCCCTGTCCGTCTCTTGCCTGCACGTCCTCCCTGTCCGTCTCTTGCCTGCACGTCCTCCCTGTCCGTCTCTTGCCTGCACGTCCTCCCTGTCCGTCTCTTGCCTGCACGCCCTCCTTGTCCGTCTCTTGCCTGCACGTCCTCCTTGTCCGTCTCTTGCCTGCACGCCCTCCCTGTCCGTCTCTTGCCTGCACGCCCTCCCTGTCCGTCTCTTGCCTGCACGTCCTCCCTGTCCGTCTCTTGCCTGCACGTCCTCCCTGTCCGTCTCTTGCCTGCACGTCCTCCCTGTCCGGCTCTTGCCTGCACGTCCTCCCTGTCCGTCTCTTGCCTGCACGCCCTCCCTGTCCGTCTCTTGCCTGCACGCCCTCCCTGTCCGGCTCTTGCCTGCACGCCCTCCCTGTCCGGCTCTTGCCTGCACGCCCTCCCTGTCCGTCTTTTGCCTGCACGCCCTTCCTCACTCCCACGTGATGCACAACACGTGCAGGACCCGTCAGTCTGCCTGGGACGGCCGGCCGTGCAGGGCTCAGCCACTGGTGGAGGAGCAGTTACGGTGTGCTCCTGGTGCCTGCAGCCCATAATTCTGTTTTAAAATTCTAGGCACACAGCTCACGTTCGAGCCGTGCCATCGTCAGACAATTAATTCACCACGCATGGCCTAGCCGTGCTCAAGGACAACGAATTATCAGTTATCTCGATAGTGCAATGTGTTCAAGGCTAGCCTGTGTTCCAGCTGAAGGTGCAGTGTGTGCGGAGTCCTCAGCTCCTGGTGGACGATGGTGGACTCGGGGCGCTCTGCCCTAGTCAAGAGCAGTCACTCCTCCTCCTCCAGTCTTATCTGCTCATTCATGTTGCCTGGTTGATACCTGGTTGATGGGGTTCTGGGAGTTCTTCTACTCCCCAAGCCCGGCCCGAGGCCAGGCTTGACTTGTGAGAGTTTGGTCCACCAGGCTGTTGCTTGGAGCGGCCCGCAGGCCCACATACCCACCACAGCCCGGTTGGTCCGGCACTCCTTGGAGGAATAAATCTAGTTTCCTCTTGAATGCCATCTTTGATTTTTATGCGTCAAAATTTTGAAGGCGATTTATAGCAACCTCCTTAACTCTGCTCTGCCAGGCATCTTATCTCAGGTCTGTCAGTAATTTGCCTTGTAAACCTTGCTGAAGCGGCGCGAACCTCCCAAAACGAACCCTTGAGTAAACATCATCAGGTATAAGGTGGCGGCCACGACCATTTGTGGCGCAAGTCAGTGTCTGGGCCATTTGCCTACCGTGGAGGCGCAGGTCACACTACCCTGAGGGCTGTCAGTATACCTGGGTAGCGATGACAGGTTTCTGCTGGTGTTACCGGATCAGCCTGGCTGTTATGGCTGTGTGGGCCATCGGGCGACGATGCCAAACAGCCTCCCAGACACCAGGCAGTAGCCAGGGGAAGCTGGTCACAGGACAGGCTGCTGGTGTAGAAGAGTTAGTTTAGTGCATTTATTATGCACCCCATACCCATTCTGTGAGCGGTAGTGGAAAAGGTTACAGAGGTGCATAATGGGGCTCAGGAACCGAGCCCCCAAATTTTATTTAGCTAAGCAGCCTACAATTTTGAAAAAAGCTGGTTACACGGGTTGATGCATATTCTAATATTGAGAACGACCACAAGTACAGTCTCTTAAACTAAGCAATTTACATATGTGGAGGACTAGTTTCATAACCTTAATATGTTTATTCTGCACAACACTCCCCCTCCCCCCATCCAGTGGGCAGTTGTGGAAAAATTATAATCATCCATATTTACTACCTACAGTTAGAAAATTGGGGGAGACAAGAACTCTCGAAACTGCCAACAGGTAAAGTTTGACACTCATGGCGGCTGGGGAGATCAACGCGTCTCCGTGGAATTTTGCTGGGTGAAGATCTCTTCGACTCCCTTCCCTCCCGTGAACCTGCTGGCCGACTTGTTACATCTGATAGAGATAGTGCAGGTAACGGGGGCCAATGCCGCACCCTCCGTGTATAGGAGTACATGAAGTGATGTTGGGACACGGTGTTCAGGTGGGCGACTGGAGCCGGTCGGCCGAGCGGACAGCACGCTGGACTTGTGATCCTGGGTTCGATCCCAGGCGCCGGCGAGAAACAATGGGCAGAGTTTCTTTCATCCTATGCCCATGTTACCTAGCAGTAAAATAGGTACCTGGGTGTTAGTCAGCTGTCACGGGCTGCTTCCTGGGGGTGGAGGCCTGGTCGAGGACCGGGCCGCGGGGACACTAAAAAGCCCCGAAATCATTTCAAGATAGCGTGGGTGGAGCTCTCTGGGCTTATCTGTGATGCTCTCACTCGTGATGTTCGTTAGTCTCTACACACAGTTAATGGAGATAAGGCACTGGGGGTCGTGGTGCAAAGACGGTCAGTTGAGACGGCTACTCCAGTCACTTGTGTGTAGACTGCTTATGCAATACTCTTGATTGTATTTTATAGACGGTTAATTGTGACGGTGTATCCCTGGCTGTATTATATGTGGCGGTTGAGACTGTTCATCCTAGCTAGACGGTGTATCCCTGGCTGTATTATATGTGGCGGTTGAGACTGTTCATCCTAGCTAGACGGTGTATCCCTGGCTGTATTATATGTGGCGGTTGAGACTGTTCATCCTAGCTAGACGGTGTATCCCTGGCTGTATTATATGTGGCGGTTGAGATTGTTCATCCTAGCTAGACGGTGTCTTGATGGTAGGTAAAGCCAGATGTTGACCAAACTCCACACTAGAAAGTGAAGGGACAACGACGTTTCGATCCGTCCTGGACCATTCACAATCGACTTGAGAATGGTCCAGGACGGACCGAAATGTCGTCGTCCCTTCACTTTCTAGTGTGTGTGGTCTGGTCAATATATTTCACCCACATTATTGTGACTCCTCGTCTGCATAAAGCCAGATATTGGCAGCGAGTTGAGACAGTAAAGATGGCAGTAGAAGTCACCTTGGGAGGAACTTGTGCTCGAGATGCCTTGTGGGAAACTCTTAGAGTCCAGCAAATGGTGTCGTAGGGCTGCTGGGAGAGGTAGAGGTCTTTAAAGTAGCCGCGTTAGAGATATCTAAGTTTATGATCCTCTACTCTGCTTCACAGTCAAGACCAGCATTATCCTCACTAATAACGCCTTATTGAATTACTCAGATATAGGCAAAATTGTAATTAAATGTTGTCAATAAAGATGTAAATAAAAAAGCCCGTTACCAGAAAGGAACACGAGCAAACCCACCAAACCTATTGAGGCCGATTTATAGAAAACGTCATTTGCGGTGCTTGAATTTTCCTAATTGGTCGCATTTTTAACGGATTAGTCGAATGCGTTAATATTTCAACGTGTTAGTTGAGAGGACAGGTTGATAAGAGACTCGATGGGCATTTATTGCTTCCAACAAGCCTTTACTCCTGGCATTATGTAAATAGCAACCGGGCTGTGATGGGCCTGCGGGCCGCTCCAAGCAACAGCCTGGTGGACCAAACTCTCACAAGTCAAGCCTGGCCTCGGGCCGGGCTTGGGGAGTAGAAGAACTCCCAGAACCCCATCAACCAGGCGACAATGCAGTGGAGGGGCCGGGCTTGGGGAGTAGAAGAACTCCCAGAACCCCATCAACCAGGCGACAATGCAGTGGAGGGGCCGGGCTTGGGGAGTAGAAGAACTCCCAGAACCCCATCAACCAGGCGACAATGCAGTGGAGGGGCCGGGCTTGGGGAGTAGAAGAACTCCCAGAACCCCATCAACCAGGCGACAATGCAGTGGAGGGGCCGGGCTTGGAGAGTAGAAGAACTCCCAGAACCCCATCAACCAGGCGACAATGCAGTGGAGGGGCCGGGCTTGGGGAGTAGAAGAACTCCCAGAACCCCATCAACCAGGCGACAATGCAGTGGAGGGGCCGGGCTTGGGGAGTAGAAGAACTCCCAGAACCCCATCAACCAGGCGACAATGCAGTGGAGAAGGAGTCAAAATAATATATGCCCATATGGCAGGAATGGTCATCGCTTTGGACGTCCTCGCCTGGTGTCTAAGACTCAATACAGTGTTGTGCCTCCATGAAGCAGCTGCAGCCAGATCCTGACTACGGAAGACATCTCCCGTCACGCAGGGTGCAGTCGCACCTCCACAGATCTCCAGTATCAGTTAATAATACTGGTAATGGCTCAAAAGAGCCACCACTTACGGGCTATTCATGCCCGTGCCACCTTTTGGATGGCTTAATCTTCATCTTGGACACATTAATGGGAGACATCTCCCGTCACGCAGGGTGCAGTCGCACCTCCACAGATCTCCAGTATCAGTTAATGATACTGGTAATGGCTCCAAAGGGCCACCACTTACGGGCTATTCATGCCCGTGCCACCTTTTGGATGGCTTAATCTTCATCTTGGACACATTAATGGGAGACATCTCCCGTCACGCAGGGTGCAGTCGCACCTCCACAGATCTCCAGTATCAGTTAATGATACTGGTAATGGCTCAAAAGAGCCACCACTTACGGGCTATTCATGCCCGTGCCACCTTTTGGGTGGCTTAATCTTCATCAATCAATCAGATCCTGACTACACTTAACACATGTCTTGAAAGCTGGGTGATGTTACCCCCAGGACCCCGGGGGGATGGGGTCTTACCCCGGGATATTGTACATCTGTTTTGTAAAGCTGTTTACGAGCAGATGTGGGCGTAGCCGGGGTCAGGATTCACACCGAGGCCCTGTTTAAGATGTTGTCAGTGTGTATCACTGTGTCCACGTCTCCTGCTTCTGCCAGGTATGTAATCTTGTGTCGTGGGTGAGTGAGAGAACGCCACAGCCCCTCTCCTGTGCCTGATAAGTCCACTACGGGCTCACCATAGCCACGGGAGACATCTCCCGTCACGCAGGGTGCAGTCGCACCTCCACAGATCTCCAGTATCAGCTCTTGATACTGGTAATGGCTCAAAAGGGCCACTACTTACGGGCTATTCATGCCCGTGCCACCTTTTGGGTGGCTTAATCTTTATCAATCAATCACCATAGCCCGTGCTACTTGGCACGTTTTGTCCAGAGTAGCTGACAACGGGTACTATCTCTAGCTCTGTATGCCCCGACCCTCTTGTATCTCTGGCGTTACAGGTGAACTATTCTAACGTTGTAATTCTTTGCCGAGTCTGGCCGTGAGGTTACTGTTGGGCCAGCAGTGTTGTGGTTCAGTGTGGTGGAGGCACAACCCTCCAAACACACACCGAAACTACGACGTTGGTACCACGTTCGAACAAGTTTTAACACTTCCTAACCAGTTATAACAACCAATATAGCAAGTTATAACAACGTTCTAATACGTCATAAACACGTTAAGCCAAGATGTAACAACTCTATTACAAGTTGTAACAAGCGGAAAATAGAGACAGTTTCGGTTTGTGTTTCCAGGGAAGTACTCGACAGAACACTAATTGTGTAATTATAGTTACATTAATTGCCTCAGTGGGCTCTTGAGGTCAACAGATGGTATATGTATAATTGATGAAGCGTGAAGTTCCTGGCTGGTTATGATGGCTTCATCAACGACCTACTGACCTGAAATTAATAATAGTAAATAAAAAAAGTGTGTGAGTGAGTGAGGACTTGTTGGGGATCGCATTGCACAATCGCCTCGGGTATGTAGGAAGTACTGAGGTGAGACGCTGGTAAAAACTGGGCACGGGTATCGTGGGAAGGAGAGAGAGAGAGAGAGAGACACACACACACACACACACACACACACACACACACACACACACACACACACACACACACACACACACACACACACACACACACACACACACACACACACACACACACACGCGCGCATACACACACGCGCATATACACACACACACACACACACGGGGGGCAGTGCCCCAGGTTGTCTGCTGGTCACTGACACCAACAGTGAGTGGCGCTGTTAACGAGAACGCAGTGATAGTGTTGGTTGCCTCATAATGCAGTTGCCGGCCAAGCTTTATGTTGCAAGTAAGTAATTATCAAAAGAAGGCACCATGCTGGGGGAGCCGAGGTAGCAAGTCAGCCACCAAATACGCCCCCCTTCACCCGTTGTAGCCTCCGCCGAGGGGGCTACCTTCCTCCTCCAAGTGTTTGTTGTGTCTGCAGACTGTGCAAGATTATACCTTAGGCTGAGGGAGCGCTCATAACATTGTGCTTCTCTCCACCTCTCCCTCACGGGAGACATCTCTCGTCACGCAGGGTGCAGTCGCACCTCCACAGATCTCCAGTATCAACTCTTGATACTGGTAATGGCTCAAAAGGGCCACCACTTACGGGCTATTCATGCCCGTGCCACCTTTTGGCTGGCTTAATCTTTATCAATCAATCAATCACCTCTCCCTCCCCTTCCTCAGCCTCTTTCCCACCCTCTTCCCCCTTCCTCAACCCAACAGCTGATATGCAACAACTCGTCGGCTACGGTAAGGAGTCACTAATCCAGACCCTCGTTGGGCTTACCTGTTCTTATGTTGGGATTTAGGCCGCAAGACGTCTACTGGAACAGCTTAGTTATTCAGTTCCCTAGACCACGATCTGCCAATCATTGTACAACCAGTTTTCTATTTTACTGTTGGGTTCACATGAATGGTGCCCAGTTGTTCCACCCTGGCCAGGGTTTGAACGTGGGCCACAGTGGGCCACTTGAAGTCTTGGCCGAGAGCAGTTAAACCGTCCCACATGTTAGGTTACACACTGGTGTGTGTGTGTGTGTGTGGCTGTGCTGTGCTGTGCTGTGCTCCCTGGCTCGGTAGGTACCGTAACACTCGTGGCTATATTAAGGTAACCACCATTCAAGAGGCTGTTGCCTCTCTCCTTATCACATCCATGCTCGTGTTATCTTGCTCTTCTCTGTCTGCAAATCTTGTAATTTTTGTTTGTAACATTCTTGGGGTCTACAAATAGTTGCTGTATTTTAGGTTACGACCAAAGACGTTATAAGAAAATGTTTTATCTGATACCAGTTGAGCGACTCCAAATTCGTAGCGGAAGAGCACAGGTGAGTGTGGAGGATGTGAGGTCTGGGCCTCTAGCCTGGTGAGGGTGATGATAGGCCCCACACCTCGTCCTGCACACATGTGCTTGTTCTCCTGCCCCTTCCTCTCCCTCTTTCTTAGCCCCTCTCCCTCTTTCTTAGCCCCTCTCCCTCTTTCTCAGCCCCTCTTTCTCCTACATAAACTCAAAAAGGGTACGAGTGACTGCTAATATAACACCGCTTACAATTGTATCTCGGTGTGGAACGACAGTTGTGTTGAGTAAGGCTGGATGAGAGGGGCTGGGTAACTAACGTAGGGAAGGTGCCATAGACCCTGTACGGCGAAGTGAAGACCATTATGCGGCTGTTGGTGGTTGTTGGTCAACCTGCTCTTGTCGGGTGGTCAGACGTGTGTTAAGCAGGGCAGCGTTATGCCAAGTGGCTAGCTTGCTCTTCAACTTCAAGGTCTGTTGCATCATACTCTTAGGCTTGTATTATATGTCACCGCTTGCCGCTGCCTTCTGATCATTACTCACGTAATAATTCGGGAACAGAATTCGGGTTGCCATGAATGCCAGAAACTAGTGCCTGTGTGCGAGAAAGTTTAGCACCTTTTCATTTTGCAGTTGTAACACGTGAAGTGAAGCGTTGTGCCGCTGGCCATAAGACGTGTTGGATGGGACGTAACACCTGGCAAGTAGTAATGTTAAGATGAACGTGTCCTACAGAGACGTGTCTGTGTGCTGTCGTGTTCCTTGTGTTGGGGCTTTGACCCTGACACACTGGTGCTGGTATGAATAGTAAATCTCACGTCGGTGTGCACTAGTCCTTGGAGCAGTAGCTATTAGTCTCATGTCTTAGGATTATCATCTCTGCGGTGGTGGTGGTGATGCTAGCAGCAGTAGCTAATGTAATCTTACCATTCCCCGTCACCCCTGTGTATCTTTTGCACCCCATTACTCGCCCCCGTACAGTCACTGGAAGTGTTCAGTGCCAGGTACCTGGTTGATACCTGCTTGATGGGGTTCTGAGAGTTCTTCTACTCCCCAAGCCCGGCCCGAGGCCAGGCTTGACTTGTGAGAGTTTGGTCCACCAGGCTGTCCACTAGGTGAAGTTTGTGCCTGTGAGGTCTCTCACAGTGGCGTCTATTCTCCCCCCCCCAATATGGCTCCCTCTCCCCCCTATCCACAGCTTAACTATTCCAACCCCCTTATGCCCACACACGGCCACCCCTCATACACTACACCTGCGCCTTCCTTCAGATGGCTCCTGGGACCACTGACCCTCCGAGTCGCTCTTTGAGCACACCTCCCAGTTGATGGTCTGATCACACTAACTCTTGGTCACATTTATGTATCATAACCTGCTTGATAAAGGTGCGTTTTGTAGATGTATATATTTATATAGCACTGCCACGTGTGCTGGCAATGTTTCATCGTATTTTAGAATGTTCTGGGGCGGGCGAGTAAGGCCTTGTAGGGCTGTAAACGTTGGCAGGCGTTTATTTGAAGGGTGGGATAGGGGTCGTAGTTTAGATTACTGTATTTTGAAGTTGTTTAAATTAGAACAGGCTACAAGATATGATCGCCGTCTGAGGATGCACATTACTAGAGAACTACAGTCAAACAAAAACACAAACCAGGTATAGGAAAGGATGTTGTGAAGGGCATAGAGGGGGCCATGTTTGTTTGAATTTGAACAGGCAAATCAGGCTACAAGATATGATCGCCGTCTGAGGATGCACATTACTGGAGAACTACAGTCAGTCAGTCAAACAAACATAAGCCAGGTAGAGGAAAGGATGTTGTGAAGGGCATTGAGGAGGAGCACACGAGCGCCGGAGACATGTGGGATACTTAAGATGGTGAGGCAAGGTAGTGTCGTCAGCACATAATGGGGCAGTGGAGCTGTGAGGAGTGTTGTGGGGGGGGGGGGGCACCGCCAGGTATGATGGCATGCCCTTCATACCTCTCCATCACGAAACATTTCATCGCCACTACACACACCAAAAAACGAGCGTAGAATGACCAACGCACGTGCGCACCTCAAGCGTATGTGCATGCACACCTTGATGAACAGATGTTCATTGAGTGATGACCCGATACTAATTATAAACTAGTCATAAATCATGTGAACTCCTAACTCTGCAACTGAGGACTGCTAGGCCTTATCCCTGGCCACCCGTCAATTTAGATGACTACTTAGCACTACCCTAATGAGTTTTTCTATAATTTATTTAATATATAATTATAGTCCAGGTGATCCCAGCATCATGCGTCAAGAGTAGTTGACTAAGCATCACTAACTTAACAGAGCACTGAAAGACCAGGTCTGTATTATTGCTAACTCACCGGAGGATTAATGTGACACGGTAGAGAGAGCTGAAAATGTCGGACCCAAGAGCTGGAGCTCATCCCCAGCTCATGCATTAGGGCTAAGAGTCAGCAAGCATTTACGCACTCTAATTGTTCCATAGCTAAAATAGGTATCTTTATGCACATAATGAGTCACAATAACGTGGCTGAAGAATGCTGACTAAACCCCCCCCACACACACATTACATAATTAACAGACGACGACGTTTCGGTCCGTCCTGGACCATAACAATCTACTTGATAACGGTCCAGGACCATTATACCAATAGGTATCTTTAATCGACTTGAGAATGGTCCAGGACGAACCGAAACGTCGTCGTCCCTTCACCTTCTAGTGTGTGGTCTGGTCAACAGGTATTTTTACTAATACTTAACTACCATTAATATCTAATTGCTATTGAACTGAAACAATCTCGACTAGCTGAAATTATAATCATCACGTGTGCATCATAGATGAAATTGCTAATGTAATAATTTCCGGAGAGCTCTGATAAAGACATTTTGTGCCCTCTGTAATTCTTTTTGCGCTACCGCTCACAGGACGAGTAAGGGGTGCACAATAAATTAGCAGCCTCTGGCGGCAACAAACAGAATTGACGTATCTAATACGGAACCTTGATCCTCCTGGGGCAACCCTAGATGTTTACCAACAGGAGTTATCAGCCGTGCTAACTGTTCCTGAAGAACATAAGCATATAGCAGAATTAGAGAACATTTCACAAGCCTGATCTGTTGTCATGCTCACATTCAATTCGGCTGGGCGGGCCCCTGATGTTTCTTCGTTAGACTGTACATCTGGCGACCAGGGATGGAATAATAAGCCAATAAAATACACAGCTATTATCCAGGAAATGTAAATACTAGAAATTATAGGGGCTTTATGTACTTCACTACACATCTCTAATCGGCACCACAATTCTAAAAATGTGCGCCGTTAAAACGCTGTCACGAGTCCTTCTATCAGTTAGATGTGTACACAATCTCTCCTCCTTTGGGGAGCGTTTTCAATCAAGGTCCATCTTGTAAGGTACGAAACTACCTTCAAGGGTGGCACGAAACTGCTCCAGCAGGTTGACCCATGACATCTATAAGGTAGGCGAGACGAGACGTCTTTCGGAAGGATAAAGTGCTTCTAGGGAAAGCGAGCCGAGACTGTCCGTACTTTGGTGACCCCCAGTTGACCGCGCTTCGGTCACGTGGGGGTCGGTGGCGCTGATTGGTGGTTTCATTTCCCGCCATAATGTCACGAACAACACTCCGAGGGCTTAACGACACTTGAACTACTGCCCCAGCTTGTCTCGGTGATACTCGGCCGCCCTGCACATACTCGGCCGCCCTGCACATACTCGGCCGCCCTGCACATACTCGGCCGCCCTGCACATACTCGGTCGCCCTGCACATACTCGGTCGCCCTGCACATACTCGGCCGCCCTGCACATACTCGGCCGCCCTGCACATACTCGGCCGCCCTGCACATACTCGGCCGCCCTGCACATACTCGGCCGCCCTGCACATACTCGGCCGCCTGCACATACTCGCAACAGCCTGTACATCTTTTATCAATCATGGCGGCTTTGTTTACTTTTATTTAATAATTCATGAGCTTCGCAAATTCAAAACCCAAAGGTATCATGGCTATAAACAACCATATATGGAGTGGTTCGCAGCTCATCATAACTGTTTAATAAATGTAAACAAAGCCGCCATGATTGGGTAAAGATGTAGAGGTTTCGTAACTGGTTGATGAATACTTGCTCAGGTTAAGAGCGTTCTCCGGCCCACGTATCAACTACTGCCTGGTTGGTCCGGCACTTCTTGCACAAAAGTGTTCAGTTTTTTCCTTGAAGACTTTCACATTGGTTCAATTGATAAAAGATGTGATTCAGATAAAAGTCCTCCCTGTGATTCAATTTTGTGATACAGGCAAGTTCCATTCCTTGTCTTGTATGTAATGATCATGAATGGATGGTGGCAGCATTTCGTCTTCTACTATCTACTCTTCTACTTCTATCTACTCTTCTACTTCTACCTATCTACACCTCTCCCTCCACCCATCTCTAAACTCTCACTTTCAACTAATGACCCTCCTCACTCCTCCCACTTCTCTCCCTCTCACCCCAAACCCTCACTAATTACTTCACTATGCATTTCTTTCCTTTCGTTATCTCTTTTACGTTTGAGGCAATGATTCTGTATTCTAGAGTTCTCTCTAGAGTTTCGGGTAACTGATCAAGTTACGGCGCCTTGTAGTCTTAGCACCTAGGTAGTCAAATACCTAGGTTACAAGGTGTTGAACGAGAGAGGTTGCCTTAGGAACTCTGGAGGGTGCTCTAGAATAGTTAGCTAACTGGAGACGGGATAACGGACTAGAGAGAGCTGTTTCCCCCGGCCTCGTTAGTTAACTGGGGGGTGGAATAATGGACAAGATAGAGTTATTTCCCCCACCCCCCGTTACACCGGCAATACTTCTTATAATGGTTGAGAGGATATTGAACAACCGTGAACCTCTGGTGTTCATGCAGTGTTCTCTGACTGTACCTGTGGAACACTTCACAAAGGTTGTAAAGCCATGGCGGAAACTGCACTGTTCATACTAAGTTTCATAATTTGTTACAGGCGTTTTTAAGACTACAGATTAGAATTCAAAAAGGAGTACCACCTCTGACTTTGTTTTTATTTGTTCTGATGAGAATTTGTTTTGAAAACAAAGAGCTCTGTAACCCAGGGGCCAGATTCACGAAGTAGTTACGCAAGCACTGACGAACCTGTCCATCTTTTCCTCAATCTTTGGCGGCTTTGTTTACAATTATTAAACAGTTAATGAGCTCGGAAGCACCAGGAGGCTGTTTATAACAATAACAACAGTTGATTGACAAGTTTTCATGCTTGTAAACTGTTTAATAAATGTAACCAAAGCCGTCAACGATTGAGGTAAGATGTACATGTCCGTAAGTACTTGCGTAACTGCTTCGTGAATCTGGGCCTTGGGGTCAACACGACATTAAAACACACAGATCTTAGACTTTTATAACTCCTTGATCATCGCCACAAAATCACAGAAGCATAAACCAAAATACAAATAATGTATACACAAATTCTTAAAAATAAAAATGTGATAAATTGAACTATGAACAACTCCTGATTGTTCATAGTTGTTATACCGTGTGGCTCGCTCTAGCAAGATGTTAGTTCAGAATGCATTACCTATTGATGTATACTGTAGATGCTGTGTACACTGTAGATGCTGTACACTGTAGATGCTGTACACTGTAGATGCTGTACACTGTAGATGCTGTACACTGTACATGTTGTACACTGTAGATGCTGTACACTGTAGATGCTGTACACTGTACATGCTGTAACTGTACTTGCTGTACACTGTACATGCTGTACACTGTGCCGGTGAGACCAGTCTCGCACTCTTTCATCACACTGATGGAATGAACACAAATTCAAGAATTTTATTCAGAAATTCTATAATAAAAAAAGCCATTTGTTCCAAATGTATGTCAAGCCGGGAGTGTGTGAACGTGCACCTGTTGCTGGTCTGAAGGGTCTTCTCCAGCAACCCGGCCGGGAATGGGCTTTCCCCTCTGTGATAACTTGATCAACAAGACTGTAACTTTCAGCGGCCTGCATCCCCACAAAAGCCATTACGACGCTTTCCACAAAATAGCTTTGGGGGAGGCTGCGGTGGGTATGTGGGCCTGCGGGCCGCTCCAAGCAACAGCCTGGTGGACCAAACTCTCACAAGTCAAGCCTGGCCTCGGGCCGGGCTTGGGGAGTAGAAGAACTCCCAGAACCCCATCAACCAGGTATCAAGCAGGAGGCTACGGGCAACTAGTTCATCGCACATAGAGACGGTTTTTCGTGAAGAAGCTTGTGATCCAGACGAGGCCCATCTCCTGGGGCGGGTGAGTACGACGGGGCTCACCATAGCCCGTGCTGCTTGGAACTGTTGGTTCCCAGTAGCTGAATCTGAAACCACGTGATCCAGACCCCCTGAAACTGTTGGGTTCCTGGAGCCTGTACGCCGCCACCCTCGCCATTAGTGCATAGTCAACTCATATTTTGAATAGTTCTTTAAAGTTTTAGTCCATTATAGTCCTCTCTTTTTCTACCTCCTTCTCTCCTCCCTCTCCTTCTCTTTCTCCCACCCCCCGCTGCTGGCGATCCATGCAGCACACGCACCACCAGTGCTAAATATGGGCACCAGGTTAGCATGTTGGTAAAATCGCCACTACCTGTGCTAGCTGACCCGCTGGAGACCCACGCAAGAGGCTCACCATCCAGTCACATCCTGGATGGTGCTTTGGAGTCTCGTGAACACGAGAGAGAGAGAGAGAGAGAGAGAGAGAGAGAGAGAGAGAGAGAGAGAGAGAGAGAGAGAGAGAGAGAGAGAGAGAGAGAGAGCGCGCTTGCTTGCTTGCTTGCTTGCTTGCTTGCTTGCTTGCTTGCTTGCTTGCTTGCTTGCTTGCTTGCTTGCTTGCTTGCTTGCTTGCTTGCTTGCTTGCTTTTGAAGGGGAGTGATGAGTAGCCCGTTCCCGGACTGACGTTTCTTTTATGGCTGAGCCTGCAGCTATGGCACTCCGTCTCTTGCGAAGGTTGCCCCGCCATCTTCCCTCCTCTCACTCGTATACACACACACACCACATGTACACACACACACACACACCAACCCACCGTACACATGTACAAGCGTCGTTGCTCGTCAGCATACTGTGTGTACCAGGAGACTATCCAAGTGTGGCCGTCACCTATCCTTCACGGCCGCCTCTGTAGGTATCATCAAGTTGATCTATTTCAATTAGACTTCGGTCTTGGCCGTCGGCGAATGTTTCGGTATGCTCCAGGTAGGTATGCTCCAGGCAGGTATGCTCCAGGTAGGTATGCTCCAGGTAGGTATGCTCCAGGCAGGTATGCTCCAGGTAGGTATGCTCCAGGTAGGTATGCTCCAGGTAGGTATGCTCCAGGCAGGTATGCTCCAGGCAGGTATGCTCCAGGCAGGTATGCTCCAGGCAGGTATGCTCCAGGCAGGTATGCTCCAGGCAGGTATGCTCCAGGCAGGTATGCTCCAGGCAGGTATGCTCCAGGTAGGTATGCTCCAGGTAGGTATGCTCCAGGCAGGTATGCTCCAGGCAGGTATGCTCCAGGCAGGTATGCTCCAGGTAGGTATGCTCCAGGTAGGTATGCTCCAGGCAGGTATGCTCCAGGTAGGTATGCTCCAGGCAGGTATGCTCCGGGTAGCTGGGGTAATTCATTCTGATTTGAGAAAATATTGAGGCAATACAATGGAATCGAACGTACATCACCAGGGGGGTCCAGGGACGCGGGTTCGATCCCAATATTGTATGGCCCCTCAACATTTCCTGACGGACATGACGGATACGGATACCCACCAACCGGGCTGTGGTGGGTATGTGGCCCTGAGGGCCGCTCCAAGCAACAGCCTAGTGGACCAAACTCTCACAAGTCGAGCCTGGCCTCGGGCCGGGCTTGGGAGTAGAAGACCTCCCAGAACCCCATCAACCAGGTATATGTGGGCCTGCGGGCCGCTCCAAGCAACAGCCTAGTGGACCAAACTCTCACAAGTCGAGCCTGGCCTCGGGCCGGGCTTGGGCAGTAGAAGACCTCCCAGAACCCCATCAACCAGGTATCAACCAGGTATCATACATGCCGTCCTAGTGATTTCATTGTGTTGTGTGCGTGTCATCGCCGCTACTATTAGCTAGATCTGGAGTCATCAACGCAGCCTCTTACGAAACCCGTACATCTTTCAACACTCATGGTGGTATTGTTTACATTTATTAAACCGTTTACGAGCTTTGAGCCTTCACAACCCGAGGTTATTGTTGTTATAAAGAGACCAGTGGCGCTTCGGAGCCCATAAACTGTTTAATAAATGTAAACAAAGCCGCCATGACGGTGAAAAGTGTAGAGGTTTTTGTAAATGGTTTCGTAAATTTTTGATGAATCCAGGGACCCGGGATTCACCAAGCACTCACGTGTCCACATAAGAGATCTACACCTCTTAACTCGACCATGGTGCCATATACAGTATTTATTAGACAGTTTAGGAGGGGTCGTCGTGACCCCTGGGTGGTGGTGGTGTTGGTATGGACGACCTCGTAGTGCTCGGCAGCTTATCAACTGTTTAGTAATCGACTTGACTCGACTCGTGAATGGTCCAGGACGGACCGAAACGTCGTCGTCCCTTCACCTTCTAGTGTGTGGTCTGGTCAACTGTTTAGTAAATACAAACTGCGCAGAGATGATCGTCGTAAGAGGCACAGATCCCGCAAGTGCGCACACACAGGTGCTTGATGAGTGCTTTCCACAGGAGTAGATGTCTGCTGACTCCTGTAACAAGGGTGTGACAGCCTTTTCTTCCCATAGCTCATGGTAAGCCTTCCCCATTACTTTTCCATGGAACACAAACCCGTCAATCGGTTTTTCCTCCCTGGCCGGGACTCGAACCCTGAGCAAATCTCTCGCGAGGTCTGAGACGAGTGCTGCCACCGTGAAAGCAGAAGAACTGTAAATTATGATGACCAAATCACACATCAGAAAATGAAGGAACGATGACGTGTTTTGTTCCGTCCTGGATCATGATGTGGTCCACGACGGACCGAAACGTCGCCGTCATTTTCTGGTCATCATATCATCTTCAGCCACGTTAGTGTGTCCCATCGTTTGTTGTGGTTTTAGAGTCAGCTACTTAGAACAAACGTTCCAAAGTAGCACGGGCTATGGTGAGCCCGTAGTGGACTTACCTGGCACAGGAGCGGGGCTGTAACTGTGTATGTCCCATCGTTGTTGCTGTTGTTTTAGAGTCAGCTACTTAGAACAAACGTTCCAAAGTAGCACGGGCTATGGGGAGCCCGTAGTGGACTTACCTGGCACAGGAGCACAGGGCTGTAAGTGTGTCCCCCATCGTCTGCAACTGTGTAAATTGTCAAGAGGTGGTGAGGGGAGAGGAGATAGTGAGGGAAGAGGTGGTAGTGAGGTAGACAAGGGGAAGGGGGGGTTGTAAACGCCTTGATAACAGGTTGAAGACCGGGCTCAGCCTTTTGCAGTAAGTCGTGGTCGTCAGTGTGGTCGTGGTCGTCAGTGTGGTCGTGGTCGTCAGCAAGTCGTCGTCGTCAGCAAGTCGTCGTCGTGGTCGTCTACTACCAGCAGGCTGGGCTGGTGGTAGAGCATTAGCACATGGTTGTGTGAGTATACATCTAATACATCTCTGGGTGTGTGAGTATACATCTAATACATCTCTGGGTGTGTGAGTATACATCTAATACATCTCTGGGTGTGTGAGTATACATCTAATACATCTCTGGGTGTGTGAGTATACATCTAATACATCTCTGGGTGTGTGAGTATACATCTAATACATCTCTGGGTGTGTGAGTATACACTTAATACATTTCTGGGTGTGTGAGTATACACTTAATACATCTCTGGGTGTGTGAGTATACACTTAATACATCCCTGGGTGTGTGAGTATACATCTAATACATCTCTGGGTGTGTGAGTATACACTTAATACATCCCTGGGCCTGAGAGTATACACCCATCACTGCCCCGGGGGTGTGTTAGTATACACCTACACATCCCCGGGAGTGTCATGCCAGTGGTATGGTGAGGAATGTAAGGCAGCATTGTGTGGGGTAGACGAGCGCCTGCGGCCCTCTGGCCACGCATATTGTGATGTTTTTTCTCAAGATAAGAGAGAGGAGCAGGCGGAGATAAAGACCGGTGTAGCGGGGAAGGTTGGCGGGTGCCGGATGATAATGCCAGATAATGCCAATTCACGAAGCAGTTACGTCCGTACTTACGAACGTGTACATCTTTCCCCAATCTTTGACGGCTTTGGTTACATTTATTAAACAGTTTACAAGCATGAAAACTTGCCAATCAACTGTTGTTATTGTTATAAACAGCCTCCTGGTGCTTCGGGGCTCATTAACTGTTTAATAATTGTAAATAAAGCCGCCAAAGATTGAGAAAAGATGCGCAGGTTCGTAAGTGTTTGCGTAACTTTTTCGTGAATCTAGCCCCAACAATGTGAACTCTGTCACCAGCAACTGGATCACACTCTCCTACATTACATTGTTGAATGGCTAGTCATTAGATCTTTCAGACCTGCTGGTATGAGGTACCTGGAGCTTTGCAATTACTGTATCCGCTCTACTGTTTTTGAGGATATTCTCATAATACAATACATAATATCCTCATACTACAGCCTGTGCCATACAGGTAGTTCTCGACACATGACCTTTCATATATTCTAGGCCGGCTGCACAAATACCCATGTATCTAGGTATATTAAAAAAGGAATTGGTTAAGTGCCGTGTCAACTGATAGAGAAAGAGTGTGATATTAAGTTATCAGTTTAGGGGTTATGAGGCTCAATGATGCAGTCTCAAGGACTTGCCTCCTCACTGGTCCTGACCGGTTACATGCACACTTCATTACTTACTCTCTATCAGGGTGAGATAACTCCTATCTTATACACGGTTACCTTGAGAACTCCCGTGTCCACCTGCCACACACTGTCAACACCGTGTGAAGTGAAGGTTCGCAACACAAGTGTTCTTTCCGCCCCCCTCCCCCTTCCCCTCCACCGAGGGGAGACATCTCCCGTCCACGAGGCTAACCATAGCCCGTGCTTCTTGCCCCGCTCATGTGCCAGGTAAGTTACGGGCTCACCATAGCCCGTGCTTCTTGCCCCGCTCATGTGCCAGGTAAGTTACGGGCTCACCATAGCCCGTGCTTCTTGCCCCGCTCATGTGCCAGGTAAGTTACGGGCTCACCATAGCCCGTGCTACTGGGAACTTGTTCCGAGTAGCTTAATCTATAACAACATCCCCCCCCCCCCACCATTTCCACAGTCAGTACTCCCAGTCTCCTCCACTAACACTGGGGAAACCACAACCACTAAACCCACCCCTCCCAACACTATCACTTGGGACATTAAGCATAGGTAGCAACGCAATAGACCCGCATAGTACCACCCCCTCTCACCCATCTGAGCCTCTCCGATTGGTTGATTGATGAAGATTAAGCCACCCAAAAGGTGGCACGGGCATGAATAGCCCGTAATGAGCCTCTCCAATGAAGATTATGCTACCCAAAAGGTGGCACGGGCATGAATAGCCCGTAAGTGGTGGCCCTTTTGAGCCATTACCAGTATCAATAGCTGATACTGGAGATCTGTGGAGGTGCGACTGCACCCTGCGTGACGGGCGATGTCTCCCGTGGAGCATCTCCGATTGATGATGATTGATAAAGATTAAGCCACCCAAGAGGTGGCACGGACACGAATAGCCCGTAATGAGCCGCTCCGGGTTCTGGTAATCCATATACCCATCAAATGTGTTCTTGAAACACCGTCTCAATAACGCCACCTGGCAACCCATTCCACTCGCCAACTACCCTATACCCGGACTAGTTCCTCCCCTGTATCGCTAGTTAAAGATAAAATTTACCAGCTTGTACCCATTGTTGAACCACACGTCTTCAGACTGTTCATTCCATCCAGCGGCCGACCCCAAAGGCACATTCATCTATTGAACATGCTGCTAATTCAGAATAGTAATTTTCTTAAATATATATTTTTTTTAAGAAAATAGGGAAGGGAGTACCACCTCTGGCTGGAAGAAGGGGGACCCTTAGCTTCGGAGGAAACCACACATAATGCATTGGAGGGAATGTTTAGGTCCCCTCCAATTAATATTGTTATACTTTAACTTGGTTTAGCATATTGTGCATATTTAGGTGTAGGTTACGTTAGGTGTTAGCTGTGTTGGCAATTGTTTTTATATATAGTACGTGAGTGAAGCATTTAGAGAGAAAACGTTCGAACAGAGGTCATCAGCGAGGTTCGTGAAATGTTCGAACGTCATCAGTTGTGAATGTGTAAACCGTTTTTCATTCATAAATGGAATTTGGCGGCTGCTTGGAGTGAACATGGGTCTTTGTTGAAGAAAACGGGCTGTGTTGCAGGGCTAACCTGTTCAGAGTTCCACAACCCTGTTTATGTCCCTAACCCACTTGAACACATCGATCATATCCCCTTTTGTATATGTTGTTACAGGTGTTGTATTACGTATTAACTGAGGTTGTTGTTACAGGTGAAGTTGGAGCGAGTGCTGGGGCTGACAGTACCCAGTAACGCCGCCCTCGACTGTGACCCCCACACCGGCCACGTCGCCTATCCTGCAGGGTGAGTATATTGTTCTCGTCCACTATATCCACTTCTATCCCCATCATCCTTTCACCCCCATCCCTCCTCATCCTGTAATCAACACCTACAGAGCGTGTAGCAGGTTCCGTGCCTGCTACCCGCTGACCTGGGACCTCCTGGGTATCGTTAGGCTATATGGCTCTCTTAAGACATTTCCACAGTGTATCACATCTTAGGGAAGCGCCTGCGTAGCTCGCTTCAACACCCACACTGCCTCCCCCATCCTGGCGCTGCCCTTGCTTCTGCCCCGACACTCTGCTGCTTCTTACTTCCATCATGTTTTTATACGCTTCTCGCACTTGATTCCCTTGTCTTCATTTGTGTTGACTGGGCAACCTACACTTGCCACAGTTTCGTCAAAATGTGTTTCGACAAACACATTTCAGTAGGAAAATACACAACAAAGAAGGAAGGAAATTATGAGACAGCGCTAAGCCAGGACGTAGCACATGGAAGAGATACGAGGACAAGGATAAAAGATTGGATAGAGGGAGACGGAGTGAAGGAACGTTGCCCAACCACTTGAACCATCGAGATCGAACACCAACCTGGAAGAAGTGAAGTCATCGCTGTACCAATCGGTCCAAGCGGGTGGGTGAAGAAAACTGTATTAATTGTAATGACACTGAAGTTGTCGAGAACATTGTGAGCCACCAAGAGTCATTCTGGTGCTTGTGCTGCCAGCTACACCTCGGCTCTTAACATTTATCATGCAATTAAGGTTGTGTGTGTGAGGGTAAACACTTGTGTAGCCAATGTAATCAGGTACCTTCAGGGGGCAGCTTCCCGCGCACAAATACGAACTCCTGGCAAAGATATGGCTGGACCACATAATGGTCTCCTTGCCTGTTGAATGTGATGGATGAATGTCATAGCTTGAGACTTGTAGGTGGCACGCAGTGTACCGGCTCAGTATATCCAACTGTCCTGATGCAGATGCTTCAAGTATTCGAGTATTAGTGCACATTGGAGGTAGTTAACACCTTATCTATATATTGATAGATTGCTAATATGCCCTCGTATATACTGTAAGAGGGAATACTGGGCCCACTAGTGGAGTGCCACAGGCTCTGTACTAGGTCTACTAGAGGGGTGCCGCAGGGCTCTGTACTAGGTCTACTAGAGGAGTGCCACAGGCTCTGTACTAGGTCTACTAGAGGGGTGCCGCAGGGCTCTGTACTGGGCCCACTAGAGGGGTGCCGCAGGGCTCTGTACTGGGCCCACTAGAGGGGTGCTGCAGGGCTGTAGTTTTCCGACGACAAAGATACAGACGTGTAGTAATTCCAGACTGGTGACCTGCAAAAAAACTCTCGCGCTTTGCGGAAAAATGACAAACACAATGAATAGTTAAGAAATGCAAAGTCCTTAAGATATAGAAAAACAACAACGGTATTGTTAGTTTCATAGTTTTCTTTAATAGGAATCAGTGGGGCCAAACTATTATGTATTAGCGATAAGACCTACCATTAATGTATGATGACTTACTGTAAATATGTAGCTCTTGTAATAGCACTTTCTCTGTAACTAGCTGACATTGTAACTATAAGGTGTGAAGGATAGAAGAAATTGTTTATGTAATAATCTAAGATGAGGTCTGATAAAGACCTTTTGTGCCCTCTGTAATGCTTTTGCGCTACCGCTCACAGGATGAGTATGGGGTGCACAATAAACTAGCCGCAATCAATAGAGTTAGCACGTCCTTATTAAGCTAATTGGGCTGCCACTGTCACAGTTAGCCGTCTAGTTTAGGTATGGATGGCTTAAGTAAGGAGGTGGCTACCTACCTACCTACCTTGAGGTGCTTCCGGGGCTTAGTGTCCCCGCGGCCCGGTCGTCGACCAGGCCTCCTGGTTGCTGGACTGATCAACCAGACTGTTAGACGCGGCTGCTCACAGCCTGACGTATGAGTCACAGCCTAGTTGATCAGGTATCCTTTGGAGGTGCTTATCCAGTTCTCTCTTGAACACTGTGAGGGGTCGGCCAGTTATGCCCCTTATGTGTAGTGGAAGCGTGTTGAACAGTCTCGGGCCTCTGATGTTGATAGTTCTCTCTTGAACACTGTGAGGGGTCGGCCAGTTATGCCCCTTATGTGTAGTGGAAGCGTGTTGAACAGTCTCGGGCCTCTGATGTTGATAGAGTTCTCTCTCAGAGTACCTGTTGCACCTCTGCTTTTCAACGGGGGTATTGTGCACATCCTGCCATGCCTTCTGGTCTCATGTGGTGTTATTTCTGTGTGCAGGTTTGGGACCAGCCCCTCAATTATTTTCCACGTGTAAATTATTATGTATCTCTCCCGCCTGCGCTCAAGGGAGTACAGATTTAGGCTCTTTAGTCGGTCCCAGTAATTTAGATGTTTTACTGAGTGGATTCTAGCAGTAAAGGATCTCTGCACGCTCTCTAGGTCAGCAATTTCTCCAGCTTTGAAAGGGGCTGTCATTGTGCAGCAGTACTCCACTCTAGATAGCACAAGCGTTTTGAAAAGTATCATCATCGGTATAGCATCTCTAGTGTGAAAAGTTCTTGTTATCCAACTTGTCATTTTTCTTGCAGTTGTGACGGCTACTTTATTGTGTTCTTTAAAGGTAAGGTCTTCCGACATGAGTACACCCAGGTTATAGGTGGTGTTCTATTTGTTTTTTTAACAGATGTGGGAGTTCATTTACAATGTTAAATGTTCGAGCCTGATCTTAGGCTGGGCTCGAGGAGTAGAAGAACTCCCAGAACCCTCTCCAGGTATGTTAAACAGCTCGTATAGTTTTTCTTGTGTCATGATTGATTGATAAAGATTAAGCCACCCAAGAGGTGGCACGGGCATGAATAGCCCGTAAGTGGTACATCTTGTGTCATGTGTCAGACAACATATAGTGTAGCGAGTTAGTGAGCACTCAACCACACAGGGCGATTGTTATGCCTTTACAATGTTGTTGTTTGAGATTCGCTACTTGGAACAAGACGTTCCTAGTAGCTACTTGCTACGTGCTACTTGGAACGTCTTGGAACAAGACGTTCCAAGTAGCACGGGCTATGGTGAGCCCATTGTGAACTAACCTGGCACAGGAGCGGGGCTGTAACTTGGCCCTTACAATGTTGATTGATGAGGATTAAGCCACCCAAAAGGTGGCACGGGCATGAATAGCCCGTAAGTGGAGGCCCCTTTGAGCCATTACCAGTATCAAGAGCTGATACTGGAGATCTGTGGAGGTGCGACTGCACCCTATGTGACGGGAGATGTCTCCCCTTTACAATGATTGATTGATAAAGATTAAGCCACCCAAAAGGTGGCACGGGCATGAATAGCCCGTAAGCTTTACAATGTTAGCCAGTATGTATATATATTGTGGTCTGTGTTGCACAGACAGGGCAAGAGAGGCGACGGTGTTGGTGGGGCCGGTGGGCGTGCTGAGGCGTCGGGCTCCCTCATCACTGCTCCCCGGCATCACTGCTGTAATACCCTTCCCGACAAGCGTTCGCATCCCGGCAAAAATGAGTCATTGATGTATTTTGATTTTGATGATTTTTATGATATTTGACGCCTATGGCAAATTTGGTTATTCTGGTATAGTGTGGCGTGCCCCTCGCAGACTCTACCTGGGTTATCTTGAGGTTATCTTGAGATGATTTCGGGGCTTTAGTGTCCCCGCGGCCCGGTCCTCGACCAGGCCTCCACCCCCAGGAAGCAGCCCGTGACAGCTGACTAACACCCACGTACCTATTTTACTGCTAGGTAACAGGGGCATAGGGTGAAAGAAACACTGCCCATTGTTTCTCGCCGGCGCCTGGGATCGAACCCGGGACCACAGGATCACAAGTCCAGCGTGCTGTCCGCTCGGCCGACCGGCTCCCTGACCCATATCTCATCGGGTCATGAGATATGGTAATGTTATCAGCCATCTGTAGCCGCCACGCTTCGTGTCCCTCGTGTGTAATACAAAACGAAAAGTAGTAGTAATCGGTAGCTCGTATCGATGTTGTTTAAGATTCAGCTACTGGGAACACAAAGTTCTCAGTAGCACGGGCTATGGCGAGCCCGTAGTGGACTCGCCTGGCACAGGAGCGGGGCAAGTAGCACGGGTTCTGGCGAGCCCGTAGTGGACTCGCCTGGCACAGGAGCGGGGCTGATGTGTGCTCGTATCGAGCCAGCAAGGTGAGGTTATAGGCCAGGCTCACAAGTCAGTGAGTAGAAGAACTCCCAGAACCCCATCAACCAGGTATATGTGAGCCTGCGGGCCGCTCCAAGCAACAGCCTGGTGGACCAAACTCTCACAAGTCAAGCCTGGCCTCGGGCCGGGCTTGTGGAGAAGAACTCCCAGAACCCCGTCAACCAGGTATCAACCAGGTTGTTGAGACGGCGTCCCTGCTGCCACCAGGGGCTGACCGGGTCCTCTCTCCTGTCTTCAGTGTTAATGATATACTGGACACACCATGGGCTCTGTGTATTCACCTACCTGTGCTTGCGGGGGTTGAGCTCTGGCTCTTTGGGCCCGCGCCTCTCAACTGTCAACCAATCGACTATGTTTTGTTTTCCACACACACAAACACCCAGGAAGCGGTCCGTAGCAGCTGTCTAACTCCCAGATACCTATTTGCTGCTAGGTGAACAGGGGCATCAAGGTGAAACAAACTCTACCCATTTGTTTCCTTCTCCGCCGGGGATAGATCTCCGAACCCTAGGATTACGAATGCCGAGCGCTGTTCACTCAGCCGCCAGGCCCCTGTCAGATGTGAGAGAGAGAGAGAGAGAGAGAGAGAGAGAGAGAGAGAGAGAGAGAGAGAGAGAGAGGAGGAGGATTGGGATTGGGATTGATGAGGGAGGAAGTAACCAGGAAGCCATGAGGGAGAGAGGCAGTAGAGGCCAGATAACGTGGTGCTAGGAGCCGGGTGTGAGTCACTAGGCCTTGGGGCTGGTCCACCTGGCCGCCGTGGTGGTGGGCAGCCCCGGAGGGACTAGCAGTACACCACACACACACACACACACACACACACACACACACACACACACACACACACACACACACACACACACACACACACGCACGCACGCACGCACACGCCAGGCAGGCCGTCGCACGGAGATATAAACACACTTCAAAGCAAAAAAATAGATATATAAACCTAGAGATAAATGATATAGAAATGAGACAAATGAAGAGGTAAAGAAATAGATACATAGAACATTTGAGAAGATAAAAGCAGCATAGAGCTCCCAGGTTTAGACTACTGGAATTCCATATTTATCAATAAATAAATAAATTGGAAAGAAAACTTCCCCCTGCCCCCAACCTGTCGGCCGAGCGGACAGCACGCTGGACTTGTGATCCTGTGGTCCTGGGTTCGATCCCAGGCGCCGGCGAGAAACAATGGGCAAAGTTTCTTTCACCCTGAATGCCCCTGTTACCTAGCAGTAAATAGGTACCTGGGTGTTAGTCAGCTGTCACGGGCTGCTTCCTGGGGGTGGAGGCCTGGTCGAGGACCGGGCCGCGGGGACACTAAAGCCCTGAAATCATCTCAAGATAACCTCAAGATAACCTGGAGCCTAGGACCAAGCGGACTGTGGGGCCTGCGGGCCGCTCCAAGCAACAGCCTGTTGGACCAAACTCTCACAAAATTAAGTCTGGCCAAAGGCCGAGCTTGGAAAGTGGAAGAACTCTCGAAACTCCGCTCTTGGTAAATTCCAGGGGAAGACAATACTACGGGCGGAGAAGAACGTCTTTTTATCTCTTATCTTGAGGTTATCTTGAGATGATTTCGGGGCTTTAGTGTCCCCGCGGCCCGGTCCTCGACCAGGCCTCCACCCCCAGGAAGCAGCCCGTGACAGCTGACTAACACCCAGGTACCTATTTACTGCTAGGTAACAGGGGCATTCAGGGTGAAAGAAACTTTGCCCATTTGTTTCTGCCTCGTGCTCTTGACTCTAAGACTTCAGGGTTCATAACAGCTGTCAGGTGAAGTATCTAGTCAAACTGCAAGCAAGAGCTGTTATCCTGCCTCAGCTTATCTGAAGCATGCCCTTACTTTATTGTTTGTATTGGGAACTATCTTTACTTAAATCTAAGTAACAGGCACATTCTCTCTCTCTCCTCTCTCTCTCTCTCTCTCTCTCTCTCTCTCTCTCTCTCTCTCTCTCTCTCTCTCTCTCTCTCTCCTCTCTCTCCTCTCTCTCTCTCTCTCTCTCTCTCCTCTCTCTCTCTCTCTCTCTCTCTCCTCTCTCTCTCTCTCTCTCTCTCTCTCTCTCTCTCTCTCTCTCTCTCTCTCTCTCTCTCTCTCTCTCTCTCTCTCTCTCTCTCTCTCTCTCTCTCTCTCTCTCTCTCTCTCTCTCTCTCTCTCTCTCTCTCTCTCTCTCTCTCTCTCTCTCTCTCTCTCTCTCTCTCTCTCTCTCTCTCTCTCTCTCTCTCTCTCTCTCTCTCTCTCTCTCTCTCTCTCTCTCTCTCTCTCTCTCTCTCTCTCTCTCTCTCTCTCTCTCTCTCTCTCTCTCTCTCTCTCTCTCTCTCTCTCTCTCTCTCTCTCTCTCTCTCTCTCTCTCTCTCTCTCTCTCTCTCTCTCTCTCTCTCTCTCTCTCTCTCTCTCTCTCTCTCTCTCTCTCTCTCTCTCTCTCTCTCTCTCTCTCTCTCTCTCTCTCTCTCTCTCTCTCTCTCTCTCTCTCTCTCTCTCTCTCTCTCTCTCTCTCTCTCTCTCTCCCCCTCCCTCTCCCCCCCCCCCCTCCCCCCCCCCCTCCCCCCCCCCCCTTTCCCAGAATGGGAACAGAAATTAAATTAGCATTTTTCTTCTATAAATGTTAGGTCGGATTTAATACACCATATTATAAACTTGATAACGGAATACATATTGTTATATATATATATATATATATATATATATATATATATATATATATATATATATATATATATATATATATATATATATATAGACAGTGACAGACCACGGAGGAAGAATTGAAACAGGAATTTCCTTAAGTACTTTCGTATTTAATAATACATCTTCCCCCTTTTGAAGATGTATTATTAAATACGAAAGTACTTAAGGAAATTGCTGTTTCAATTCCTCCTCCGTGGTCTGTCACTGTCACATGTTTCATCACGTGTTAATTTTCGTGATTAATATGTAGTTCTCAGTAAACATTGTGTCACATGGGCCGTTGTCAGTGTTACATTACAGTGGGTATAGTGAAGGCTTTGTCTCCAAGACATTGGCAGCCCCAGGAAGTTGGAGTTGCCTCAGAGAAAGTGGTGGTGTCGACGGTGGTAATGGTAGTTGTGGTGTGTGTGTGTGTGTGTGTGTGTGTGTGTGTGTGTGTGTGTGTGTGTGTGTGTGGCGGGTGTGTGTGTGTGTGTGTGTGTGTGGCGGGTGTGTGTGTGTGTGTGTGTGTGTGGCGGGTGTGTGTGTGTGTGTGTGTGGCGGGTGTGTGTGTGTGTGTGTGTGTGTGTGTGTGTGTGTGTGTGTGTGTGTGTGTGTGTGTGGCGGGTGTGTGTGTGTGTGTGTGTGTGTGGCGGGCGTGTGTGTGTGTGTGTGTGTGTGTGTGTGTGTGTGTGTGTGTGTGTGGCGGGTGTGTGTGTGTGTGGGGGAGGGGGGGGTGCCACACTGCTCTCGCCCGAACCCTTCACTTGCATCTAAAGGATCTTCAGGCCACACGTTTTTTTTCCGTAATTGGTGTGTGCACACACAACTCTGACGCCTGACTTGGGCGCGGGAGATTGCTGAGGGTATACGCAAGGTTGAAGGTGGGTCTTGTTGATTCCGTATAATGTACTCTCGTCCGGAATAAAGGGTTGGGGGTTTTGGTGGTGTTAGTGAGTTACTGTGTGGAGACCCCCTCTCCAGGTAAACTCCAGGTGTCGCCATTTTGGCTTTGTATTCGTTTTGTATTCGTTGCAACATAGTAATGTGCATACAGAAGCTGCACGATGATGAGTGCCGGCACGTACAGCTGGTATTCACCTAGTTGTGTTTGCGGGGGTTGAGCTTTGCTCTTTCGGCCCGCCTCTCAACTGTCAATCAACTGTTTACTAACTACACTAACTACTTTTTTTTCACATCACACACACACACACACACACACACACACACACACACACACACACACACACACACACACACACACACACACACACACACCAGGAAGCAGCCCGTGACAGCTGACTAACTCCCAGGTACCTATTTACTGCTAGGTAACAGGGTCCTTGACAACTACTTGCCACATAGTTCTTCCAGAGTCAATGTCAGAGTCAACTCCCTCCCCCACCTAGGGGCCTCCCACTGAATGGGATAGACCTTATCCTGCGTCCCACTGGATGGGGATAGATCCTCTCCTGTGCCCCGCTGGATGGGATGGACTGTCTCTTGCGCATCCTATGTCCATGTTTACTTGGCTTTGTGTTCTGCCACTCCAGTACAGGACATGTTTGGTGTCCCCCCATCCCCTACTCCCCACCCAAGTCTTCATGCCCCCCCCCCTACTCCAACCGCCCTATACTGCCGTCCAAGAGGGTATACAACTCTCACACTGAAGATTCGAGTCCTTGCATGGCTCAACGGAGCTTGTACTATAGTTTACAACTTACAACCTCTCAACCTACCTTTATCTTGCTAAATATTTCATTCTTGTTTACTTATCAGTGCCCTGAAGGTAAGCCACATTTTGTTTTCCCAATATCATATGACCTTTCATACTACGGTGTTAGGCCTATGGGGTGCTACCATGTGCCATGTGTTTGGGCTATAGGGTGCTACTGTGTGTGTGTTAATAATGGTGACGGTGTGCTGGGTATAGAGGAATGTCGGCCTACCAGTCACAGCGAGAGCTTCCTTTTGTGAAGCCTTTTGCGACCCTTATAAAGGCTTCTCTTCCCCCTGCCGGTGTTTTCTGTCCAAGTAGACGCCTGGGAGGAAGAAGACACTCACCCTCGGCAAAATGTGGGTGCTGGAGGCCTTTTACATCTAGTGGAGGCCTCTACTGGAAGTTTAGAGGTGTGGAGGCCACCAACACCACCTCAACACCGGATGGGTTCCTCTTGATGATCACTGGCGCCGATGACACCCTAACTGTCTGGAGATGATAGCGTTTCAACAGATGAATTGTGTCGGTGCTAATAGTTGATGATTGATGAAGATTAAGCCACCCAAGAGGTGGCACGGGCATGAATAGCCCGTAAGTGGTGGCCCTTTCGAGCCATTACCAGTATCAAAAGATGATACTGGAGATCTGTGGAGGCGCAACTGCACCCTGCGTGACGGGAGATGTCTCCTGGACCAAGTGTGGCGTGCTAATGTATACTCACTGATGCTTTGATAAGCTGGCAATGGTTGGTTTACCGCGTGGGAGGCAGTAATGAGAAATGTGTGCGGGTGGGTGGGTGGTGGTGGTGGTGGTGAAGGTCGGGTATAAGGTGTGAGCGAGCCCTCATGTTTAAGGCAACGCCACTTATCACAGGTCCTATAAGGTTGAAGCTATTCATCGCTAACCCCCCTTGCCGCTGCGCCTTCCTCCAGCTCTATATGTGTGCACGTTTTTCATTGTGACGGCAGCCTGCACTCTCTTCTCTCAACCTACGAAGGTCTACTCGTAACTTGACGTTTCTCTTCAACACGGCAGTAGTCAAGTTCAAGGACGTTTATTGTGACAATGAAATACATCTCTAAGGAATAGAGTAGCTTAGGTTAGTTCTATCCCCCCAAGGCAGTAGTCTACCAGTGGTGGGCCGTGTCCTGGGGTAAACTTCTGATAACCAGTGGTGTACACTCTTCCCCTTCATACCCTGCTCACACACATTGCAAATCTCTTCCTTCATTAACTGGGGTATTTCATCATGTTTTCTATATAGTACAAACCGTACATCAAAATATGTTAGCTGAACCAATTTTGACACAGTATTAGTTTTAGGAAGTAATCAGTTGTAGAGTAACGTAAGTAACTTGTATAACGTAAGTAACGTAAGTATTGTGTTGCAGGTGTACCGTAGTGTTGCTCAACTCGCGCAAGAACCGTCAACACCACCTGCAGAATGCCTCCCGCAAGACCATCACTTGCGTGGCGTTCTCTCCATGTGGGCGCTACCTGGCCACGGGGGAGTGTGGCCACCAGCCCTCTGTCAGGGTGTGGGACGTCTCCGACAGGTCCCAGGTGGCAGAGTTCCAGGGCCACAAGTACGGCATCTCCTGCGTGGTGAGTACTACTTACTACTCTGCTCAAACCCCATATAAGGGAAAGTACAAAGGGCTCGGGGAGTGGAAGAACTCCCAGAGCCCTCTGCAGGTATGCACCAGGTATCCCAGGGGTTACATTTATGTATCCATGTGTTTTGTTAGACTTTCTACAAGCTGTGTATTCTTGTATGCTACATGAAAACGTGGGAATAATGTATTCAGCGCAAGGTGAGATAATTATGAGGAGAAACGTGCTAAGCCAGTATGCTTTTGCTGTGAGTACTGAGTAAGTGACTACCGAGCAATACTCAAGACGGGACAATACCAGTGATTTAAATAGTGTTAGCATTGCAGTGGGGGTCTCTGGATTTGAAACGCTGTCGTTTCTCCATTTTTTGATAACGCCTCTAAAGGCTACCTTATTATCCGGGGTGTGATTCATTCGTCAGGCTGGAACAGCGGCGTCTAACAGCCTAGTAGCCCAGACCACCAACTATGAGACCAGGCCGCTGGGACATTGATTCCCGGACCCAACACTAGGTAAGCTAATTAGCCCTCGAACACACGCCATCACGGCTCTATGTCAAGAATACACCTTCCCACCTCCTCCTCTCTCACATTGTTGTCTAGATGTTCCATTCCTTGTGATCTAGCCGGGTATTGACCAAGGACAATGTTGTGTGAGAGGCATGTTGTGTGGTGGCTGATGCCAGGTGCGGCCCCACGTTCTCCCCTTCTCATAGGGGCGTCGCCTTGCTGGCCGCTCATGGTTGTGGTTACAGACGTGACCCTGCATATCCACCACGCCCGCAGGTGGCGGGCACTGATCACACACCTGGGGTAGAGGTTCCTTCCTTCTGTAAGATTGGTTAGTCACTCTCCTGCTGGGGTGATGGTGTGGGAGGACAAGGTCACGGTGGTGGTTGTTGCTGGGGTGATGGTGTGGGAGGACAAGGTTATATGTTTTCCTTGGCACTGGATTTGTTGTTTGGTGACTGGCTTACAAAGGTTTTATAAAGACCATTGTAGAGCAATGGTCTTCCTTCCTGCAGGTCGGCGTTCCATCCCCGACCGTCCAAGTGGTTGGGCACCATTCCTTTTCCCCGTCCCATCCCAAATCCTTCTCCAGACCCTTTCCAAGTGCTATTTAGTCATCATGCTTGGCGCTTTCCCCCTGATAGTTCCCTCCCTTTCAAGTCTTGGCAAAAGTCATAGCATAACAGTACCATGATCAAATAACAGTACCAAAATAAATGCTATGGAAACATATGCGCAAGTCATATCGTACTCGTGGTTCGCTAACGGATTTGAAATCCTGCCTAACCCAAACTAGACCAAACCAGACAAACCCAACCCAACTCAGCAAGCCAGGCCTACTAAGCCGAACCTAACTGTAGATATGGTTTTGTCAATCAAAAAATGAGCTTTGTCTGTCTTTGTGTACAATTTGATCATACCCCTCTGGATGTGTGAGAGGAAGAACAGGAATGTAACCAAAGTAACCGGGTTACACCCCCCCTCCCCCACGACGAGGGGGGAGGGTGATTTCAATGTGTTGGCGGTGATTTCAATGCTATAACAAGACTGATCTCATATCAGTGACTCCTGGAGACTATTGCATCCCACTGTCAGGCTCTTAACACGCATCCCAGGCTGTATAAACTAGCTTCATGAACGTCATTAGTGTTCTCGTTGTGACACCCAGAATGCTTGTTCATCCATGCTGGGGACCGATTTGAACGTTTCCCCTGTTCATTCTTGCAAGAACAAGGGGAAAACGTATCAAAGTGGACCCCTCCCCACCCCATCCTCCCGTGTAATCACTGTTCATAAGAACAAAGGTAAATGCAGAAGGCCTATTGGTCCATACGAGGCAGCTCCTATCTATAACCTCCAAATCCCACTCATATACATGTCCAACCCACCCTTGAAACAATCATAAGAACTTAAACAATCATAAGAACCAAAAACAATCATAAGAACCTTGATATAAATACCTTGACATAAATACCTTGATATGGTATTCACCAAGACTAATGCTCGAATACCAGGGTTTACGCTATGGTTGCACCAGTGACATTTGTTTAGTAGGTCTGATGGGTTTAGTGCAGAATATCATGTACATCAGATTATTAGTATATCTACAGCTTTCACTTTATTTATACTTACATAATTCAGTGTGCTCTAATACATCTTTAGCAACTGCAGTACTTCATATATGCATATTTATATATATACATTATATGCGGAAAATCCACAGAGAAATATGAAATGAGGTGAACGTTTCGGCTCTGTTAAAGCCTGTTAAAGGCTTTAACAGAGCCGAAACGTTCACCTCATTTCATATTTCTCTGTGGATTTTCCGCATAAAATGATCAGTGTTTTGTGATCGTCATTGCATATACATTATATATATATTCCTTTTCCCCAGGCATTTTCTCCAACCCAGAAATATGTTGTTTCGGTTGGGTCTCAGCACGACATGATTGTTAATGTCTGGGACTGGCGAGGAGGGATTAAAGTTGCTTCCAACAAGTTTTCCAGCAAAGTAAAGGCCATCAGCTTCGCTGAAAATGGCTCTTATTTCGTCACTGTTGGCAATCGTCATGTCAAGTTTTGGTACCTAGAAGTTGCACGAGGTTCCAAGGTGAGAATTGTTTTTATCAAGCTTAAAATGCTAAGATACTGAATTGTATTTTGTAATTATATAATCTTAGATATTAATATTTTATTTTATTTTTTTAAACACACAATTACAGTACTGTACCTGTAAAATTATACCTGGTATTAGTTGTGTAATATATATACCTTGCACTAGATATGGTATAAAATATCCATAAAAGTTGACACATATACCTGGCAGTAGATATGGCATAAATTATACATAGCAAAAGATAGATATAATGTTTTATACCTGGTAGCATGCACAGAATATGTAATAATTTCCAGTATTAATAAATAATGTACTGTATTTTCATTCTAGTTTAAGGAGCCAGTGCCTCTTACTGGTCGATCTGCTATTTTGGGAGAGCAGAGGAATAATTATTTCTGTGATGTTGCCTGTGGTCGAGGAGACATGGGAGATTCTACGTTTGCCATTACTAAGTCAGGCCTTCTCTGTGAATTTAACAACAGACGATTGTTGGACAAATGGGTGGAGCTTCGAGTGAGTATATTCCGTATAGGACAGAAGTTTAAATTCCTTCTATTTACTGTATTTAAGTAAAAGTGGTGTGTGTGTGTGTGTGTTCTATTTTCAAAATTATTGAATTAATAATATTAGTTCGAAAGAATTGTGAAACCTTAATTAAAATAATTTTGTACAAGTTGATTTAAACTTGCACACTTTTATTTGGTGCAAATGTAACTATTTTTATTTATCTAGAATTGATTTGTATTTATGTAAATATTTTCAGACAACAAGTGCCAATTGCGTGGTAGCTGGCGAGGGCTACATATATGTAGGATGTGCTGAAGGTATTATTCGTTGCTTTAGCCCATTCAACCTGCAGTTTGTCACCACTCTGCCACGAACTCATTACCTCGGTGTGGATGTATCGAAGGGCTTGAGCATCAGGTAAGACCCCCATGTCATATTAGTCGCTTCCTCTTTGTTTGCCTTAATTGAAAGTCTTATATCTAGCAATTCATATTGTGTACAGTTTACTTTCTTATTTTAAATTAATATTGTGTTTAATTATTTTATTAAGTGTAGTTTACTGGATGACAAAGGGGGACAGTTTTGTACTTGTTTGTACCTGTATACAATATGATAAAATGAAAGGCAACAAATGAAGGTGCTTGCTTGTTGTGTGGTTAAAGTTTGACTGTATCCTTAGTAAATTTAGCATAATTTAGTTACAGGAGAATGATTCATACATAGAGCATTAATACCATATTATCATGAACAATGATGTGAATAACAAAGTACTGTACTCACATTTTGTAATAGCATGAAGCTTTATATTATCAGAAATAATTTTCCTGCAGTATTTATGTGAATTATTTTTTTTCTGTTTGATGTGATATTAAGTGTTTTGTTTAAGTCATTAAATATAATTTTGATTACCGAATTATTTGTAGTGGATTTGAAGACATATTTGTTAAAATAAGTATAATTAATGTTAATTTTATACTGTACTAACATAAAAGTTGTAACTAATAATGTCCTAATTGAAGAGGAATGTAGTTTAACATAGTCATAAGACTGACCCCAATCTTTTTGTACAGCCACATGGCCACTCACCCCAATAATGCCAAGTACCCTGACACCATTGCCATAGCTTTTGATGAGAGCAACCACAAAGTGACGGCAGTGTATAACGACCACTCTATGTATGTGTGGGACGTCAAGGACATTAAGAGGGTATGTATTTTGTGCTATTGTTTTTCTTTCCCAAAGTAGTCCTAACTTTTGTCTTGTATCCCAAGCAAATTGAGCTGCGTGAGTACTTGGAGCATTTAATAAATGTTCTTTTACAAAAATCTTTGAAGATTTTAGCGTAAAAGTTGTGCTACATTATACCTTATGAACCCTAAAGCAAATGTCTCTTGTTTCTGGCAAGTTGCAGGCTGCAGTAGGGTCAATTTGATGCACTAAGTGTTTTGCTTCAGATACACCATGGTTGGCTTACCAATGTACAGTACTTCATTTTCTAAATAAAGCCAGCGGCTCCTTAATCTTTTAATTCTGCAATTTGGAAAATATATATAATGTTCTTCAGAATTTGTAGATTCAATACAAAAGTTGATCATTATCATCATATGTGCAGAGCAGTGCAATGGTCAAGGATATAAGTATTCGTATTCCAGGGACCTGCCCGAAATGCTACGCATACTAGTGGCTGTACAAGAATGTAACAACTCTTGTATATATCTCTTGTAAAAATAAGTAAACATTGTTTTGTTGGGAGAGTTTACATGCATTTTTTTGGTTTTACGCATTTCTTTTTTACGTTTGTGGTGAAGAGAGAGATTGAGTTTAGAGAGAGTGACTGAGTGATTGGGTGATTGAACTGTAACTTCCTCTTGGTAGTTTTTTTTGGAGGGGGTGGTGGATTTTTTGAGTGATTGTTGTATCGAAAAGAATTGAAAAATTGCTGTGGTGTGGAACAGGAATCTTTCTCTGGGGCATCCTTATGTAACTGATCAATATCCAGTTCTTTAAATCGGTTTACAAATTTGAAAAATATTTAATATAAACGTTGTTTTTTACAGGTTGGAAAAACCCACTCGTATTTATACCACTCTGCCTGCATTTGGGGTGTGGAGACATACCCTTCCCAGGGTGAAAGCATTAAAGGAGTGATGCCTCCTGGCTCTTTCATCACCTGTTCCTCTGATGACACCATACGTGTTTGGAATATTGATCCTGCCATGTCCTCGAATACGTTATACAAGAGGAATATATACAGCAGTGTAAGTAGAGCATATTTTGTTATCTCATGTTTTATTTTTTATAATGCGAGTTCTAGCATACTCGACACTTGCTTCTAATATGAAAAGTGATCACATTCATTTGGAAATAATATATGCCATATGTCATGCGTTATGCTATTGTGGAGAATGGAAAATGGAACATGAAGGAGGAACTCTTATTTCTAAAGAAGATCTATGAGCGGCACCCAAAGTTATATACCTGGACGAACGGAAAAATTTACAAGGACTGAACAGAAATTTCAAGAGAGCTAGGGATGAAGAAAAGAAAGGATGTAGCCAATACATAAACCTAGCCCCATATACTAGAAACATAACCAAGCCTAAAACTACTGAGTAACTTGTATTTCAAGAATAAAATACTGTAACGAGATTAAAGGCAGACAACCGCTTAATGGAGATCGGTTGAGATGTGTGACAAACTAAAATGAGATACCAAATGCAGAGTTTGTATATTAGAGATTGGCAGTTTTCTGCATCAAACTCGCCTTGGCCTTTACAACAAATCGTGTAACATCTAAATATATCCAGGGTACATGTGAGTAATAGGTTTATGGATCTAGTGGACAAAGCAGCTGGCCCAGATGGGGTACCAATTTTGATTTTGAGAAAATGCTCTCAGAGAGCTCAGCTGTTCACTACAGAAATCCTTTAAGCATCTTTACAAGTAGAAAAGCTAGTAGATGTTTAAAAATGCCAAATATCTTCCTAATGTATGAAAAAGGTTGAAGAAGACGACACATTAAACAGCAGACTTGTAAACTATTTACTGGTTAACTAGTAAAATAGAACAATCACTTAGAAAACAGTCAAATTGAAATTGGAAGAATGTCAAGAAGGGATTGCATAATATCAGGCAGTTTGGATTCAAAATAGGAAAATTGTGTGCGCCAAATTTACTGAGCTTTCTCAATAGTCACTGAGCTAATGCAAGACTTGTGTGTGGACTGTAGCTATTTAAACTGAAAAAAAGGCTTTTGACCGCTACATCAAAAATTATTTTAAAGTTTTAGTACATATTAATAATACAAAAATGTTTAGAGGGTTCAAATAAACTGGATGAGTGAAATTAGTTGTCTCGTAGAGTTAGATACTAGTGCCAGTAATGTTCATTGTGCACATGAACGAATTTCTTGAGGGGGCTACAAAGTTGTGTGTATATGTAGACAGATGATGCAAATATACTACTAGGAATAAGAGAGATACAAAAGACTGCTGCTATTCTGAACAACGTAGAAAGAATAGGGGCAACGAGGGAAAAATGGTTAATTAGATAAATGTAGTTAATCCCCATGTAATGGCATTCAGAATAATTGGAAATTGACCACATGTAGCTTATAGATTACTATAATTGTAGATTATATGTAGATATGTAGCTTATAGATTACTGCATATGTCAAAACACTAAACAATTGGGTTAAGGGGGACCTGCAAGTGATCATTATAAGTAAACTATCACCAGAGAATCACAACAAACACACAGTTTAAAAACATGGTGGCAAATTTCTCCCAAAACAATAGGAGCTATGAGAAAATTCTAGAGTTTCTTTAATATTCCTAAACTAGAAGTTAGAAAGATGAGAGAAGACAGGATCACCGCACATGCGATCAGGAGCACTAAAGAATAATTACGAGGAGGAATTCATTACACGTGTAGCATCTAGAATCAAGTGATAGATGGATTCTTGTGCCAAAACTACTGGCTAAAATTATATATTGAAAAGTATATAAAAGTGGGACACCATGAGAATAGCTCTCATCCTGTAACTTAAATTAATATAATTGTAATAAAATAATTATACATAGCTTGATAATACACTACAGTACATAGAATTAAAATTACGCAGGTAATATTTGCAGTATAATTCACTTATAATTCTGAACATATTTTAATGAATGGTTTTAAGACTTTCTGTAGAAAATTAAACATCAGTTCACCAGACCACACACTGGAAGGTGAAGGGACGACGACGTTTCGGTCTGTTCTGGACCATTCACAATCGATTTGAGAATGGTCCAGGACGGACCGAAACGTCGTCGTCCCTTCACCTTCTAGTGTGTGGTCTGGTCAACATACTTTAGCCGCGTTATTGTGACTCATCGCCTTCATAAACATCAGTTCACTATTCTTTATTGATGAGTAGCTCAGTTGTGTATTGTAAAGGTAGGTTGTTTCTAGTTAGGCTTATTTCATTCAGTTGAAGACAAGCTAAACATAGCTTTTGAGCTTATAATAAGTTTGCATTTGAAAATAAAAAAATGAATAATATTTTTACTTTGTAATTATAACAAAAGAATCTCTCTCTTGCTTGCATTGCTTTTGCAATTTCCAGGCTCCTGAAGTGGTAATTTATTCTTATGCTTTATTGCTGTTGTTTAATGACAAACATTTTTATTTCCTTTTTCTCATAAGAAAAATGACAATATAAGTGAAAATAAACTTAGTGAGAAATACAGTACAATATTAATATAAAATAAATTAGAGAGAGGTAGGCCATATTGGATTTAATGATAATGTTAGCCTAAAGCATTTATGGTTGTTACCCTCTCCCCCCCCTCCTCCTCCCCCACCAACACACACACACACACAAATGGCTCAGGATAAGTCAATTATATAGTGAAGAATTAATTTTTAGCAGAAATAGACCAAATTGAGAATACTACTTGTTGTGACAAAAATTGTGACAAAAATTATTTTTGTCACAAAATAGTTAAATGTATGTATTTAATAGTTATCATTGACTATACCAGTACAGTACCATAAACCTATACAGTACAACCTCGATTTAACGAACTGTATGGAACCATACCTAATTCATCCTGGGGTGTGTAACAAAATAGGAGGCCAGTCGAAGACTGGGCCGCGGGACGCTAAGCCCTGAAATCATCTCGAGATAACTAATTACCTCTCAAGACTGGGTCTACTACCTTCAGCAATTACATTATGTATTATGATAAAAGGAATGTTGTTCTTATTATTTGATCCATGTAGTCCCCAAAATGGTAAATTTTAGAACTTTCTTAGATAATTTTATAAAGAAATCAGAATAGCTGTACAAATATTTCTGCACACATACCTTTGAACCAGAGATGTTCTCAGTAGTCTAAAATTGCTGTTGCTGCCTAGTAAGTTTTTCAAAACTAATTTTCTTTCTGGGTGGGCGCCCTCAGCAGCTCTCAGAGCTAAGCTGGCCTAACCAAGCCTTGGAAAGATGCACTAGGTCTCTCTGAGACTCACCCTAGCCTACCTGAGGGTACCATAATTTTTTGAGAGAGAATGCCAATGTGGCAATGTGAAGTTAATAACAAATCTTAACTATTGATTTGGGTTTGATCATAGGACAGTGATTAAATCTATTTTCTATATAATTTTATGAATTTTTTCATTTGCTTCACTCAACCCTTCTTGGGTCCAAGAAATACATCCTTTACCCCAGTCCCCGCCATCTTGAATATTGTGCTGTGTATCAATCCTTAGTCCTAGAATATATCCGGTTTTCATTTAAGAGATTTTTGACAAAAGTTTGTGCTGTTAGAATGTATGCACTGTATCAGAGAATGCCTCCTTGTATAAAACTGGGAATTGATTGCAGTTGAAAATACCATACTGTATTCAGAAAGATTTAAAATGTTAACATTTTCTCCCAGTAGATATTTGTATTCATGCATTTAGAATAGAGTACAGTATTTGCAGAAATATCTTGATAAGCTGCTGTATGTTTCACTCTGCTTACAATTTTAAAAATTGTATGGGGAATTCTCTATAGATACAATCTTTCTTTATTGTTTGTACACTCAATATAGTAGACTTCTGTTTAACATGAGTTTGCATAGCAAATTTCACATGCATTGTTTGCTCTTGTTGAGCGTGTGCCACAAGTGTGACTATTAATTTTACAAATAGTCTTGTTAAGGAATTTAAAGGAAGAGAGAAAATGGAGAAGTCTATCTCAAGCCTCCACCAAGGAACCAGCTCACTGTTAGACAAAATACCTCATACCCCAACACACCCTACTAGTGACAAAGAGAAACACAAGGAGCTAATTATTGATATTAGCACACAATTGTTATCCTACCAACCACCAGGTGTTAAAGAGTAGTTGTTAGAAGAAGGTAGGGTGCCGGGAGACTCTGTGGGTGCTGGGAGAGACTGTGGGTGCCAGGAGTGGTTGTGGGTGCCAGGAAATACATGTACACTATACAAAATCAGTTGTAAGGTTTTTTGACTAGTCTAGTGCCAATAAGATACTACCTAGTAATTTGTTTCCCCACTTTGATGAACATGGGTAATGTATTGATAATAAATTAATAGATTTCCATAGGTGTAGGTTAACATTATATAAAATTACTATAGTATGCTATACTGTACTTCCATATTTATTTGGTACAAATTGGCTAAGTATATAATGAAATGAAAGTCTGCGGAAAAAATATATTTCTATGCTGGTATACAGTAAAGTTTGGAGTTTAGCTCGATGGTAAGCTTCTCAGGAAAGGTATTTATCCCATACGCTATCAAGGGATGCTTATGCTGTAATTAATTTGACTGAATATACCTCTCTCTTTATTTGTGATGCATTGTTTATACAGTACATATAATTTACCTATTTTGCATTTGTATTTTTTTGTCATTGGTTTACCGTGTTGTGGATGATGATGCAAGATGCTTTAGCTTGCTAAATATTCAAAAATGCTTTTAAGTTTTTTTGTCTGAACATGTATGCTGCTGTATGCTTTAGGCCTGTTGCCAGCCTGCTTTTATTTTCCCACAGGAACTTCTCAAAACATTGTATGTGGATCCAGAACTAGGATTCATCAAGGACACAGATGTCAACCCTCAAGGTGGGGACAGAAATGATACGTCATATGATTCTCGTAATGGTGTGAGGTGCATCAGAGTCAGTCCTGACGGCAAGCACCTGGCATCTGGAGATCGAGCAGGAAACATTAGGTAAGGGAAAATATTTGGTTAATGCATGGAATAATAATTTTGTATTTGGTTACTATTATGTGGTGTTTGTGTTTACCAGTATGTGGTGCAATTCGTCTGGGGACCCATCTTCCTGTGTCCCCTGTCCAGGGCACAGAAAGCAAAGACAGATTATTATTTCAGTTGCCGTTATAAGTCCTGTGGGTTGGCTCTCGAGCTCAGCGTTACTTTCTCGAAACTCGAGTGCAATATTGCTGTTTTATGTTATTCTTTTGGAAGTTTGATTTCCCCTGAAACAGTTCTTTTAACAAAGTGTTATAGAGATTTATGTAGACTAGTTTTAAATTGTATTGATATGCGTGAGAGAAAACTGTTAAAGGTGAATATGAGCAAAAGGCAAGTTATGGTGGTGGAGGAAGTGAATTTATGTGTCTTAAATAAATGTGAATGATTAAATGCTACAAGTGGTTGCTTGAGGGATTTTGCACAAAATTAGAAGTAGGGAGAGTCATGGATGCAAACTAGCTGGTGATACGAAAGTCTTGATTAGAAAAAATACAGTATAGGAATTTATGCAGCGTAACCATGTGGTTACCTTACAGTGCCATGTGGTTACCTTACAGTGCCATGTGGTTACCTTACAGTACCATGTGGTTACCTTGTGGTGAATTTGAGGATCAGTGTACCTGCAACCCAGTCTGTGGCAAGGCCTCCTAGTTAGTAATCTGATCAACCAGGCTGTTGGATGTGAATGCTTGTAACCCTGAGGTGGCTCATTAACTTAAAAATGTTTTGGAAAATAATGTATATCTTTCAGTTTGTGAGCTATACTCTTGTGATGTACAGCATACAGTACATAAATACACAGAAGGTTTACATATGAAATAATGTGATGTACACTGCTGTAAAAAGTTACTTTTTTTTTGCATTATTATTTAGAGAATTTGAATAGAATTCAGTGCTTGCCAAATTGTGAGGGAATGGAAGGGTCTCGTATACAGTGGTAATGGTGTTTTTACATAATGGGTAGCTATCAATATTACATTTTTCTTAATTGCTTTAGTTGTTTTAATTTTGCAGTATCTCTAAGAAAAAAAATCAGTCAATATAATTGTATATCTTTTTTTTTTTTTGACAGAGTACATGAATTGCAATTTCTTGATGAGTTGTGTAAGATAGAAGCTCATGATGCAGAGGTGTTGAGTTTAGAATACTCCCGTCCTGACACCGGTCACAGGTTCCTGGCTTCGGCATCTCGTGATAGACTGATTCATGTGTTTGCAGTGGACCAGGTGAGAACTGTGTGAATGTTTTGTTTGGAATGAGTGTATTATGTATTCTTGATAAACTACAATACACTGTAAATTTTATAGGTATAGAATATTCATAAAGATAAAATAGTAATAATTAAAATAAAGTGGAGTCTTTCAAAAAGACAGATTTTTTACCAGGCCCTTTTTTGCAGAAAAAAAGACTTTCATTTCAACAGATCTTTCATGTTTTTTTTTTTTTTTTTTTTTTTTTTTTTTTTTTTTTTTTTTTTTTTTTGTCATTTTACACTAAAAATGTATTTTTGTTTATTTGTGCAAAATATACAAAATCTCTTTTGCTGTGCATATTTTGATGACAAAATCATTTGAAATTCCACGGGAAAACCGTGGAATTTTATATATTTTGAAAAAATATATAAAAAGTTTAGAATGCTGTGCAGTATATTTTACTATGGTGAATTTTGTAACTTACAGGATTACAGTTTTGTGCAAACTTTGGATGATCATTCTTCAGCCATAACATCAGTAAGATTTTACCAGAGCCAAGGTGCACTGCAGATGGTTTCCTGTAGTGCCGACCGCTCCATTATCTTCCGTAGTGCCACCATGGTAAGCATTCTCAAGAAACTGATTATACTAGTAGTCATTTATAACCCAAAAAATAATTTTATTTGAAATAATAGAGTAATTGTAGTTTGCAATACAGTGGAGGCTTGATTTAACAGATTTATTTCACAGACCCATTGCATCAGTGCAAAGTTTCTATTAAAGCTTTGGCCATTTTTCAGATTTCAGTGCAGATATGTTGGTGTTTTATTAATGTAAATGATAGAACACATCATGACATTTTTAAATGCATATTTATTATATAAACAGTTACAGTAAGTTTAATAAAAATATAATAAAAATATATTCTTAAAATATTTGATCAGCTTTATCCTGGTAAACCACTCGAAACCTACTTGATCTTACTAATCAACATTTGATCTATTGATCCATTGGTGTAAATTGTTTCCACCAGAAGTCTCTCCTGATTGTGAATTAAAGTGAAAGTGAATGAATGATTTGAAAGTTTAAAGTAGGGGCTATGATGGTGGTTGAGTGTGCTTGGACTAGCATACACTGACTGAACAGGTTGGAGCAGGAATAAACCCTATTTAAAAATGTGTTTAGGGTCACTGGATACATTTGATTACACTAAAGAAAAATACATACGGCCCATGGATCAGCAGACAATACAAGGATGCCAAAGCAGAAGTGTGAAGGCATGAATAAAGTATAGACAGCGACAATACAAGGATGCCAAAGCAGAAGTGTGAAGGCATGAATAAAGTATAGACAGCCAGGTACTGAAATAACCACAGGGTCACCGAGGGCTGCAATTAAATATGCTAGGATCAGAAGAGAAGCAGAGAGACAGGTTGGAAATAATAGTGGATATAGTCAAATATCATGGCTACTACAGAGCCATATCAGATGACAACAGTAAAAGACAGTTATTAGACTAAAAGAATGAATGCATGCTCACAGAATGTGACAGGGCATCTCCTACTGCAGAACTCAGTAGGAGATTGTTATGGTCAAATCAGAGTGGAGGGCTGGTACAGGTGGTGAGCCTTACAGGCTCTGGGTTGTTGGACTGTTAGCCCCGAGCCTCTTACATTGTGCCATGTGCTCTTGGTGCCCTTCCTGGGGTTTGGTTGTTCATTTCACAGATCTCTGCTGCTTATGGTAGTGTTTTTGCCATCCAGAGAGCTACTAAGTGGGTCTTTGTTAAAATCAAGCATTGAATAAAATTAAACGCCCCTTTTTTAGTAGGTCTCGCCTTGTCCCATACCTGTTTTTTCTTTCCCTTGGTGATTTTAAGTACTGGTAGCTCATGAGTGAGGCAGACCAGCACTCTGGCGTGATCTGTACTGCCTTCTGGTGGTGGCCAGTCAAGTTAGGATTAAGGTTGTTCACTAGTGGCAGTGATTTGATTACTCCTTTTTTTCTCATTTCCTTGTTTCAAGCAATAGCTTGTTTTGTTTTGGCTAAATTTCTGGTTGGTTTTCTCAGTTTTGGGTCGATGTGTGATGCTTAGGCTCCCCCCTTCACCCCATAGAGAGCTAGAATCTGTTCCTGGCTCCCAGGTGGTCAGTGTGGGTCTTGGAGGCCTGGTGCAATTCTGGAGACTTAGCTATACCAGGCCAGATGCACTGGGATGCTACTGAGAGGCTTGCTCGAGACATAGCATTTCATTACACACACAAATCACAATAGCGTGATGCATCAAATGAACAAATCCACAAGGGCCAAGAGGCTGCAGGGTCCAATTAAGGCGAGTAGAACTTCTGGTTGCAATTCTTTTAACCATGTCGTAGCGCAGTCGATTAAAGCAGCGTCCGGGATGCTCTCGGATGTAGGTTCGAACCCCTCATCACGGCCCTTGTGGATTTGTTCATGGCATTTCATTACATTCTGCACTTGACTTTTTTATTTTAAGAATTTTCTGTTTTAATTTTGCTTTGTACATATGTCTGGTTTCCTGCTTGATCGCTTCTATCATTTTTGGTAAAAGATAAGAAGATTAAAGATAAAAGGTAAAAGAAAATGCAGATTATTTGAGTCGGTTTTAACTGTTGTTAATGGATGTAGCCCACTCAGAAGTGGGCTACACTAGTGAATGGAAGGTGGTTAAGTGAATCGCTGGATGGATTATTTGTGTGTAATATCTTGAGTACAATATATACGTATGGAATAAGTTCAGATGACAACAGTAAAATAATGGGCTTTATCTATTATATCTGTTGCTACATGAGAGCTATCAGAGTTAGATTACATTGTTTCTAAATGTTGTATTTCCAGCGTTATCATCATAATAGTATTTTAATTTCTCATTGGTAATTATATGATATCGAAACAACAGAAACAATGAAGTAATTGTCAAAATGCTTCAAAATAATCAGGAAATATTTCTGTTTAAATAAAATTGAAATCCATTTATCTTGGAACTCCATAACGATTTGTATGAATCCTTGCTTCCCTGCTGATTATGAAAGTGTAGTGTTTTGTTGCACCCAATTATCTAATTTCTTCTTTTTCTCCTCCTGTCATCTCAGGGATCACTTAACAGAAAGATGGTAAATGTATCTCACCTGTTTCATGCTTGCCTTTCTTTTCTCACTTTGTGCATGATTAGTGGGAGAGTTTTGTGTAAGATGAACTTATATTGAAACTTCCAAAGGTTAATTGTGTGTAAGTGTGTAAGTTGGATGATGTGATGGTGCATTAGGTATATAATTGTTGTTAACACTATGCCTCGTGTAAATACATCTGTCTCTTGGCTTCCTGCTGGATGTGAATTATCAGACGCTCGTGGTTCCTCTGAGCTGTGAACCTCATTACTTTTGTTATAACAGGATTGGGGATGACAAATGGCTTTGAAACGGGGTGTGATACCAAGCCCTTGGTTGTATTTTTGTTGCCATATATTTATACAGTCTGCTTCTCTGGCTTTTTATTAGACTAACTGCATTTTCTTACTGAATGGATTATTTTTATGGAAATAATGATCTTCAAGATATTTACAAAATATTATTTAGTGATATTTTAACTCTGTTAATTAAATTATTTCCAGACTGCACAGAATGAAGTTTGGTTTTCCCGTGGCCACAATGTTGCTGGAAAAACTACTTTATATGATATGGAGGTTAGTAATCTCTTGAGTAGTGAAATAATATCATCACTATCAAAGTTTTATTTTTTTTATCTTATCATATTTGTTTTAAACTTTGATTCTAGCATTATGATAATCATAACAAAGTAATTCATTTTGTCAGGTGGACCATGGTCAGCGGCACGTCCTTACTGCATGTCAAGATCGTAATATTCGCGTGTATAATGTTAACACTGGCAAACACTCTAAAACCTTCAAAGGATCTATTGGTGATGACGGGACCCTGATAAAGGTAAGCAAAATGAAGCATGAGTTGTCCCATATCTAATTGTTTATGTAATTGTGTATACAAGGGAAGGGGGGGGGGGTGAGTAGTGCAGTCTAGGTCTTAGGCCCAGTCTCTTGACTATTAGCTACCTGGTGCAATTATGCCTCCCGATGTTCTAATTCTCAAATGGATTTTTTGGACTGAGCAAAGATGAAAAAATTATTACTTATGTGAGGCCTAAATATGAATATGCAGTGGTGGTTTGAAGCACACATTGAAGAATATGTAACTATGCTAGAAAGAGTTCAAAGGCATTCAACAAAATGTATCCTGGAGCTCGGACAGTTGACCTAGGTGCCAGTAGTTGATATACTGGACGATTAAACCTCAATCAAAAAAAGGCCACTGTACTTCTTGATATGTCTTTGATATTGTGGCCTTTGACATTTGGACCACACTTGAAGGCTGAGAGTGCCTGCTAGTAAAGGCCAGCATGAGCCAGGGTGAAGATCTCAGTCATGTGTATGGACCAATAAACAACAGAAGTACCCTAATTGTTTCCAGTCCTGTAAGACACCCCTGTAAGAAAGCCATAAATATATGTTAGATCTGACTTTGTTATGTATGGTGAGTTATTAGCTTATCCTGATTATGTATTCAGACATCACAAAAAATTATCCTAGTATCGAGAGTCCTTAAATAATAATGTTTTAAGTTTTATATATCTATGAAGAAAGGTTAGATTTCCTACAGGTCTTAAACTGAAAGGTAGAAGAAAACGTGAGACTTACAAGATCTAGAAACATCAATGTAAAAATAAAAATAAAAAAATAAAAAAAATAAAAATAAAAATAATTCTTTAATGATAGTAAGCAGTTGGGAGATTAAACAACATTTATGAGACATTTTTGTGCCATAAATACTACTAGCTTTATAACAAGGGTTCCATTCTGTCATAAATCATTCTTTTAAGGTTTTACTTTCATTTATTTTTGAACCACTATATTTTATTGGTGAATAACAACCAATTGCAGTACTTGTTTTGGCCTTTTGACCTCAAATTCACAAGCTAGTAACTCTACATAGCCAGATCAGAGCTAGCAAAACATCTGCACCTCGTATTGGGTGCTGGAAGATGTTTTGCATTTGCTTTATGTGATTATTTTGCAAATTATTAAGTCAACAAAAATTCAGAAAAATATTAAACTCAATATTATTGTTGCAGGTTGTTCTCGATCAGAGTGGCATCTATGCAGCGACTAGTTGTACAGATAAGAATATGTGCATATATGATTATTATTCTGGGGAGTGTATGGCCACAATGTTTGGTCATTCTGAGCTAGTCACTGGACTACGCTTCACAAGCGACGGTAAACATCTCATCACTGTATCTGGAGATGGCTGCATCTTCTTGTGGAAGTAAGTTTTTAGTTTAAAGTTGGGGGTGTGTATGCTACAGGATCCCTCATATTCAATTATAGTTTTGATATTATCACTTTGTGAAAAATTTAAAATTGAACAAATAATTTTGCTACACTATATAGAATTTAGTCATTATGTTTAGCAGTAATTAATTTTGTTGGCAAATTATATGATGAATTAGTGTACCCATCTTGCTTATCATTGCAGTGCTGGCTTATGGCATTGTTAGGTATTCTGTGGACCAGCAGTGTTATACAATGCCAGTTCTTGTGTAAATATTTTCTTTCAACTATTTATGCATGTATAGACAAATAAAGTTTTGAAAGTTATTTGAATAAGGAACAATTCAGTAGATAACATTTATAATTTTCAGGATGCCTCACGACATGACCCAGACAATGACAGCAAGATTGGCCCAGCAAGCAGAAAGAGCTACTAAAGAAAAGCGAAAACCACAGAGACAGATTATTGACAATGAAGACTTCAGGCCTGCATCTGAGGATATCTTTGATCACAATGCTAATGAGGAGGAGGAGCCAGATTATAGGTATTTTGTTACTCCATTTTCTTGTTGAATAATTAGCCTTCAGCTCTTGTTAGTTTGAAATACATTTGTTTTAGTGATGTTTATAAGATTTGAAGAAAAATATTGAGGCATAAATAAATATATAGTTTTTCCAATGGTTCATAACCCCCAATGTTTGGGCAGAATTCAGCTTAAGTGCGTTGAAATGCTTGTAGTATAAGATGAGGTCTACTTTTATGAAGTGGAGGATAGATAATAATAGATTTATGTATTTAAAGTATAGGGAGAGCAAAAAATATATTTTTCCTAATTTTTGTGTGCAAAAATAATTAAATATTGAACTCAGTACAGTACTTAATTAACAATTATTGTAAAAAAAACATTAGTTTCTTACACGAGGCAGATGTTGAGCTAAATTCATTATATCACAAGGTTCAGTGTGGGGAAGTTACCACTGTGGGCAAAGAAGCAAATGACAGAATCTCAAGGCCCTGGTGGCGGTGCTGGAGACAGAGCAGGAGTGGACATGCCTAAAGGTCGATGGGCTCAGCGCCTCCCAAACAATGCTATCACCTTCAAAAGCCATTATGATACTGATTCTGTTATACCATTTCCAGCAAGGGGTAAGTTGCTATTCTCATACTGGAAAGCCAAATGATAAGTATATTTAAATGAAGCAGCTTTAAAGAGTTCCTGCACAATTTATTGAATATGTACTTTCCTAGGAGTGTCTACTGGGAGTGAGATTTAACTCATTGGATTCCATTGCCTGGCTATTTTTCATTGTGCATTTTAATTCTGACATTTTAGTTTATTTTCATATTTACTCTCAAAGCTGTGGAAAGAGGTGGCTTGTGCTTCTTTTCACCTAATTTGAAGGACAAATGGTGTCTTAGTTTACTTATTCTGCTCTCCATTATATGGCATTTATACATCTTGAATGCCTTTTGTCATGTATTGCTCAATATGCTTATTTTGTCTAGGTCATATTAAAGGGCATGATGGATTGTAGTTTAGGTCTTCTATTTCTCCCTGTAGTGTAGAGTCATCCACAAACGTGTTCATATAACTGCATCTTTTCAGAAGATTATATATTTGTACAGTGAACATAACTGGTTGTTGTGCCAAGCCTTGTGGGACTCCACTAATGACATTCCTTCGGTTAGATTTGTTGACTTATATCAGTGTTTTCATTTTTCTATATTTTATGAAATTTTTCATAGTTAGTTTCTATAATAGTTTCTGCTTATTGTACTCTGCTTATTTTTTTTCTTGAGGTGTTTCCCAGTGACTCCGTGAAGCTATCTCACTGAGACTGCTACTAGCTACTAGGTTACAACAGTCATGGCAGTTCTGTTTGGCCACTGGCCTACTGGGGATCATACACAAGCGAATAGTCCCTACAAGATGAAGTCCAAAGATGGCTGGCCCTTAGCACATGGACCTACTGATACTGATGACATCTCAGGAGCAGTACAGTAGTGTTGAGGGCATCATATGAGTGACAGAACTAACCTGGGACTGTTGTCATTGGGAGGGCTGGGGCTCTTCGCCATCTGGTGGTGGTTATCTTTACTAACGAGTTCAAGATACTTTTGAATATTTTCATGGTTGTGAATTATTTGGCAGTTTCATGGCTTCATTTTCCACAAACCTTGGAGTTGTCTGTATTGCATCGCTGACTTTCTGGATGCTTTCCCTCTGGGGTGACAGAATGTCACTTGATCTCTGCACCTCCGGGTGTGTCAGGTTCTGGCACTGGTCTCCAGTAAACCAAACAGAGCTCCTACAACTAATGTGACCAAGTATCTAGTAGCAATCTCAGTGAGATAGCTTCAGGGAGCCACCAGAACTCGATCAGAAAAAGGCATTTCATTACCTCCAATACTGTACTACTTTTTTTCTATGATACTTGCAAACACTATTTTTCACCCCCTAATCTTTGGCATCATGCAATTCATTTTACCACATTCCAATGATCAACAACCATTTTAATGATTTACAGAGAAACGTCCGGCAGACTCCGAGTCTAGTAAAGACAGCTCATTAGATGACAGTGTGGGTGTCCACAAACAGTACAGTGGTGCACGCAGAGAGAATTTGATGCTAGCTAAACAGGTTAGTAGACAAAGAAAATCAATTTTAATTTAAACTTAAATATTTGCCTGCAATTGTATGAAGTTATTTATAACAGAAGGTATTTATAGTTTAGGATGTATTTCTTTTGTTTTTATAGTTTAGGATGAAATGGAAGTAGAGTGAGCAAAGGATAATGAACGAGTGTGTGATAGTAAATAAGGGAGAGTGAGTGTGTGATAGTAAACAAGGAAGCATGTGTGTGTGTAAAGTGTGTTAAGTGTATCTCTATACCACTGTATACTGTGTATATAGTTTTTCATATGCTTATGCTACAATTGTAAATATTTTTATTTTCTGTGCTAATGTTATATATTCTGTTAACTTTTATATATATTATATATGTATATATATAATAGTTTACTTATATAATATATAGATAGATAGTGTTTATGTGTAATTACTTCAGTGTAGTTACCGGGTGAGAGCTACACTTACGGTGTTCCGTCTTCCAGTACTTTTTAACATAGGATGCTTTGAAACTACTGAAGGTTTTGGTATCCACCTCCTAATTTAATGTTACAACCATCTACCATTCTGTTTGCAAAAGAGAATGTTCTAATATTTTTTAGGCACCTTTGTTTCTTTAGCTTGAATCTATGGCTGCTTGTTCTTGAAGTTGCAGGTTTCAAGACTTTCTCTTTGTCAATTTTGTTGAGTCATGTTACTATTTTGTGTGTGTAATTATCATATCGCCTCTTTTTCTTCTTATCTTCTAGTTTTGACACTTTTAACACCTCTAGCCCCTTCTCGCAGTTCTTGTTTTCAGATTCAGAAGCCATTATGTAGCATACTTTGTACCTTTTCCAGTTTATTAATGTGTTTCTTGAGATACGGGCACCATACATACAATTGTTACATATTCCAATTTTGGTATCATAAAAGTCGTGAACAATTTCTTTTAACATTTACCAAGCCTTATGATTCTGAAGTTAAAAAGTGTAGTATGGGTTCCTCGAACAATGTCCTTTATGTGGTCCTATCGCGACGATTTTCTATCCAGAACCACTTCCAGATCTTTTTCTTTGTCCAAGTTTTTTAATTCCCTTTCACATAATTTGTAAGTTGTGTGTGGCCTATTTTCTCTTAATGCACAGTCCATAACGTGGCATTTATTCTTGAATTCCATCTGCCAAGTGTTGTTCCATACACTTATTTTGTCGTCCAAATCATCCTGAAGTGTATGACAATTGTCTTAGTGTCTTATAGTAGAAGCTTGACATCATCATCAGCAAACATGTTCATATAATTCTGTTTTTCCTCTGGTAGATTATTTATATAGACGATGAACATTACTGATGCTAGACTTGATAATGGTCCAGGATGGGCTGAAACATCGTAGTTTCTCCATCTTCCGATGTGTGGTATGGTCATCGTCCCTTGTCTCAAGCTTCTCTTGATGTCTTTGTGGTACCTCCTGATGAATTTGAGCCTCGCTTCCATGATACTCTGCTTCCTTTGAGTTTTGGTCTGCATTACCTTTTGACTATGTTCCATGTGACTCATTTGCAGTAGTAGTTTGATAGTTTTCAAGGCTTCATTTTACATAAAGTCTCCAGTTGTTTCTAAAGCTGTGCTGACTTTCTGGAGGCTTGCAGACGAAGAGTCACAATTACGTGGCTGAAACATGTTGACCAAACAACACACTAGAAAGCGAAGGGACGACGACGTTTCGGTCCATTCTGGACCATTCTCAAGTCTTTCTGGAGGCTTTTTCTGGTGAGGTGGCAGATTGTCACCTGCTCTCTGTACCTCTCATGAGAGGGTACCAGGTTCTGGCTCTGGACCTCAGTAGACCAAATAGAACCACCGGTAATTGGTGTGACCTTTTTAGGATGAAGCTGAGGAAGTATTTAGTATGTATTTTCTCAGAAAGATAGCTTCAGGGAGACACTGGGACTCCTCCAGAAATTGGTATTTTATTATATTTAATGTTTTTTTTATTTTTATATTCTGCTCTTAAGTTCAACATTTTATCTAAAGGTTTGAGTCTGTCTCATTGATTTTTGACTTGCCAAGATTCTTGTATGCTTTTTAATTTTTGCACTAGTTTCTTTATATTTATAATAGACTAAAAAACTCTTAACTTCAAGTTTTTCTTTGTTAACCTGGCATTGAAGACCAGCAACTTCTTTTAATTGTAGTAATATACAATATCAATGCCTGGAACAGTAATATTGTTAATTTTTCCCTTCATGAATGATCAGAAATCTTCAAGTGTTGAGGTGCTATAAGACAGACAGACTATGAAGTTGAGAGTCTTTAATGTTTATAGTTTTTCGAGTTCAACCTTTTCTATTTTTCTTCAGCTTGAATAGTATGTGTTTATCCATAAAATTAGTATATCAACTTTTTGTAATAGTGTTGTGTGCAGGCGATGAGTCACAATAACGTGGCTGAAGTATGTTGACCAGACCACACACTAGAAATTGAAGGGACGACGACGTTTCGGTCCGTCCTGGACCATTCTCAAGTCGATTGTGATGAGGACAGGTAGGGACAGGCATTAAATAGGCAAGAGAGAGCTGAGGAGGAAAGTCAGGTGTAGGGGATAGTAGTAATGAGAACTGCAGCAGGCCTATTGGCCCATACGAGGCAGCTCCTATTATAACCACCGAAGGAGATAGTAATAGGAATAAGAAGAGGATAGCAAGGGAGCGTAGAAGACAATGAACAGAAAAAGGGAGAAGAGAGAAAGAAAGGGAAAGAGAAAGAAAGAAATGGAAGGGGGAAAGCTTATGTTAAGTCACGTTTGTTAGAAAGATTAGAGCATTTGAGTATATACTGTGAAAGGGAAGAGTCCACAGCAACAAAGCCAGGACTCAAGTTCATGTTGGGTACTTTGTTAAAAAGAGCCGATTCTACAAGACGGCGTCTGTGTAGAGTAGAGGCAGGAAAGATTTTTTTTTTTTTTTTTTTTTTTTTTTTTTTTTGAGGAAGACCAATCAATGGGATGATTAGAATCCCTCACATGGCAGAAGAGAGCATTGTTAGTGTCTGCAGACTTAACACTTCTCTTGTGTTCTTTAAGTCTGTCATTCAGTGTACGGCCAGTTTCGCCAAAGTATTGGAGAGGACAAGATGAACAGGAAATAGAGTAGACACCAGCAGCATTAGAAGCAGGAGGAGCAGTGTGAACTAGATTGCTACGAAGTGTGTTAGTTTGTCGAAAGGCGAGTTTAATGTCAAGAGGATGAAAGGTATTTCGTGACTTAAAGAACACAAGAGAAGTGTTATGTCTGCAGACACTAACAATGCTCTCTTCTGCCATGTGAGGGATTCTAATCATCCTATTGATTGGTCTTCCTCCAAAATAATCTTTCCTGCCTCTACTCTACACAGACGCCGTCTTGTAGAATCGGCTCTTTTTAACAAAGTACCCAACATGAACTTGAGTCCTGGCTTTGTTGCTGTGGACTCTTCCCTTTCACAGTATATACTCAAATGCTCTAATCTTTCTAACAAACGTGACTTAACATAAGCTTTCCCCCTTCCATTTCTTTCTTTCTCTTTCCCTTTCTTTCTCTCTTCTCCCTTTTTCTGTTCATTGTCTTCTACGCTCCCTTGCTATCCTCTTCTTATTCCTATTACTATCTCCTTCGGTGGTTATAATAGGAGCTGCCTCGTATGGGCCAATAGGCCTGCTGCAGTTCTCATTACTACTATCCCCTACACCTGACTTTCCTCCTCAGCTCTCTCTTGCCTATTTAATGCCTGTCCCTACCTGTCCTCATCCCAATCGACTTGAGAATGGTCCAGGACGGACCGAAACGTCGTCGTCCCTTCAATTTCTAGTGTGTGGTCTGGTCAACAGTGTTGTGTGTTTGTGTATGTGCACGTTAACTCCTAAATGTGAGGTCAGAATTGTTTCTTTTCTCTTATGACACTTGCATCCCAACTTACAGAATTCGGGTGGCGATCCTGACTTTGTTCCTTGTCCAGACAGTTTAAAGGAAATTATTTCTGGGGCAGAAACTTTTCAGGTATTGATTTTTTACTTGATTTGTCAGTAATCAGAAAATTTTCTATTTAAGTGTAATTTATAGTTGCAAGTACATTAATCTATCTATATTTTCGGCTTACATTTGACTTCCTACAACTGCATTTTAGTAAACTTATTCTGGACTTGTATAAAATTGCTTTTGTATATACCTTGTGCTTTGAAAAGATCAAACTTTGGCTTTGATGTTTGTTGGTCTTAATTGTTTTATCTTCATTTTCACTGGCACTTGTTTTCCTTTGTTTATATTTATTATATTTATGGTTATAAGCAGTAATTGTTTAATTCAAATGTCTAATAACTACACCCATAATACAACAAACAAATTCTGCTTTTATTATCTATAGAATACACACTCTAAAGTTACTAAAAGAAGTTGTGAGCCAAATGGCCGAAACCGACACCACACTGATGAAAGTGATGCCAGTAGTTTACGAGTGGATGATGGTGCAACTGACCACGATGGAGACATTGAAGATTGCAGTGAACACGATGATGAAAGTACAGAACCTGAGCATTCAGAACACCTCATGTACTATCCTCATAATGATGACACAGCTAGGTAAGTGTGTTGGGATTCTGTTGGAAACACAAGTTAACGGACCGAAACATTGTCACTTATTTCATTTTGCATGTGTGGTTTAGAATACAATGTTTGATTCAGTTGCATTATTGTGACATTTTCTCATAAAGTTAGTAATGTTATTTATGAATTTTAACTTTAGAATTTACTTCCATTGTGAGCAGGGTAGATTTTTTTTTCTTTTACATATACTTATTATTTACTGTACTGTACTGTAATGTTAATGAGTATTAAAGAGCATGTGCTATTCTCATGTTCATGTTCAACTCATGTTGACAGTAAACTGCTGTATTCTCCTCATGATTAATCTTTTATGTTGTCATTTGGCTGAACTTTACAAGTATGTTTATTTGCTCTATAATGCACATACATGTTTTTGACAGTTTTTCATTGTTAGCAGGAGTGCAAGAATTGTATCTATGAAACATTTTACTTTCCTTAACCATGCAGAAGTGAGAATTGTTCTTTTTTCCGATACTTGTTGAAAACTTCTTTCAAATACAGTATTGTATGTAATTCTTGTACTGTATTAACTTTTGCTTCCTTTTCTTAATGCAATACAATATATAATTTGATTCATATAGAACACGTGCACCTGTACCAAGCTTCCTTAGACATGCCCTGTGTCTATTCTGCTACTGCTTTACCTGCAGACATCACTGTCTGGAACCCATGGCATTCTTAGATTAAATGCTCTCCAATGAATCTTTAGCACCATTGTAATAACTAAAAATCCCTGCAGGGATTGATTGAACAGTTTCCTGTGGCAGCAGCACATTTATGTTGTCCTACTTATCTGTTCTTGATCCTTTTCTTTTGAACACAACAGATTTTGTCACAATGCTGCTTTTTGTATAACTTGAATCCTTGTATTTACTCTATGCTGATTCTGTTTTGCAGTGACTTCACAGTAAATGCAATGGATGTAGAAGAGTTACGACGCTCTCAACGCCGCCACAGAAAAGCTCGACCAGAGAGACCCACAGATATTCCATTATTAACAGTATCTGGCTCTCAAGATTCCGACGATGATGATGAGGTAATCTTTTATATGTTCGCTAAATTTGTTTTCATCATACTTCTCTGAAATTATCACTAAACAAATTGTTTATATTTTCTGTTGTAATTCAGTATATCATATCATATTCATAACACTACAGTACTTGCCTGCTTTGCTGAACAAGTATTTGGCATATCAGATGATGCTGATTTGCATATGGTCATACTTCCTAAAATATGATATATGGGGACTGGATCCTGAGAAATACTGGCTATGAGGATCAAATTTCTTTACAGTAAGGTTCTCCTGGTGGTTGTCCCATCATTTGACCTGTTGAATTAAAATTTCATTTAGTGAAATTTGCCAATAGAACATGAGAAATACTTGAGTATGAAAGGTACCTTTTAATATGGGTCCAATCATATTTCTAATGATAGTCATGTCAGTTAAAATTTTTGTAGATGAATTAAACAATAGAAGCAGCAGGCAAATCAATGTATATTTTTTGTGATAGAACAAAAATTGCATCATTTAAATTGCCTCTGAAAGTACAGGATGTCCTGTTGCAATGACTCTCTTGCTGCAACGAATCAGGCTTGGTCCCATGTAGTTTGCCAAATTGAGTGTGCACTTTACTGTCGAGTGAACAATACTCTGATTCCAATATTTAACCCTGTTTTAGAAGTCAAAACTTAGAGATAATGTAAAATAGGTATAGAGCATCGGCCTCACACATGTGGGGTCTGCGGTTCAAGTGTCTTAGAGCCCAGGTGATTAGAACTCGGAGAGATAATTCTTCTCATAGTCTCATTGCGTGCAAACGAAGTCATAATATTCACTCGATGTTGATCATCATAATTATATCATAAAGTAAGTCTGTTCAGTGGTCTATAGCACAGTGGTTACCGATTAGTAGATTAGTAACTGATTGGGTACTGATTACTCAAAAAACTGTATAGCTAATCAGTTTTGAAATGATTACAAGCATCTTCTTGAGGTTATCTTGAGATGATTTCGAGGTTTAACGTCCCCACAGCCTGGTCCTCGACCAGGCCTCCTTTTTGTTACACACCCCCAGGAAGCAGCTCGTAGCAGCTGTCTAACTCCCAGGTACCTATTTACTGCTAGGTGAACATGAGCATTAGGGTGAAAGAAACTGCCCATTTGTTTCCGTATCCACCGGGGATCAAACCCCGAACCTTAGGACTATGAATGCCGAGTGCTGGTCACTCAGCTGTCAGGCCCCTGTAGCATGATGACATACTTAGTTGGAAATGTTGAATATAGCCATGAGCGTGCTTTAGAAGAATTGGTACAGTATTTGGATTTTATAAATATAATGGATACAGTTCTCTAATGTAATCTTGAATACTAAAACTCAGATCAAATAAGATCATGAAAACATGGGGATTGAGAGTTGAGTGTGGGGTGAGGGGGACTCAGGGGGTGGGGAGTTGAGTGTTGGTGGGGAGAAGAGTTGAGTGTGTGCTGTGTGAGACGAGCTGAGAACTACTAATTGCAGTGTCAACAGGATAAGAAAATTTTGTGTTTTGTTCTGAGCCAGAGTTTGAACTATTACAGCTCTTTGGCTGCTACAACATTAACACACACTGCTTGAGGCGTCCAGGGGGTATAAATTCGATCCCATTCTCTAACCTCAATATTTTCTCATAGATACACATGTGCTTGTGATTTCACTGTGCAGCCAGCAATATATTTAGATATCAGTATTAATTCCATATTAATGCATACTGTTAGCTTCAAATGAGTTATAAATAATATGACCCATAACCTTTCTCAATATTTAAATTTGAGAGCTTATTTTAAAGCCTCAACATAAATTCTACTGATACCAATACCACAAAAATAGGCTCTATTAAAAATAGGCAAGAAAAAACTCTTCTGTTTTTAGTTTTAAAAAAAATGTAACCTGATTTTTTTGTAATATCTAAATTGCAACTTTTTCTTAATGCAGAATTTATGTTGTTTACGTCTTTGCAGGTTTCTACACCGAGTGCCGACACTGCTGAGCGTAACATTATGTCCATGTTAAGTGTAAGCACCGAGAGTATTGATCGTGTTGGCAGGCGAGAGAACTTTCTCAAGACTAATTATGAGTCATTAGAGGGAGAGGCTGCAAGACCCGAAAAAGAAGTAAAAAATAAAAATAGGTGAGGATTTTTTTGTAGGTTAATTTAACTGCAGAGACAGTTGTATATTTTACCAAGACGCTGGCTGGCTGGTTGGTGAACAAAGACATCTTACAGTCATGACACTGGCTTTCTCATTGGTGTGTTATAAAAGATAGTATTTGTATCATTATAAATGGTGACAGCAGTGGTAGTAGTTTTCCATGCATTTTCATGCATTATAAAACTGGCTGGAGTCAGGCTGGCTGGGGTCAGCCAGCCTGGTACTAACCAGGTTATCGGTACTAACAGGTTCGAGTTGGTTTTATGGGAATTGTTCGTAGAGTTGTTTGGCAATTTTGGAACTTCTTTTTCTGTGAACTTTATAGTAGTCTGTAGAGCTTCATTGACTTTCTGAATGCTTTTCCTGGTGGGGTGGAGGAGTGTATTCACCTAGTTGTTCTTGATTATTAAATTTATTGACAATCTGTTAGCATATTGGCAGGAAGATTTTACCATAAAATGTTTCAGCACTTAGCAATTTGTTTCAGATATTGATGCATAGTTAATATTATGCACAAAGTGTGATCCAATTTTGATTGAATTTTCATTAAATTAATTTAAAGTATCTTCTTCAATGGTACTTTATCAACCAGAATTAGTCATTAATTTGCTCTGTATTCACAGGAAAGGATGTTTATATAATAAACACTTCAATATTAATTATCATTTTTTTTGAAGTAATGATAATAATAATAATAATAATAATAATAATAATAATAATAATAATAATAATAATAATAATATATTTTTTTTTTTTTTGCAGTATATCTTATAAATTTAATTCAAGACACAAAGAGACACAAGTGTCAAACAAAAGAGAAGAGCTTTTGAAGAGAATTGAAGAAACAAGAAAGAAACTTCAAAGTGTGAGTGATGTGAAACTTGTACATAACTATAACTTTGATTCAATAGTGCTTTATTTGATAACATTGTAAATACTATATGCATAATAAATAACCCGTTTTACTCTTCATTCTTTTGTCAGATTGGATATAAGTCTAACCTAAGAAATAGCAAGAGCATCTCGGACCTTAGCAACATCCCTGAGAAAGATACATCTTATATGTCTGGGAACCAAGGTAACAACCATCACTGTGATGATAACCTCTTCCATCATCTTGTCCCTACTGCCTCTCACATTCCTCTCACAGGCACCAACAATTTTCCTGAACTACTCACCAGCAGTGTCCCAACAATTGGTCCCGGTGTTGGTAATATTCCTGAATTAGTATCGGGCTGTCTTCCACGATATCCTACTGGCAGTATACCTGAGTTAGGGTCTAGTTGCCTTTCAGAGTATGGAAGGTTTGGTGCAGATACCAGAGTTGACAGTGTAGGAAAGATTAGTACAGCAGTATTTGATGGCAGTGCAGTGCCAAGAGATCAGCAGAGAACAGGTAAGCAACTACTAGCACAACTGGAAAGAGACCTGCAAGAGTTTGACCTTTTGATAGGATGCCCACCATCTCCACCTGAAGTTGATACGGATTCCTTGGAGGAGACACTCCGAAGTCTGGCCCTATTAAGTTCCCAGGAACCTTTTTCAAAACAAGTTCATCAGAATCGTCACAGAGGTGAGGATGACTCGGATAGTGACACTGTCAAGAGTGAGACGTCAAATTTTAGCTGCGATAGTTTAGAAGATGGAGAAAATGATGAAGAGGAGGAGGAGGAACCGGCAGTTCAGCCAGAAGCCGAGGACACTCCTCGTCACCGTATATTTGAAACGCCTAGAACTTTGCCACGCCCACGTCGTAAGAGGCAGAGATGGCAAAGACTCTCTCTTGAGGGTATAAGAAAGAACAGACTAAATGATTATGAATCTGATGTGTTTCCAACTAATGAAATGCCAACTAATTCTCACTCCCAAGTATTTAGGACGTCATCTGATACAGCACTAGCTAATAGTGACAGTAGCCACTCAGATGTGCAGACTCCTACAAACCCACCATATTTTTCTGTAAAGTCCCCAGGGCACACAACTAGTTCTAGATGTATGACACTTCCTGACACTACAAATGGCATTGTAAGCCAGCCTAAGGAGAGCCTAACTTTACAGAGAAATGACAGTAATAATGCTGTGTCTGCATATACTGTAGAAACACATTCATATCGTCTTGAACGCTCGACTCCTGTAACATTTTCAATACCTCAGTCCCCAGTAGTAGAACAGCTAAGAAGACAAGGTCGTGAATTATCACCACGAAGACAAGCTCACAAAAATCGGGTAATTCTTCCCCCAGCCAGTTTAGTTGATGCTGAGGACTTTCCTGTGGTGCAGGCTCAACCCCTTCCCCCAGGGCCTCCTCCAGCTGTCTACCTGCCTTCCTCCCCGCCTACACTTCCTCCAGGAGTTATTCCTGCTCCAGGCAGGGCCCATCGGGTTTTCTTGGCAAAGAAGGTCACCATACAGCAAGTACTTCCCTCGAAACGTAAGGGTTGGATATCTTGTTTCGCCTGGCTGCTGTTATGGCATGAGGAATGACATTACAGGTTCAGAGACTCCTGACCCCAACCCCCTCCTTATTTTTTCCCTTTATAATTTTTATCTTAATAATCTTATGTTTACCTTTCTGGGTTAGCCCCCTCAATAGCTCCCGGATGCTTAAGGCTCTAGTGCCACAGTGACTTCAAATGCTATCAGGCTTCTAGACTTGTACAGCCTACTGGAAATCAGGATCAAAATATGGTTTGCTCATAGAAGCAAGGGAAGAATAAGGCTTAAGATTGACCTAAAACAGAGGAAATCATCTGGTAAGTGATATGCAAAACAGCCTATTATTAATATGAATGGTAAGTTAAGAACCAAGGCAAATGATAGGTGGCAGCAGGTAAACAACCCTAGCACAATTTCACCCAACCAAAACCAGGTCACCACATATGGGTTTCATTTTCCCACAACTCTCGTAAATGTGCCTGGTGTTCACTTGCCCCTGCAGGAACCAGTCTCCCTTGTACTTTCAAAAAGGGGCTTTGTACATTATTTCTTATTTACACTTCATGAATTCATGTCCACCTTGCATATCCCTAGCCGATTATTCTAGTGTCAGGGTTATCCTTCCTGGTTTTGGCTTGTTTTTCTTTCTCCACCTGAGTTGTCTCCTCTGAGGGACTCTGGTATCATCCTCTCTGAGTTGACTCCTTTTGATTTGTCACAACGTCTGGGCAGTGCTTGGGAACTTGGTCACCGAAGTGAGGCCTGTTGGTGAAAGGTTGAGCAATTAGATGTGTTGTTGGTCACCTGGCCCCTGACTCGTTAATTTTTGTGGTGCCTTGTGCCTTCAGCCAGGTGTCTATGTTGCATTAAATGATTCTCTCTTGTTTGTTGCTTTGTGCACCTTCCCACATCACTTCACGGAAGGGTTTATGTTTAATTTCCAGACATTGTTTCTCTTTACACCTGTATCTAATCATTCTTTCTAACCAAGGTTGCCAGTTCTCATGCATTCAAGAGGTTTATCTCATTCCTCTATTGGGTGGAGACATGATGAATCCACCCAATTTAGTCAGGCTTTTCAGCTTTTTAGGGTAAATTGCCTGATTTTGCTTTTTAAAGACAGAACGGTCAAATTGCTAAAGAAAGAGGCAGATGATGAATAGTTCTGTGACCCATTTAGTGAAATGGTTTACAGAATGAATGTACAGAAATTTTACACGGGTCATGAGAATACTGTTGATTATGGAAGCATTGGTCAGCCACCAGACATCATCACCCAATCAGATGTTTTCATAGCACTCCACACATCCACTTTGTCATTTAGACATGAAAGTAGCACTATTTGTATGATGGGGGACAATGGAGCTGGTTCGTATTGCAGATTTAGATGCAAAAATGGGGACTTGAAAGGTAGGTCATAGGATTTGGTGCTCGCAAGTCAGATACTTGTGTTGTTTGCATTGTTCCTAACTTTCCTTTCTAATTAAGAGCTGTGGATTGTTTTGTTTCTCCTGTAACTTTCTGAGTGAATCATCTGATTCTGGTTTCTGGTTGGCAGTGCAATTCCAGGTGTCAAGTAGCATTTGGAAGACTCTATTGTACTAGAGCCTTAAGCACCAGGAAGCTGGTGAAGAATGCCCAGAAAGGGATGTTTAATTACATTCAATGCTTTATTTTTTCAGGAAATATTGTTTATTTTATAGTAGTTACTAATTATTTACATTTGCATGATACCAGAATTTGTTTAATTAATTAAAAAGGTATTTTATGCTTTTATGCTATATTTATAGCATAGCAATATAATAATTCTTTGCTAATTTAAAGATTTTGTCCTTGAGTTGCAATTTGTTTGCTAGTCCAATAGCTTGAATGTTTGGACACAGTTTTAGCTCTATGGATGACCAGTTACCAATTTTCTTGATTTTTAAGTTAAATTTTAATATGAGTGAAGCATGAAGCAGCATGAAAGCATCATTTGTGTAAGCAATACAGTAATTAATGTCTTGTCAGTATTACATTCAATGTTTTTTTTGTATTTTTATATATCTTTTAGATTATTGTGCACAGTTCTGTTTGTTCATAATTTGTTTGTGCATGTGTGTGTTGTGCTAGCACTGTTTGTTTGCATACAGTGTAATGCATGATGGATGGATTCAGGCTGAAATGTTTCAGCATAGTAAATGCTTTGTGAATAGAAAATTATCCTTTTGATTACCCATTTTTGGATTGTAGTTCACCAAAATATGAACTATTGAGAATGTATGGAGACAGTAATCATTAACTAGCTCATTGCTAGGGGTTCTTTTCATTGAACACTTCAATAATTAATGAATTCCTCCTTCATTAAACCATCTCTGTCCCTAGAATGTTATCTGAATCCACTCTTGTGCATGTGTGCTGTTGTTTGTAGATGGCGGGAGTGGCGACAGTGGGTTCAGCAGCAGTCCTGGTGGTGGCGGCAGTGGTGGGTTACGCCGCACGTGCTCGCTCAGTGACCTCACCATCCCAGGTGCCCCACGACGCCTACTGCCAACTCCCCCCTCGGGTATGCTTGCACCCGCACCACTATTGCTAATTGTTTGCCAGCCATGCTGCATTTGACTTAAACCCTTGCCACACTACTTTAAGGAGTGAACGCTACATTAACATGCACAAATTATTAATGAAGTTAAATTGTGCATTTTAAGGTACTCGACATAACCGTTTACACTCATTCCTTATAAGTTAATCTTTCAAGTATATATTATTTTAATTGTTGTTATTTTGGTTTGGAACTGTTTTAAGTAATAAAAGGAACTATTTAATTTTGGGGGTTTATGTTAATTAATTAAAGGTTGTATGGTCAGCAGATTAGGTAGGAAGTGTTCCTGTATTGCCATAGTAGTGTTTTTGGGCTACTCACATTATAAACTACATTGAGACCAGACTATAATTTCATAAATTTTCTCAATGTGTTCGTGTTCAGAATTGTATGTATGTTCAGTTTGGTATTCGTGGAAATTGTTCATATAAGCATCCGCTTCCACTCCATTGGAACAAGTCCAGATTAACATTAAGTGCCTCTTTCTAAGCAGCCCTCAGTAGCTTTCCATCCTTACCCACTGACTTCCTTATTCTTTGTGGAGATTGAAAGTGCCTTTTTGGGCAGCACGTGAATGAAGTTGTTGTTTGGTCGAACCCATGGGTGAACTGGGCTGCCATCTGGTGGCAGCTAAGTGATTTGGAATGGAGACTGCTTAACTATAACACACTTTTGTTTGTTTTGTTACCTTTAATTTCCTCTCGATAATAGTTATTTGTTTTGCTTTGTCTGTTACCGAGTTGCCTAATTTTGATCAAATTTCTTCCGGTTCACCGAGTGTTTGATGTTTTTGCCAATTTTTTTGTTTTTCCTTCAAATACTAGAACAAAGCTTTGTGCAGCTTTACACTTCCAAATAATATATAAAAAAATGTATAATATTTTTAATATACTGGAAGATGAAACAAAAATAGTATACGTGCAAATAATTTTATCAGGAAATAGAACTTCAAGAAGTTTAAAGCAGCAAGTAGGCTACAAATAGATAGGAGGCACTGCCCAAGGAACAAGATTTTCCTCTGAGTAAATAGTGATTGGTATTCACAGAAACACATGCTGGGTCCATGACTTGTGTCTGTCAGTCACTCTGTCTCGTATAATGTGTATGCAAGTGGTTATATCTGTCTTCATATATCTGGTTTTTGTCTGCATGTTGGCTGCATCTTTGTCTTTTTCTCTTTATTAGTTCTCTTTAAAAATATTGGAACTTGCAAATCTTCAGTGACTCAAGTTCCCTGTTACGTTACATATGATTAAAAAATATCATCTATTTCCCAGCTTCAAATTGGTGGTGTTGATTGATGGGCCTACAAACACACCCATGTACATACACGCAAACACAGTCATGCACAAAGGTAGGCAGCCAGGTAATCAATATCAAAATCAGTCAAGCCTGGCCCTGGGCCAGGCTTGAGGAGTAGTACTACTCCTAGAACCCCATCCAGGTACCATCCAGGTACAAATCAGTGAGATAGATAAGACACTGCTGCAGTGTTAGCATAAACAGACAAGCAGAAAAGCACAAATAGATGAGGACAGATGCTAAAAAGCAATCTTGCTCTGTAGACACTGATAAGTAAACATTTTCTTCTCATATTCTTTGATCAATTAATGACTTTGGCCCTAGGAAAACAGTGGTGTACTTGCCTACATGTACTAAAATTATCTAACAATCCTGTCTTATCCGTGTTTATATGTAATTTACCTTTAGTGTCTATTGAGCCATTAACCAGACATCCAGCCATTCTTATCTAATTTTGATTTGCCACCCTTGACTGACGGAATGAATTTGTGCTGATGGAATTGTATATGAATACTCATTCCCAGACCCAATCCACCTTGCCTCCGCACTTGACCCCTACATTCACCCACCATCTATCCCTCTGCACCTGACCCCTACATCCACCCACCATCTATCCCTCTGCACCGACCCCTACATTCACCCAGCATCTATCTCTTCCCACCTGACCTTTACACTCGTCTCTCCATGTATCCCAAACCTCACTTCACCCTTCCTCTCTCCCATACCATTCCATATCACACGATTCTCCATCTCTCTCTGACCTCCACTCCGCTCCCCTACCCCCTCTTATTCCCTCGGGAGGGATAGGAGGGGAGGGATCACAACCCTACTTCCTTCTCCTCCCCCCCCCCCCCAATACTCACACAACTCGACAAAACTGTCCTCTCGCTCTCTTCCCCCTCTCCCCTCCCATTGCCCCACCACAGTCTCTCTCTCTCTCTCTCTCTCTCTCTCTCTCCCTTGCCTCCACCCCTCCCAGTCCCACTAAGCGATGTGGTGTTTCAAAACTTAGTTGAAGCAAATTCTCACTGTATTCCTAATCAGTTTCTCTGATCCTCAAAAGCAAATTCTCACTGTATTCCTGGTCAGTTTTTCTGATCCTCAGACTCGTCTAGCTTCAATTAGTGGATTAGATTTTGATCTTTTGTCTCTTGTAGGCCTGTGCAAGTCCAGAGGCCTGGTAGCAGTTGTAAGTCTCTTGAGGTATTGTACAGTTATTGAGGAGCTACTGAGGGCTTCCCAGAAAGAGGCATTTCATCATATTCAGTGCTAGACTTATCAAATGAGTTTGTCACTACCAAGACGACTCAAGTATCTGACAGTATGAAGGTTTCCAGGTTATTCGAGATATAATCTGTGCTTGATTTCAATTTATCAGATCTGAGCCCAACAATTGTAGTTATGAATCTGATTTTTTTTCCCCCTGGTTAGTCCGAAATTTCTATAAATAGGGTCCGATTAATTGGATCCCACGATATTGTTTAAGTTGGAAGAGTTCTTCTATGAATATGAAGTAACATTTAATCAAATTTGCCATTTGCAGTACAGTATATTCCTAGTAAAAATTTAATGATTAATTCATAGTTTCATTATGCTTCATTACAAACCAGTATTAATACCTGTGTGTAATTAAGCAATATAGTACAGTAGTGCAATAGTTATTAATCATGCCATTTCTACATTGATATTTTTGTTTTAGATTATATTAAATAAGAATACATAACCCAAGATATTCTCTTGGGTTATAACAAGCTATATATTTCTCTCTTCTTTGTTGAACATTATAGTTAACAGTATTACTTTATTAGCAAATTTATTACAGAATAGTGCCTGAGAAGTTAGCTCCAGCTAAAGATTAATGCGATTCAACTCATTCATAACGATTGATTAAATGTTGATGTAGGCAAGACAGTTGTCTTAGGAGGAGATTAGTGCACCCTGACACATCTTTATTCAATATTTGGCCCAGCTTATTATTTTCTATGCCTGTTTTTATAAGAGTTGGCTAAAAATGATAGGGGTGTGTGGTAAGGAATTTGAGTACTAATGCCATTACAGACGTGTAGGACAGTGTGATGAAGACCAGCACTATAGTCGTGGTGGTTGCTTGCTTCTCACCTTTATTATTAGTTTTAGTAAATTGTCTTGTGCAGTATTTAATATTTTTCAGGTAAATTAGTTATTAATGCCTAACTTCTTGGCTATGGAATTTTGAATGTCTTTAAGGGCATCCATTTGTTTATTATTTAACTAATTCCCTCAGAGTATTTTAGAATCATAACCAGTCCGTGCTGTGTCTAATTTTTATCTGTAAAAGTAATTAAACAAAGCCTGCAAAATATATGTGTAGTAATATTTGTGAATAGGTCATATGTGACCAGGAACCTGTAGTAAAAGACTGTTCATTGATGTAATACTATTAGGGAGATTGTGTATTCTTAAGAGCTACAGATATCCATGTTCTATTATTTTGAAGACACTGTATATAAATTAGTTTGCTCAAACATTTAAGTGCTTTTTTTTTTTAAACAATTTCACTTAATTTTACATTTGTATGATATGTTCTAAACCTTATGTTTACAGCTGGTGGAAAGAAAATGGGTTCCAAAACGAGTAGTAAATCCCCTGGGCGATCATACTCCTCATTGTCGCGTTCTAGCTCCATTGGCGTTCTTAACCAGGTGAGTTTTTCTCCATAAATATTTTGTAGATGAATATTTTTGGTTAGAATTAAAATTAATCTGATATTCCAAACTTAAATACAAGCTTTAAGAAATTAATCATTTTTATTTCTTCTCTGTTTTATGTGCATTTAATTTTTTCTGAGCAATTTCACTTGGATACTTCGTGAAGCAAGCTTATTGAATGTCCCACTGAATAATAGGTTTGATACAGCAGGGGTGGCTGGTATTTTGCATCAGTGCAGCAGATATCTTTTCATGTAACATTACTATGTACAGCAGCATAGTACAACATTATCATGTACAGCAGCATAGTACAACATTACCCTGTACAGCAGCATAGTACAACATTACCTTGTTGCCCTAATCAGAAGAAATGAACAACAATGGTGCAGAGGCAGATACTGCAGAAAATGAAATGATAGTACAAGAACAAGGAAAGGAAAACAAAATTGTCAGGAACATAATAGATTTTCATAATAGATCATAATAGATGTTCATTTAACTGTTTCAGGCCTAAATTAAACATGCATATGAATGAGTTTCATTGGATATAAATAGAAGCTATTGTATAGGCCAATAGGCCTACAGTTTCTTCTATTCTTATTTTCTTATGTTTCCCTTTGTGGTTAATTGTTGGTTATTTATATTGCTCATTGCTGATCTATGATATCAACTTTATAACACATTTGCTCTTAAACTTGTGAAATTAATTGTTAGCATGTAATTATTTATTCCAGACCGGTGAAGATATTTCAAGAAGTGAACGTCCAATGCGCCCTACAATAGCATCAATGAACAAAATGACTCCGCGTGCCCTGAAAAGGAAGGCATCTCTCTCTCAGGCAGTTTCCACAGGTAAAGTAGGACATGGGAAAATCACAATTCTATTGTCTACTTTGTGCTTAAACAACATGCTTGAGTTTATCCTATGTTCAATATAACTAATGTTATTGTGAACATAATATTAGATGTTATATTCATTTGTTTTTGTACGTATCAAACATATATTGGTATTACTTTAAAATTTGATTTGGAAACTATCTTCTCTGGTCAGGTGATATTCGACAGTTCCCTGAAGATTCCAGCTCAGAGGATGCTTCTCCATCGGATCATAAAAATACACGCAGTCGCACTCATGGTGGTGACAGGTTAGCATTATGGATTCAAATTTATATTGATGTTAATCCACTTATTCAAATTAATCCCCCAAATCAAATTTCACAAAGGGGAACAATGACCTTGGATCGTAATTAATAATACACTCGGTAGCATGAAATATGTGGTCCTCAGTTTGAGACTCTTTGTAACATTTTCAATTTCATTTAGTAATTTCAAAGCATTTTGAATATTGTCTTTGCATGAATATGCAAAGACAATATTCATGCTCCAATTGAATTTGCTCCAATTCTTTGCATGCTCCAATTCTAAGCTACATGAGAAGCCCTTAACATGTTTCATTAAAAAATGCTTGGCCCTTGATCTAAGCAACACCCACTAGTATGGCCTTCACTTTAACCCTTAATGTGCGGCTATTGAAAAATGGTCATTCCTGCCAATGCAATAATAATAATAATAATAATAAAAAATTACAAAATATTTACTTTTCTTATAGAATTATTCATTTGTATGTAAAATGTTAGAAAAACTTAAAAAATGTAAATATGTACATACTGTACATGTATGTATGTATATGTGTATATACATACATAGTATGTATGTATGTATATGTGTATATACATACGTACATAGTATGTATGTATGTATATGTGTATATACATACAGAGCTTACCTTGTATGAGGCAGCTCCTATTTATATATATATATATATATATATATATATATATATATATATATATATATATATATATATATATGTGTGTATATCACGAAAATAAACACGTGATTAAGAATGTGACAATGTCAGACCACGGAGGAAAAATGAAACAGGAAATTTTCCTTAAGTTCTTTCATATATTAAATACATCTTCAGAAGGTAGATGTATTTAAGATGTATTTAAGACCTTCTGAAGATGTATTTAATATACGAAAGTACTTAAGGAAAATTTCCTGTTTCATTTTTCCTCCGTGGTCTGACATTGTCATATATATATATATATATATATATTATTAAATATGACCGAAAAAGTAAGATTAATAATTCTAACACGAATTTTCTCAATCTTTCGTACATTACGCTTCACTGTTGGAGGTAAATCAAAAATCACTTCTCCAAAATTCATTTTTATTTCTAGTCTGACGCGACACGGGCGCGTTTCGTAAAACTTATTACATTTTCAAAGACTTCACAAATACACAACTGATTAGAACTTACGTCTCTCTGATATTATATCTACATTTGAGTGAGGTGGGAAGGATGATGTGGCATTAACACAAGACAGAACAGGGGATATTAATAGGGTATTAAAAGTATCAACACAAGACAGAACAGAAACAATGGGTATTGAATAGAAGTGTTTGTAGAAAGCCTATTGGTCCATATTTCTTGATGCTTCTATATTGGAGCGGAGTCTTGAGGTGGGTAGAATATAGTTGTGCAATAATTGGCTGTTGATTGCTGGTGTTGACTTCTTGATGTGTAGTGCCTCGCAAACGTCAAGCCGCCTGCTATCGCTGTATCTATCGATGATTTCTGTGTTGTTTACTAGGATTTCTCTGGCGATGGTTTGGTTATGGGAAGAGATTATATGTTCCTTAATGGAGCCCTGTTGCTTATGCATCGTTAAACGCCTAGAAAGAGATGTTGTTGTCTTGCCTATATACTGGGTTTTTTGGAGCTTACAGTCCCCAAGTGGGCATTTGAAGGCATAGACGACGTTAGTCTCTTTTAAAGCGTTCTGTTTTGTGTCTGGAGAGTTTCTCATGAGTAGGCTGGCCGTTTTTCTGGTTTTATAGGTTTTATATAAACGGCCAGCCTACTCATGAGAAACTCTCCAGACACAAAACAGAACGCTTTAAAAGAGACTAACGTCGTCTATGCCTTCAAATGCCCACTTGGGGACTGTAAGCTCCAAAAAACCCAGTATATAGGCAAGACAACAACATCTCTTTCTAGGCGTTTAACGATGCATAAGCAACAGGGCTCCATTAAGGAACATATAATCTCTTCCCATAACCAAACCATCGCCAGAGAAATCCTAGTAAACAACACAGAAATCATCGATAGATACAGCGATAGCAGGCGGCTTGACGTTTGCGAGGCACTACACATCAAGAAGTCAACACCAGCAATCAACAGCCAATTATTGCACAACTATATTCTACCCACCTCAAGACTCCGCTCCAATATAGAAGCATCAAGAAATATGGACCAATAGGCTTTCTACAAACACTTCTATTCAATACCCATTGTTTCTGTTCTGTCTTGTGTTGATACTTTTAATACCCTATTAATATCCCCTGTTCTGTCTTGTGTTAATGCCACATCATCCTTCCCACCTCACTCAAATGTAGATATAATATCAGAGAGACGTAAGTTCTAATCAGTTGTGTATTTGTAAAGTCTTTGAAAATGTAATAAGTTTTACGAAACGCGCCCGTGTCGCGTCAGACTAGAAATAAAAATGAATTTTGGAGAAGTGATTTTTGATTTACCTCCAACAGTGAAGCGTAATGTACGAAAGATTGAGAAAATTCGTGTTAGAATTATTAATCTTACTTTTTCGGTCATATTTAATAATATATGTCTACAGGAAAGACTGCTACCAAAATATACTAATATATATATATATATATATATATATATATATATATATATATATATATATATATATATATATATATATATATATATATATATATATATATATATATATAATATATATAAATATATAAATAAAAGCTGCATTGTATGGACCAATAGTCCTGCTATAGTTCCATTATTTTTATATTCAAGCGATAATTGATTGGCCTGGTATATTTCATTACAACCATACAAAGTTGAAAAAACCCTATGAACATCACTGGTATACACATGTAATTATGACAAATTTTATACAATGATTACCGCACTTGCATAATAACATTTGTGACGATAACCACATTCACATAGAAAGGTAACTATGAGACAATAGCAGGATTTTTGTCATGCGTCAAGGTAAGCTCCATTGTGTAAACATAGAGGTATTATATCCATATTAGCATCATATGTGTAAAACCCAGACAATAATAATTTAAATCTACACATGACAATAACCGCCTGATCCCATGCATCAACGTATGACAATAAACGCTCGTCAAGTGGGGGTTAAAAACCCACATCAAAAATTATTTTCACCTATATTACCATATTTGATGCAAGATATCTATTTAACATTTTGGCATAAAAGATAATTTAATAAATTCCCAATAAATATTAATTTATGCACTAATTGTATACAAAATTTATGTGGTCTTGCATGATTGGCTCATTTAGACAGTTTAGTGCTTCATGGTCCTTTATTGAATTTCTCTCATTTATTTCAAGCTTCCCAGTCCTCCAGCATTAATTGTGTATAGTTTGCATGGTATATGACTGATTTACATTATTTACAAAAAAATTTATGCACAGAATATGGGCATGATTTATATTTATTATTTTTTTAATGTAAGATAACAAGCCTCACGTTCACACTATATGAAATGAAAAAAAAACTACTATACTGAACAACCACCTTCGAATGATAATTGGGGTCATGAGAATAATAATTTATTGTGTTGTTAACTACTATAGGTAATACAGAAAACATATATGACACACACACAGACATGAACTGTCTCAAAGCTCTTAAAATGTACTCTGTAGAAAGAAAGTGAGAGAGAGATATCACATAAAATATACATGGAAAATACTGTATTGGAAGGCCAGGTCCTCAATTTGCACATTAAAATAAATGATACTGTAGGAATTGCAGAATAGACCCGGTGAAGAGCAGGGGTGTCATATGCACAAATCAGGAAACACTGTATGAACATCAGAGATCCACGACTATTCAGTATCCTCTCAGTGAACATAAGAAATATTGCCAGTACAAATTTTAATGTGTTTAGGAGAAAATTAGGCATGTTTCTATAAGTACCAGACCAACCAGCTATAAGTACCAGACCAACCAGGATGTAGCGAACATGTAGGGCTGAGGAATAGTTTGGTTAGGGTGGCTGAAAAGGGGGCTTTGCTCCCGAGTCTTTAGTGACACGACAATTGAAAACAAAAAAGAATTTCGAAAACAAAATTTTTCCCCAAATTGTAGGAAAACATGTAGAGTACTGTAAAGTTCATACACCAATTTGCTTGTCTTTTTGTGCATCCTTGATGCACCTCCCCCCTACCCCTCTCCCACCCTTGAAAAATATACAGTATTTAGAAAATTTTGTTCAATTTTTTGAAAGTACAGGTATAGAATAATTTATGTAGATTACGAAAAAATCTTGAAAACAAATATAGTTGCCTTAGTTGTAGATTGAGATCATTATTAAAGTCTTGTGTATAAAGCATTACGGTAAAACCACTGTCAGTGATAACAGTGAGGAGATCCTACTGTCATCACAAGTACAAAATCACCAATACCATCTAATAATTCATGAATGTCCTGTATGAGGATATGGTAACCACAGTTGATGGTATGTTCTCTTCCCCAGAGGCTCTGTTGACAATCGGAGTTTAAATAGCTATTCATAAGAAGGCTACTCTTCCCAGAGTCCTCTGGTGGTCAGAGGTGGTACTTTGCTGCTAATGAAATGCTTCCCCATTTACCACATGGTCTAACACCGAGAATGGTCTTACCACACTATTGGTACTCGGAATGAATGAAACTGTCAGGATTTCTCTCACAGTGGAAGGGATTATATAGGTCTGCATAATTTTTATATTTAGATTGTCTAATTTGGTAGTGTTTCCTTTTGCTATATTTAATTAAATCTGTATTTCCCATTTAAATTTTTTGTGATTCTTTATTCTTTCATCTATGAGAAGGGTACAGTGACACCTCGGCTTACGAATGCCCTCTTTACGAATTTTTCGGGTTACGAGCCCAATTTCTTCGTAAAATTTGAATTGGTTTACAAACTTTGCCTTGAGTTATGAGTTTGTTGATACACGTATGGGTCGACTGAGCGCATGGTTCCTGTTGGTAGGGTCGCCCGCGCTTCAGTTTACCAGTGCCTTCCCTTGGTGAGGATCGTGCTTGAACTCTTTGTAAAGAATTTCATTGTTTTTCTGATTTTTGGGTTTCTGAACATAAAAGTAATTATTATATATCACGCCATAGGTCCCAAGAAAGATAGAATTGTATTGTTTAATTGTATGCATTTCCTTAAGCTTTATGTTGTAAATGTTGTGATGTGTTGATGTGTCAAGCGCGGCAACCTTCCAACTCGTGCGGTGAGTGAGCGTGACCTCACCCGCAGTAACAGCCTGTCCAGTATATAAAGGTCCAACCTAAGAAAACACATGTGAGGATGACCAATGGAGCAAAAACAAGAGATCATTCATGAACATGAAAATGGTACACGGGTTGTTGAACTAGCTAGGCAGTACAACAAATCTTCAGGGATGGAGGAGGCAGTAGAGGATGTCCCTTCCTCATTAATTAATAAAATGTGTGAAGTATGGGAAGAACTGCAAAGTTTTACTGAAAAAGACTCATCCAGATAAAGCTTTAGCAGGCCGTTGCATTGACCTTATTAATGACAATGTGATGTCTCGCTACAGACAAGTGTTAAAATGTAGGGAAAAACAAATATCTTTAGACAGATTCTTAGCAAGACAAGCAAGCAGTGAGCCACAAACAGTTCCTAATGGGATGCCTGCAAAACATAGGAGAGATTACCCCAAAGAAGTCATCACTGCCTGATGTTATAATGGAAGGGGGCTCCCCTTCCAAACACTAGCACCTCTCCTCCTTCCCCTCCTCCTCACTGTCTTCCATACGCCAATAAGAGTCATCAATAAAGATAAGCAATAACTTGTTCATACAATAGTACTAAATATTTGGATGAATTAGGTATGAAATTTATTTTGAAGTTAATATTTTTGGGAGTGTGGAATGGATTAATTCAATTTACATTATTTCTTATGGGAAAATTCGTTTCGGGTTGCGAATTTTTGGCTTGCAAACCGTCTCTGGAAACGGATTAAGTTCGTAAGCTGAGGTACCACTGTACATTGTACTGTTTAGTATACCTTGACATGTTACAAATTATAATTTTATAGGTTGTCACTTGTTTTGTCACCCTTCAATAATAGTACTGTATAACATAAAACTACAGCACAATATTATTTTGACTAAGGAATTCAGAATCATGAGAATCATCTTTGAATGTTGTTGATTATTTTGCAAAATAGAATTGTATTGTTTAGTTGTAGTTGTATGCATTTCCTTAAGCTTTATGTTGTAAGTGTTGTGTTGTGTTGATGTGTCAGGCGCGGCAACCTTCCCACTCGTGCGGTGAGTGAGCGTGACCTCACCCGCAGTAACAGCCTGTCCAGTAAATCCAGAGGAGAATCGGTACGAGGGCGGTATGCTTCAGCAGCTTCTCCAGTTTCAAGACGTGGCCTTCCTTCTTCTGACATCAGCAGACCATCCTCTGCTGCCTCGACTGTTGATATGAGTCCTGAGGAATATCCTACCCGTGATGATCTTGCATACATTGACTTTGAAAATATGCCATGTGAGTATTTGATATGCGTGTGAATAATCTCTCTTCAGGTTGCTTTTCCAGTAAATCAGGCAGTTTAGACATTTTATATAATATTTATATATTTAAATTGATGTTTCCAATGCTTATTTTATTGGAACAGTATATCTCTGCAGTGATTCATGATATATAATTGATAAAGTATTTGTAGTAAAGTAAAACTGATGTGATAAATGTTTGTAATTCCAAAGTAGGCAGTTATCTATTTGCTTCTCAGTTAACAAAAATGTTATACAGTATGTTGAGGAACACCAGGTTTAGAGTAGACTGTTTTGAAACACCCTGCTTCACAGTGATGAAGTATCCTCTTCCATGCCTTTTGTAGGGGCCTCGTAGCCTGGTGGATAGCGCGCAGGACTCGTAATTCTGTGGCGCGGGTTCGATTCCCGCACGAGGCAGAAACAAATGGGCAAAGTTTCTTTCACCCTGAATGCCCCTGTTACCTAGCAGTAAATAGGTACCTGGGAGTTAGTCAGCTGTCACGGGCTGCTTCCTGGGGGTGGAGGCCTGGTCGAGGACCGGGCCGCGGGAACACTAAAGCCCCGAAATCATCTCAAGATAACCTCAAGATAAGATGCAGTCTACCCTGAACCTTGTGTTGCTCTTCTTCATTGTCAGCACTTTGTACCCTATTCAACAAAGACTGATGATTAAAGGAATCTGTAAAAGAACACATTAACAGTTAAATAATGTGTACAAAATTAAATCAAGGCAGTATGAATAGCTTTAATAATAATAACAGGGGAGGGGTGGGGGAGCAAAATCAGGTGATAATGTTGCATACAAATAATTATTAAAAAAAAATTAGTGCAACTGCTAAAACAGTGATTAAAGTTTGCCAAAGGTTCACACAAAGAGAGCCATTACAGGTATTGTTAAATTCTGCTGTAGGTAAAGTATTATGCTTAATAAAGAGGGTATTTGAATGAGGTTTCTAGTGTAGTTAACAGAACAAGTTAGGAAGAACCCTCATCAGATATTAAGAGATGTTTTCCTCATGTATAATGCATGTGCTAGAATACAAGAAGCAGGATTCAGGTTGATTTAGAAACTAGGTAAATGAGGTAAATTTATTGATGGAAAATATTGAATTATTTCAAGTAAGCGAATAAATATGGTTGGGGAATTAAAGTGTGGTGGAAATACCTTTGCATTTTTGTGTAAAACTAGGATGCTTTATATATGAAGAGGAAAAGCTCTTATGACATTGGCACTTCTATCAAGGTAAGAAACAATGTGGAAACAAATAGTATTTGCTTATATTCTCAACACATTTTAGTCAGAACTAGTATTTTTGTATTTACTTCTTACCTGGGAAGATAGCTGTAATTTTTTCCTTAAATTTCATGGTAAATCCAATCTTTCTGACTACACCTACCAAGTGTCCTCAGGGTCCACTAGGATGGTTCTCTGATGGTCCTCTGGTTTCCCATAATTTCCTCAAATTCTAAGCCGTCATTCAACATGCAACATTTTCATTGGCTAACCAAAATGGTTGAATGTGTGTGTGCTGGTATGTAGGCATTATTAGCACTATGTACTATTTAGGCATTTTTAGCACAAACACAAATAGCATTATTATGGTTATTATGGAATGTAATAATGTTAACTTATTATAGAACAGTACATGATGTAGTATGGTATTTTAAATTGGCCTTATGTCTCGGTGGACTTTGTCTTCTTTGTGACAAAAAAGCAGTAAGGCTTTGCAATAAATTTATGCAATAAAGCATAAATAAGTTACAACCTAATATATTGCTGTAAATAAACCAAAATGTTTTTGAGTGTATATATTTTTCTTTTCAGTGAGTGTTAGCGTAGTTGAAAGTGCATGTGAATGGGTTGTGGAGGGGTGTGAACGTTTGAGTCAACTCTGGTGGCGAGCATGTAGTGAGGGAGGTGGAGAAGAGGATCATCACCGAGCTCTCCGATCTCTCTTACTAGGGGCTGCTGCAAGAGCTACTCATGCCCTTACTCCTCTTACTGCACCTAATGCTGCACCAGCTCCATCTTTAATGTCCCCAACAGCCCCACCACCACAAGCAACAGATAGTAAGGATCCACGGGTGGTAGCAATGATGCAACAATACACTGATATTCTGGTTAATATGGTTCAACAAAAGATGGCATCACATCAACCACCTCCAGGACCAGCGTAATAGTGTATCCCTCCCAACAGTCACGAAGTCCAAAACCCAAACCACTGATAGTCATATGTTTTAAAAGGAGGTGTGTGTGGTTTATGTAGAATGATGAGAATGGCTAGGAAACTATTTTATTATGGTTTGTTTCAAGCTAAAGACTGTGCATATATGGGTATGTGTGGGCATGTGTGTCAAGTGTGCGTGTGTGTGTGTTTGTATGTGCGTGTTTTTGTGCCGATGTGTGTTTGGGAGGTGTGTGTATACATGTATATGTATACATACATATATGAGTGTGTGTATATGCATCAAGTGTGTGTGTGTAATGTGGATGGGTGGGTGGTGTGTATGCATGCAAGTATGTGTGTTTACATATGTGAGTGTATATGTGTGTGTACTCGCCTAATTGTGTGTGTGTGTGTGTGTATGCATGCATCAAGTGTACATGTGTAATGTGTTTAATTTTTTTTTTCACTCCGGTCAAAAATATTAGTGATTTTTAAGATTCTCATGTAGTATTGTGTTGTCTGTCCAGAATGCCTGGTATTTTCTTTGCTAAGGAAAGTAGCCTTTATGCAAGTGATAATGCCATTGTGCTCGTTTGAATTGTAAGGGTTAGATACTACATTCCAGGTTGTCTTGAGAATTGTTTCTATTTTAGGGCAAGAGTTATTTTCAGAACTCGCTAAGCCCAATTTGCTGCCAAAGCTCTCACGACCACTATGTCATTTTAATTGTCCCCTGCCATATATAATCTCATTTCACTCAATATAAAATTGATATGAAAATGAATTTGATGATTGTGTACCTTCTCTTTATATTTGGAGTTTTAACAGTGTAGCTTTCATTGGGTCAGTGTGATGAATCAGATGCATAGTGATCTGTACAAAGTGGTTGTCAGGTGAGAGTGGCTTATTGACGCAAGGCTGCACCACACGTATGGCACACAGGCTGCCTCAATGTAGCAATAGGCCGTTTGCCCCAAGTTGAAGGTGATCTTTTGAGAAAATCTTTTTTTTTTTCTTTATTATATAAATATAACAGTTTGTTCATACTTCATTTAACAGCATGTTTTTTTTTATTTTATAATTTTAACTAAAATTATATGCTATTAACTTGTCAGTTAGTGTATTGGACATGGTGAAGGCTTACTGCTGATTTGGGCTGGCTGTTTACCTTATGTTTTAGAATCTGTTTTATATACCCTTGCTGTGCAAATTGTACTGCCTGGTCTTGCTACTGTAATATGGCACTTTCTAAAGTTTAAATAGTTTTTCTGTTCTTGAACTTAAGGTGGTTTTTGATAGTATCTAATATAAAAGTAAGTCTGGCATATTTTTGCTTTTGAGTACTGTGTTTGAAACATTTAAAGTTTTCTCATAAGGGCTATATGTAATATTTTCAGTTTTATTTATATCTGCTTTACCACCAAATAAACAAGACCAGGCAGGGTTATGTACCCAGCCACATATGGTATCGCTAAGTGTGGAGGGTATTGCTGCAATCTTGCGTTGATTTCCACTCATCGATACCAAAAATTGTTGCTGTTGCTCACTACTGTCTGTGCTCATACTGGAGCTAATTTCAGATATTTGTATATTGTGTGCAATTTATTGTTTTATGTATACTCCCCATCTGTTAAATACATGACTTTCTTTAAATACTGAACATAAGTGATAAATTGTAAATTTGAATTAAGTAAAGCTTTGGTAAAAGCTTGGACAGTATTGTTTTGAGCAACATTTAGTTGTAATGAGTGTTAGCCCCTAACACTTGTGGCAGGACACCCTTGCCCCCCATACCATAAAAATCAAAACAAGCTGTTGGAATCAGAGATAAAAGCTTTCAGATCGATAAGAGATTCTGTTTATTGTTTATTGTAATTCTCTCCTTAAGCAGAAAGAAATCATAAATTGTATTTTAGCTCTGGTGGATGTATTAGTTGAGGCTTGTGTGCGTTTGGTAACAAATGTGACACTAAGCCCTCGTCCTACAGTGGGCTAGGGGCAGTTGTGGGAGCAATGATGTGTCTTTACAAGTCCTTAATTTTAATTGCATAAATACTTGAAAAAAGAGTAAGATAAGCTGGGGTGAATAAAGTCAAGCTCCCCATGGGTGCCAGAAGGTGCCAAGGTAAGAGGTGTGCCAAACCCTTACATGCATAGCTTAGTGTCTTGCATGTTTGGGAGTGTATAGTTGTAATATAGTGTACATTATCTTTAGCTTCTAGACATCATTCCCTTGCTTGGGGAGGCTCACTGGTCACAGGCTGGGTTTAAGGCCTAGCATGTCTTCACCTCAAGTATGATTGTGTCTTCCTAATGGGGGTGTTAGCATCATTGCCTTCCATTAGTGCAATTGTCCTCCAGTCTCCCTTTAGGGTACTGAGAAAAAGTGCTGTTAAACATCTTTATTCTCTGTGCTCGTGGAGATCCGGGTAATTTGTTTGCCAAAATGAAATCTCATTTCTTGATAGAACATTTCACATTAAGAATGATGTCTTTTTTTTTTTTTTTGTAACCTAATAAACTGTCATTTTAAATACACCTGAAAAGTTATTTTTATTGAAAACTGAAAAAGGGTAATAAAGTGCTTAAATTACCTCATACAATAAATTTTATTATTATAAAGATAAAAATCTTCAATCTGCAATATATTATTTTCACAATACTGTGTCTGCCTTCATGACCATTTTGCAAGTCATTGAAGTAGTGCTGGATTGAAAATGTTTCATTGTGAAGCTCAGTTTAATTAGTCGGTATGCACTAGTACTTCATTAAAACAACATTCTGAGTTCTTAATCTTTGGTAGTTCATGGGGAAAGAACATTAACAATACAAAATATATTACTCTGATAGGATATGATTGAAATAAACCTCAAACCAACTGCGTGACTTCCAAATAAAATTTACTTTTATGTAGCTTACAAAGAAACATTGCCATACTGGTTTTTCACTATGCTGTTTTTATGTACATATATATTTATAGTATATTTATTTTAAACTGCAGTATCATGGGTAATAACATTCAATTCACTTGGATCATCGAAGATTTGAACTCCGACTCACAAACCAGGACAAGAATGCTCACAAGGAAAGCTTAAGAAACTAATGATCAATCCAAGATTTAAACCTTCCCTGGGAGCACATCAACAGTATCTGGTGGCAATTAACCCTGCCATCAATTATATTTGAGTAACATATAATAGTTGTCTTTAAAGAACTATTTATTTTGAAAATGGCTAGTGAATTAAATGCAGTTTTATGTATATTTCTGACTGGAAAAACAAAAAATATAATGCCTGAATTTACTATTTGCATGGTATATTCCTCTGTTCCATAGTTCCTGTTTTCTTTTGCAGCAGTTAAGATCTATGAACAATACTTTTGTTGTTTGGAAGACAATATGAGCCAAATTTAATGCCAGCTATCTAATATGCAATGATGAATATATTCATATGTAGATAGATCATCAAATTCTCAAGCCATCATAATGAAAAAGCTTCCTACTTCAATTGTGTGACTGCATGTTATGTATAACAAAAATTGTGTAGGTAAACTTAAATATTAATCAAATGGCAATAGAGAAGTAAACTGATCTTTGAAACAAATAGAATGTATAAATGAAAATGATTGGGTATGCATAAACATGAAATCAATAACCATAAGGCAGATGTATTGTCTACAAAGCATAATACTTCAAATAGGCATATCCACCACAACCAATAGAGAGAGCAACCACACAAAATACAAGTATCACTAAGGCACAAAGTTTCAAATAGCACAGACAAGTTATTCTATAATTTTACATAAGCTGTGGTGGAAACAAATGTCAAGCCTGGAGATGGGACTTCATGATTTGCTTAAGTTCCAACCTTCGAACACAACCATGTGCTTGTGAGGTGTAGTTTTGCAAGTGTAGACCATGATTTTACATAATTGTAAAATGTTTACTGTACATTTTTAATCCACACACTAAGTGCTGGTATAATTGTTAGCCACGAAGGTTTGTAAAGTGTAATCAGTACCTGCCAGGGGCAACTATTGTGTCCACCAAGCAAATAGTAAATCATTTATTAAATTCATGTATGCAACTTTTTTTTTTTTTTTTTACAAAAGTAATCCACTGCACAACAGTAAGAAAATATAATTGCTTTATAATTCATCACATCAGGAATGGTTAAAAATTATCCACAAGATGGAATAGTACTTATAAGTTTTAAAGCAAGTTTGGCATCTCTCCATAACTATCTTAATTCTTTATTTTTTAAATTAAAATAATGACAGAGGAGGAGGAGGCATCAAACTTTTATTTTAAATTGTGTTCAGGTTTACAACACTTTTACCCCCGTTCACACACATGACATGGGAGGCACTGGGCCTTCAGTGGGAAGAAAACAAAAAAAAAAAAAATCTCCAGACTAATTTTATCTTCCCATAAAAAATAATATTTTTCATTTATGGCATCTTGAGAGCTGTTGTGCAATATTCCCATGAATCCCCTCTTCTTGCACAAGCTCACCAAGTTGCTAGGAAAGCTGTAATGTGCAAGTTAAGACGTGTTGTTTTTGTTATATAATTATCAATTTTTTCATACATTTTATTTCTTAAAATAACAATATTGCACAATCCACATCACTCCAATAAAGCATTTGATACTATAATTTATAACAGCATTGTTAATATATATAAATATAAATAGTTTTATTAATGTTGATATAAAAATTATATTACAAAATAATTCAGATAATATTTACCTCAAAGAAGATATTCAATCTTTAATATAACACTTTCATAATTTCCTATTAAGGGCATTAATTAATGGGTCGGGGCATGAAAGCAACATCACACAATTTAAGAATTTCACTCAATTTATAAACAGAAAATAAATAGTACAGTTTCAAAATGTGATGACATGAAATACAAGTTAGCAATGACCATTCTATTGTGTTTAATGATTGTTACCGTCATGCCCCGACCCCAACATATTTATGCGCTTTAATGAAATTTGCATACCGCAAAACATTAAAAGTTTTTATATATATATGATGTAACTTTGGTCTAATTAACTCACCCATCGAGTACTTCAAGTTTAATTTATACGACTTGTGTGACACCATTATTATTGATTTCTTCCATTTCTTCTTCCTCCTCCTCCTCTTCTTCTTCTTCCTCTTCATCATCATCTGGATTTTCATCTTCCTGGTTCACAAAAGCCTCCAGAAATCTGAAAAGTAATAATTAAATATGGTTACAATTGCCACAGTTCTGTTTTTGCAGATTATGCAAAGTTAATGAGGACAGTAAGAACTGAAGCATTCTGTAGGGTACTGCAAGAAGGCCTTGACAAACTTTTAAGAGTGGGCAGATAAATGGCTACTGGAATTCAATCCAAATAAGTGTCAAGTAGTCAAAATGGGTGTAAGGGAGATGGGAAACTTGTTTTTAACTACACCATAAGGGAAGAGTTAGCAGACATGGGAGTAAGTAATTAATTATCAAAAGAAGGCACCATGCCAGGAAGGAGACATGGGAATAGACATAATCCCAACACTAACACCAGAAGCTCAACTGAACAGTATATAATCAGCAGCATATGAGAAATTGGCAAACATAAAAATGTCATTTAAGGATCTAAACAAGGAGGCTTTCAAGTCCATACACACTGCCTATGCCATGTTGATGCAGGAAAGCATCAAGAGAGTCATCATTCCAATACAGACCACTGCTGGGTTCAGAGAGATCAAAGCTTAGAGTGATCATCCTATAGTGTTTAGGGACCTAGAATTTGAAGTGTTGGCGATTTCCACTTGGACTAAGTCTGTGCCTCCACTTCCTTTCCCTGTGGGCGTGATTCACTTTGCTTCTGGTCGTCCCACTAGTTCCGGGTCCGAAGTGTTTCAGTCAGGTTAGGGTACAGCTCGGCCTTCTTCGGGGGTGGTTCCTTCCATGCCAATGGTGGAGGCAGTCGAGCCTTCAAGTCCCAATAGGATTTCAGGGTATTCACCTTTGCTGTTAAAGGCTGGAGCTTGGATGGTGTCTCTGGACCTCAAGGATGTGTACCGATCCTGGAGGTCCATACATCCCGAGTTCAGAGACTGGCTAGGTTTGGTGTGGGGACATCAAACTCACTGCTTTAGGGTTCTTGCCTTCAGCTTGAATCTGGTTCCTATGTGTTTACTAGGCTGGCATGGGTCATTGTAATCTGGCTGCATCTGTTAGGGTTTGGTGTGTGCCTTCCAGTTTGTCTGCACATCAGCTTGCCAGTGATCTGCTTTTTTTTCCCCAGCTCACTGGGCGTGGGTTCCTGGTGAACTGGAGGAAGTCCCGTTGGTTCCGTCCCAGGTTTGGACTTTTGCTGGGCCTCATTTTGTACTCTCAGTTGGCATCTCCTTTTTCCTGGCTCTAGCAGTTTTGCTCCACCTGTAGCTTCATTGCCATCTGGAGTTGGATTAGCCCTGAGAATCTCACTGGCTGGTCGAGCAGTTGTGTGAGAGCCTTAACTCTGCCTACACTGTCTTTTTCCTAGGCTGGGTTTGGCTCTGGGTGTTGTACCAGTTTCTATGGTTCTGCACATTCTGCTTCTCCCAGGACCCCTTCATCAGTTCTTGCTTTGCTGGCTTTTCCTTGATGTGTTCAGACACCCAGGGGCTGTGGTCATATTGCATTTCTTCAAGTACACAGCACGGTGTACAAGTTTGGGGCTGTGTAACATGCCCCAAGGAGGATTCAGCTTCCTCCTAGCTCTCTGCTCTGGCTTCATTACGACTGCTCTTCGATGATTCATTGCCTGAACCAAAGGGGATTGCTTCGGTCCATTGCACTAGAAAGCTGGACACTTCTGGTAGCTTAGATTTTGGTACCTCCGAGTTTGGTTATCTGCACGGTTCACATAGGGTGTCCAACATTCTTGTGGATGGGTTGTTTCACTTTCATCCTATTTCCATACAGTGGATCACTGATGATGTATTCTTCCATTGGCTCTGTGTACCAAGAGTCTAACTCCTAAGTAACATAGGCAAGGTTACAACTACCCATGCAAACCTGGTAAAAATCCGGGGAACCAAAAACTCAAGCTGAAGAGCAGAACTTTGAAGTGGTAAACTTAATGCTCTACAAGAAACCCAAATCAGAAAAGTGCCAGTACAATTCCTTGAGGCCCAGAGATACCATCCAAGAATCTACCTGCAAAGCCAAGCGAACTGGAGCTTAAATAGCAATGCAGAAGGTCTGACAGGGACTGAAGCTGTTCAGTACCCAGTTTTTAGAATGTACTGTAGACCCGCCAAGTCCCACTTTGGAACAACCAGGACAGCCACCAAAGAGAGGTGGGTAACTCAACCATGCCCAAATCAAAACACATTGCAATGACTGCACAAAGCTGAGGGGAGGACTTATTAAATACAAATGATAAGTGCTGTAACAGATTTGTTGACGTGTAGACTATTCTAAACTCCATTGCAACAAGCTCTACAAGTCAAGCATGGCCCCAGGATGGGCTTGGGAAGTAGAGAAACCACCAGATTCCTTTTAAAGTACTGTACATTGTACTAATAATAGTTAAAAACCTAAGAATAAATAGCGACTTACTTGTATGGTTTCTCGTCACCTCTCATATCACAGACGGTGTTGGTGAGGGCCATTATGTAATGTTTTGCCAGTGTCAGGGTCTCAATTTTGCTCAACCTTCTGTCCATCTTCACATGTGGGATGACTTCACGTAACTCCTGAATAATCACAAGATATAATTTTGTACACTATTAACTTAACATGTACAGTACTATATACATATTTTAAATATTACAGTTTAATACATTCTCTAGCATGTCATCTTCACACCAATTTTATCCCAGCCTATCATGCCTTCATTCTTGCTTCTTAGATCCCCTAAACTCTACACATAATTTGTCTCTAGGTTAATTTTGTAACCTCATCCATGCCATTACCACACTATCATATTTTTTCAATCACTCAATAATGACTTATTTTAATGTACAATATATCTGTGATCTATAGGTGCTCTTTCCCTATATAATGGGATGAATTAAATACATGAAACCACCTCATTCATTCTTGTCTTACTCAAATTTGTCTTCTAATTTAATTTCTATTTCATAAACATCTCACTTGCATACAAGTGTTTGGCAAGTTCATATTATTGTAATTTCGGTATATTCTACCTATCTTGAGGCAATCAAATTTTGATGCAGTCATCATGCATGACAATGAAAATGCTGATAACCTTTAGTGAGAACAAGTTTAAGTTGTGTTACATGATGGTTCACTCACATGAAAATTTGGCATGTATATTAACCATATATATACAGTATTAATTTTATTTCATAGCACATATACTAAAGTTAAAAATTAACAGATTCTTGGATACAAATCTGTATACAGTAATATATTTCGTCATGATGAATATGTTGGCCACAGGTCTTACATCTTGGACTCTGGTCTGAGACAGCAGATACACATGGTACTCTTATCAGAACTAAAAAGGAATGAAATTCAACTGCTCAAAATTTGAAAAATATTTGCCAACACCAGTTTTACAAGTCACTGAATATTTTCAACACTTACCTGGAAAGCCTTGTTGAGTGAATGCATTCTCATTCTTTCACGTTCATTGCTCTCTAGTCGCCGAAGGTTTCTTTCTCTAGCAGATATCCCAGATCTTCTCTTTTTACCTCGTCGAGGTGGACCTGTAGACCCACTCAAACTAGTTTTCTTACGCTTTTGGCCAGCAATGCTCATGCTACTCCCACTACTGCTGCTGATGCCACTCTCACTCTGGGAGTCAGACCCACTGCCTTCTGCTCCATTCTCATTCTCACCTGTAAAATCACCAACATTATAGCCACAAAAATATAGCTAATTAATTTGGTCCATATTTATGGCACCTTGTTTCTCTTTGGAAATTTCCCTCTTTGGAAGCAAGGCCACTTTGCCTGGCTCAGCGGGCCACCCGCAGTGCACTGCAAGGTATGCAGGGCGTTGCCCGTGGGCGCACAACCCAATGTTTATGCTCTTTCCAGTTTTCTCACCTCAAGTTTTGTGCTACGTCATTCATTTTTGTATCAGATTGTTCAAAATAGAATGCTCTAGAGGGATATATGCATATAAGGTCAAATAGAACAACAACATTACCAATACCATAAGAATTAATTGTCGATGGCATTAATGGCATATCCTGAACTACGTGTATTGTTTTAATGACTGCGAGAACATCATCACAAAGTTTAAATGTTAAATTAACATTAAAGCCTCCATACAGCCTCATCACAATCAGTATATATATTCCATTTTGCTCTCAGAAGTCCTGTATGTACCAGTCTCCCTTGTGTTCTCACGAATCCTCCTGAATGTCCTCCTCCCACTCTCATTCTATTTAATTTTGAGTGACCCCCTGAATTGTACCACTGACTGCATGTACAGTACTTCCAACCTGTCCTCCTACAAAGAAAGTCACATTTCGCTCGTATACGTTACACAAGGCCAAAAATTTTTGTACTACAAAATGAAAGTGGCTTGCAAAAATGATGTAATGTCCCATTTTATGTTTTGGGTCCTCTGGTGGGTTAGGAGACCACAATTTAAATTGACCGTTTTCTTGATGTTTTGAAACCTTAGGAGGACATGCTGGTACTTCACCCTTATGTGCTGTGTTCTCTTGCAATTTGATCATATCTTTTCCAAGTCCAAAATATATCTTGGCTCATGACCCACTTCTACCCATACCTCACATTTTTACCTTCTCTGCTATCCCTATGTTCTAAAAGAATGTGTTCCAACAGCCTGAATATTAGATTTACTGATCTCATTCCACATAAGGATCATCGCCACAGGTTAGAAGAGATCGTCACCTAAATCTTTCTTTCTATCCCTGATAGTACTTCATCCTTATGTCTTCCCAAGATTTATCTGTCATTGGGATAAAATGATGATTCTTCCTTTGTAATACTTCATTTTACATTGTTCTTTGTTTACACTGTACCTATCTCAAATTCATATTATATCATATTACATATCTTAACCCTTTACCTAACCTAACTCACTCCAGTCTTTCATTTCAAAAAAACTTCTCAGTACATCAATGACCTCTTGTTACTAGCATTTGCTTTTAACTTTCATCTATTGCATACCTTGTTGAATTTATTCCATTATATTTTGCAACTATTTAGTTTTTTCAGGCTGTGCTCTGGGGAAACAAATCTAGTGCCCAATCAGAGGTCTCGGTAGACACTAGTGTGAATCCTGGCATTTGGTAACTTCCGAGGAAAGTTAAAGTTCTTAACTAACATAACTACTTCAGCTATGTTGGCCCTTATGTTCATCTTGCTAAAGAATGTTAATTTAACTTTTTAATCTCTTATGGGAGAGTTCTAATTCCTGGAATTAACTTGTCATTCTTTTCTGTACAACTTCAAGTGAATATAGATTACCATATTTTATGTTCATTCTATACTACAGGTATCAATACTGAACTATATTTTCTGTGACAATGTTACTGTCTATTGGACACAGCTGATATTTTATGGAGCAGCTGATTGATCTGATCAGAAAGCTCATATTACTCAAAAGTAGAGTTGCCATATTTGAACACTGAAAATATAAACTATAGCCACAAAGAGAAAACTTGCCAAAATCTAAATTTTCTCAATCAGATCCATGTTACACGAGCTTTATGTTCCGAGGGGAACTAAATCTAAGAGCTAGTCCCAATACACCTGATGAACAACTAAGGACTTGTTATACATGTCTCTAAAAATATAAATTCTTTATACAAGATTCAGAAGTTGAAGATCACGGTGAAATACAGCAAGTCCCTCCTGTTTGTACATTTGCCATCATGACAAAAATATTTAATTAAATTCATTTATTCCCAATACAATATTTGTTAGTGTAAACACCATAGCTATCATCATGACCTTCACAATCCACCATCTTATAAATGCAAATTATCTTCAGTAAATGGTAAATTCCCGTTTAAAGATCTTAACTCTCCACAATCTTCACTTAGCCTTTGCCCAAGTGAAACTTCGTCTACAATGAGTATCCTCACTATTTCAGTACACATGATTCTCAACACAAATGAACTTCAATACACACAATCTTTGCTAAACAAACTTCCCTAATGTATTCTTAAAATGCCACCCCCCCCCCCACTCTCCCTCCCTCCAAGTGTAAATGTGCACATATTGTACACTGAACACACACATAGGGCGAATGTTGAATGTGGGAGTAAGTAGATAATGTACTGTGAAGGGATGGGTTGTGGTCACTCATTTATAACAATGCTAACCAGCATACAGTACATACATTTTTCTTCTGTACTCCGTTGACAAGATTAGAGATCTGTTAGACTACATACAGTGTAGTGATTTATTGACACTCAACTACAAAGTGTAAATGTGAAATGCGTTTATTTATCATGTGTGTGGATAAGCTGTGAGCAGTGAACCTAAAACAGTTCACTTCTAGAGTTACTTACATCTTGCTCCATTTGACCAAAATTATGTATCCCTCTCATTAAGTTTCATAGTTGCCCCTAACCTCAGAACATAAACATGATTTGTCCTAATTTAAGAAAAATCCCGTTTAGAATGTCTGGAAATAACTGTACTCAACATGTGTAGGGATACACCGATATTGACTACTCTGACCTAACACTATGTACACGTCTATCGCGTCTCATTATATCCCATAATAATTTTACCAGAGAAAAGTATGACGAGAAACTAAAAAATATAATGAATTAAATCAACAATTTATCAGAAAAGGCACTAGAGTGTAGCAAGGGTATCCAAAGAATCAAATGGGTGACAGATAAGCCTTATACTGTATAAGATTCATGTAATGTGTTAATAAAATAAAAAGTCTTCAATTTGGAGGTGGGTTGACCACCCAGCAGCGCCACAAAATAATCACACAGTACTTACAGAACCGAAAATTAAATCGTGCCACGAGTACTGACCAGGGCGCCGTTGAGCAGCGTGGTGGGTGGTGCCAGGGGTGTGTGCTGGGAACTGGGCCTCGACGTCGACCTCCTCGTCCTCGACACCGCCGGCGCCTCCCCAGTACCCGCTCACCAGACCAGTCACTCGCATTCTGCAACACCAGAGACCTTACACTGTCAACTCTCATTCTACAATACCAGAGACCTTACACTGTCAACTCTCATTCTGCAACACCAGAGACCTTACACTGTCAACTGATATTCTGCAACACCAGAGACCTTACACTGTCAACTCTCATTCTACAATACCAGAGACCTTACACTGTCAACTCTCATTCTGCAACACCAGAGACCTTACACTGTCAACTGATATTCTGCAACACCAGAGACCTTACACTGTCAACTCTCATTCTGCAACACCAGAGACCTTACACTGTCAACTGTTATTCTGCAACACCAGAGACCTTACACTGTCAACTCTCATTCTGCAACACCAGAGACCTTACACTGCCAACTCTCATTCTGCAACACCAGAGACCTTACACTGTCAACTGTTATTCTGCAACACCAGAGACCTTACACTGTCAACTCTCCATTCTGCAACACCAGAGACCTTACACTGTCAACTCTCCATTCTGCAACACCAGAGGCCTTAATAAAATATTGTAGAAAAACACTCATTTAAAATAATAAAAATGTTGCATAAATCGTAAACTGTTAATTTGACCTAACTATAACAGCCTATCATCATAAAATCCGTTTGCCACTCCTTGCGTTATCTCTAATTTTGAGATATTTCTACATTCAATTACATAGTGACGTAACATATGTGAACAGTTCTGCTGACAGGAGTTTATATTTGGTCAGGTCTGCTTCAGCGGGTGATGCAAGTGCCGCGAGAGATACTTTCCCAAGAATGTAACACTTATATGCGGTGCTTACTATATTAACCTGCAATGTTAAATGGGATTCATGTATTGTGATTTGTGTATTTGTACTCAACTGAATTTGTGCGCCCCTTGAGGGACTTGAAATAGAGGGGGGTAGAAATAGCCTAAGCTACTCTATCCCTTTGAGATGTATTTTTTCTTGTCTCAATAAACATACTTGAACTTGAGAGATACTTGTAGTCGTGTTAAAGCCTAGCAGTATTTGCCATACATCGTAAAAAACAGTATAGTATTATTTTATACCAGGCTATATTATTGTTAATAAATATGAATTACATTCATCTGATAATTCATAACTATTAGCACTATATCTTTCTTACATAAAGTGTATTATTAAGTAGAATCCCAGCCGTAACTTTTTCCATGCATCAAGTTCAAGTATGTTTATTGAGACAAGGAAAAAAAATACATCTCAAAGGGATAGAGTAGCTTAGGATATTTCTACCCCCCTTCCATGCATCATCCATGAAGCAGCCGCAGCTAATTGCCACTTTTCCTCAGTGCACTTGAAGATTCGTTGTTAATTTCCCCGTCAACTAATATGATTATGATACTTTTACAGGATTATCTTACAAACAAATTAGAATTACTGGCTGAATATACTAGTTTTCGCACATTAAACTAACAGGAACGAGCGCACACAAAGTAACCTACTTCAAGCATACGTTCCTTGAAATGTTCCCCAATGACTGACGATGTCTTACTAGTAAATCATTTATCTTGGTCGATAACAATCAAGTTACCGGCAAATATTGATCTAATCTTTGTGTTTGGAGGGAGGGAGGGAATTATCAGGGGGGGGGGGGAAAGTGCCAAGCCATTACGACTATATAGCACTGGAAGGGGTCAGGATAAGGATTTGGGGTTGGACAGGGGGGGGGGGATGGTGCCCAACCACTTGGATGGTCGGGGATTGAACGACGACCTGCATGAAGCGAGATCGTCCAGCCTAAGTGGTTGGAGCACTCATAGTTTGCCTCCTATCCATGGACAGAGGAAGGTTTTCACAAACAACTCTCAACCGCCTTCCAGGTGGTCAGAGTCGCCAGCTCTCAACGCCACTAAACTGATGTATTAAATTGCCCGAACCTAACCTAACCGAGGACCCACGAATGCAAAACGAATTTTAGTATGAATTTTAGTACATCAGCTTTTTGCCTTACGGGATTTATACGTCAAAATGTGAAGTACTATTCGAGTTGACACGGAAGAGGTACCGGTGTTGCTCAGGGTAGTGGTATGCACTTTATTCCTAGTGCAGGGCCTCACTTCGCCAGCCCCAGATGTAACCAGATTGATTGATAAGGATTAAGCCACCCAAGAGGTGGCACGGGCATGAATAGCCCGTAAGATGTAACCAGCCGTATGACTTTTCTTTACATAGTGTGGCTGCCCACATTGGCTCGCATGTCATCCCTCACCCTCCCCGGCCTCCCAAAACTCCTCCCCCCTGGCACCCAGCAGTTCATCATATCAGCTAATTACAGGCAAAGTATGATAGTTTGATATTATTTTCAGACACCAGTGCATAATGTTTTACACTACACAAAAAATATATAAATATAATTACATAAATGTCTAAGATTATGATTATGATACTATAAAATAGTCAAGAGGCAAGCATTAGCACTGTCAAAGAGGCACTCATTCCATGTACAAGAATGTAAGAACTCGTATATATAAACTAATAAAAAATATATATAAATTTACAGTAACCCTGAACCGACCATGTACTGCATGTACCTAACACCAATTAGTGTTAAAAATTGGGCGAGGCTAGCCTCAAACATCTGGCCTGCCTCTAACCCTGAATAGACAAATAGATAACCATTCGCTTTTATACATAGATACTAGAGGGGCTACCAGGCAATTATCGATGGACGGACGCCACATTTTCACTATAAACTATCTTCATCACTAACAATTTTAACTTTTCACTATTTTCACAGCAATAATCTTCCTTACACATTATCTTCAATACTCTAACTTTCTTCCTTACGCACTATTTCCTATACGGTAACCAATTTAACGACCCACCTTCCCTCTCCTTAGCCACCTTCCTTGCCCTTCGTTACCTTCACCACATTTCATCTCATTCATCTCATTCCCCACCTTTCCTTTCCTTCACCACATTCTCTATTCTTCACAACGTTCCCCTTCATCCCTATAGCGAGATTGGGTTAGTATGATTTGCCATTTCATGCCAAGGAGGGGGTAGGCATGGGGCTCGACCCCGACCTGCCTACGGCCATCCCAGGATAAACACCGGTCACCCTGCAAATTTGGTGAATGCCATTCACTGTTATAGATATCGAACAATGAGCCATTTCTACACAAGCTTCTGGGTTTAAAAGTGTAAATATAATTAATTCGTTTTATCGGAGACAGGAAGCCTGTGAATATATTCTGTACATTGCATACTGACAATGTATCAGGGTACCTTCAAGGTCTAACTACTGACCCTTTCCAGGGCCAGTAGGTGCCCAACTCCCGGGTACCTATTTACTGCTACCAAGTAGGTGAATAAAGTCATTAGGCGAGAGGAAACGTGACCAATCATTTCTGTCCGCCCGAGAATCCAACCCCCGGATTGTTAGTCGAGAACGAAGCCTACTGTACGAAAAGACCCTACATATCCCCCTCACAGAGCTTTAATATCAGCTCTTTGATATCCCTACCAAAACTCAAGTGTTTGTGGCACATGCATGTGTTGGCGTGATAGGAGTGTTAGCCTATCGTGATATGCAGCTGTTATTGTACAACAAGTGCTTGTACCTGAAGTGCTTATGGCGAATTCCTGGTGAAAGGTACACCCACTTGTCAACATGTTCTTCATAGGTGGTAGTATCCAAAGCTACTCTGAATGGAATAAAGAAAAAATGAACAGTAGCACCCAAGCAATTCCACGTTTTGTACTAATGATTATGTAGAGGGCCCGAGAGAGAAGACAATAACCTAACCTAACCTTTTCTAAGCCCTGCGTAATACACATATGAACTATATTAGACCTAAGATACATATTAGGACCAGGATTGCTTATTTAGGCTTGATCAGATTAGGTTTATGGTTAAGCTATTTCAATTTCGGTTATGCCCTTTAGAACTCCAATAGTACAAAAAACGGACTTTTCTGGGAACAAGAGTACATTGTACAATCCACTCATAAGAGTAATAGATACTATCTTTTTGGAGGATAAGTTCCATGTTCATAACACAAACAAGTTCGGTGCCTTAACTTTGTATATAGGCATGAGAATATAGGAAACGAGGCAGCTCCTACTGGTCCAAACGAGGCAGCTCCTACTGTCCCATACGAGGCAGCTCCTAGTGGCCTACTGGCCCATGCGAGGCAGCGCCTACTGGCCCATACGAGGCAGCTCCTATCCATATCAACCTAAATTAATTCATACATATGTATCCATGTTTATGTTCATATGTGGAATAAATCACTACGTAAGAAAATTTGCAAACACATTCACGATTTTTTCAAATTTTCTTAATAAGTTTTGAACGCCAATTCCTAAAATGTCATTAGTTTTTCTCTATCATCAACCATTACAGAGTTACACTTATCACACTGTCAGTATGTTGAATCTTATACTGTTGTAAATAGCTCTTTCACCTACATAAATTATATTTTTACATATCTCAAATCATATTTTTACATTGTCTAAAATCACAATTTATTCTTTCAGACTGTTTTCTAAACGTAAAAAGTTAAGATTTATACAATACGCCAAAGAGACATCACAAATATTCTTCAGATATATTCTGCGATGTTTGTGGGTATTATGTTGGATCAAAGGAGACATCACAAAATAGTTGAAGGTCCCAAATTCTGGACACCATATAGACTGCACTTTGGAATGCCTACAGGTGACCAAGCCTTGGGACTCGTTTAATATGTGGAAGCTGTATATTACTCCAGAAGGATGGTTAAAAGGTGCCAGAAGGGCTATGCCCATTGCTATTTCTAGATTAGGGGAGGGGGGGAGGGGGAATCCAAGAAACACGACAACGACTGCTATTTCTGCACGATTCATATTGCAAAGTCCAGCAAGGTTAAATGAAGGCAAACTCTCCAGTATCTAGACACACCGTCTTATACAGCACCTGTACTTCTTGCTGACTGTTCATAGACAACTCAACTTGAAGCCTCAAAGTTGCTTTACTTCACAATGGGAATCTATATCCATCTGTACTTCTTACATATTCAGTAAAAATGAAAGGCTACAAAAAAGTTAAACAGCTACTTGCCAAAATCAACTATGTAGAATTTCAATGGGATGTGTGTGGGGATTTTAATTAGTTTGACTTTCTGTTAGGTTTGCAGGGTCGATATACTTTTTATTTTTTATTAACACATTTAAGTACATCTGCATTTGTGCAGCTACCCTAGGCTATACGAAGGAGAATACAGCGTGTCAAAAAACTAGCTACGGATGCTAAAAATCCCCATCACATAGGATGGTTAGTCATACAAAGGCATGTGATAAGTAGTCTGCACTGGCAGACTCTGGGTACATTATGAGGATATCATCATCAACACAAGAGTGAATAAGGTAGCAGTGATACTAAAAGTCCCCATCTCGCAGGATGGTTAGTTATACAGGACCATACGTTCAGTGGCCTGCACTGGCAAACTCTGGGTGCAATATGATGATATCTTCAAGAACACGAGAGTGAATAAAGTAATTGCAAAGCTCTAGGTACCTCATGCAAATGGGTCTGAATGGTCTGATAACTGGGCATTTGGTGATGTAGTGTGGGAGATCATGTCCCAGTTTGATTAAGAGACCCATCACCTGTAGCCACCTGCCACAGGTAATGGGGGTAACCCAGTCTGATCCTGGCAACCACTGTGTAGCACAGTCTGGTGGACGTTTTGTGCTGCCCATATACACATGTTTCAGATCTGAACAAATAACTTTTTATACTGGAACTTTCAGGTCGTTGGGAATCAGTACTTTCTCTCCTATCAGACCTGAGTGTTTGGTAGAATATAGTTGACAGCAGAAATGGGGATACTAGATCTAATTAAACTTCATCTTTGTTACACCCTAATTTGGCTGCAATGTCTGTCATTATGATGGGTTTTATATTATGTGTGATGGTATCCATACGAACGAGATTCGAACCCTTTAATCTGTGCAGCAATTAGGAAATTTATAATTGCAAGAATGAGGTTCTTGCTGTCTATCTTCCAGAAGTTTTAAATTGCTTGAAGAGCAGACTTTGAATCACAAATTATTATTCCTTCTATTTTTTTTACTGTTCTGGTAGCTACTTGTAATGCCGCTAATTCTGTTTGTGTGGAGGTCAGCCCGTTGTTTAACCTGACACTGATAGTCTGTGTGCAAATGTTACTTCTATAAAACCTACATGCTGCTGCAGTTCATCCAGTAGAAGATTGGATTGAGCCTTCGGTGTAGACAGTGCTCGTGAGCAAAACATTCATGCTTCATTTGCTTATAGGATAGCAGGGCCCCCCACCCCCCATGGTAGGAATTACCCGTTGGAAGGTTTAATGCTGTCAGACAGCGTCTTGTCTACCGTAAACAAAGTTTTGTTACACCCCACTACATATAAAATAGGGACTGGTGAAACAATCTGTAAAGACCTTAGATTTTGGAGAAGCAGCTTTTCAAGAAATCCGCCTTGTGTATCCAAAGCTCTCTGATGAAGTCAAGGGTGGCATATACAGTTTGTATATGACCTTAAGTAAATACGTTATTGAAGTCAGAAAAACTTTAAAGAAAGGTGAGCAATGTGGAAAGAGAAGCATGGTGTGCATTGTGCATAGTTCGTAGATTTCTAAGATCCTGAGATCGCAAAGATCCTAATTACTGACGGTTTGGCAAGGCTTACTGAAAGTTATAAGAACATGGGCTACCGCATTGTCTTTAGAAGTGCATTTTATGCATTCCCATTTATATTTTTTCAGTGACGTCAAGGAAAGGTGACGTCCGTGAGGAGCAGGGTAAAAGGTTTCACCAAGATCGAGAGAAGCACTGGAGAGAAGGTACCAAGGCCGCTGGTATACTGTCATGATGGGAGATTATATATGGCCTCTGGTTAAAAAAGATGAAAGCGTTCACGAAAGCAGTGCGATCTTCAAACTTTTAAATTTTGAAATTTCACACATTTTGAGCCTGTCAGATATTTTGTTTGGTCAATTTTGAGCAAATTAAACATTTCATATATTTTCCTCTCAACCTAAGAAAAAGTGAAGCCTACACACAGCCAGCTAGGTGTTATGTTATATAAAACAGATTACTTCTGAAAATATCGATGAGAGGCGGAAACTAAAATAATGTGTAAACTTTGCGCCAAAAAATACACATGAAACAAAAAATTTCCAGTAAATACAATTACTCAATTGCAACGTTTTTCGTACCTTGAGGTTACCTTGAGGTGCTTCCGGGGCTTAGCGTCCCCGCGGCCCGGTCGTCGACCAGGCCTCCTGGTTGCTGGACTGATCAACCAGGCTGTTGGACGCGGCTGCTCGCAGCCTGACGTACGAGTCACAGCCTGGTTGATCAGGTATCCTTTGGAGGTGCTTATCCAGTTCTCTCTTGAACACTGAGGGGTCGGCCAGTTATACCCCTGTATAACTGTATAATTGTGTATTAAATTATGGTTCAGCCACAGCTTCGGTTAACCCATTCTACCTATTTATAACTAATACTGAAGGTCTTTCTGACATGCATGCGACTCACTCGTTTCTAGTTTCTCTCTTCGTTCGGTTACTCCTAGCTTCCAACGTTGCTTTTTTATCCTCTCAATTCACCAAAATATCTATGTTACAACCATGTACCCCATTACCTCTCCTTCAGTATTGACGAGGTTCAGTTTGTGTGTATTGTATTACGCATACAATACATACACAAGCCGCCATAAGCCAGTTATTCCTGTATTAGCTTTTCTGACACCTGCTTAATTGGCGCCGTAATGACGTTCGCGCAGTCATAAAATAATACACGCAGCTCGGGGGGCCATGACGTTAACGCCGTCATCAATTAATTTTTGCTTATTCTTATCAGTATAAACATTGTGAGTGAAAGAGTTTAACATTGGGTTGTGTGCTCACGGGCAACGTCCGGCCTACTTTGCGGTGCGATGCGGGTAGCCCGCCAGGGGCTAGGCAGTGCTAAAACTCCTAAAGTTAAAAGGATCGATAATAAGGCACTCGAGGAAGCCTTGTAGGCTCTCGCATGTTTTCTAGTACACAGTCTTTTACCACTACAATTTGTTTAAGTTTTATTATACAAAATAGAAGTTACAAAATGGAGCAGAGAATGGTATATATATTAGGTTGTAGAGTTCGAATGACTAATTACCCGTAACAGTTGTCAAACTCCTAGGTACCTATTTACTGCTAGAGGAGCAAAGACATTTCTGTCTCGTCCCGGAATCGAATCTGAGAACTCCGATTGTGTATCGAGAACGGAGTCAACTCTATTATTAGACCACTCCATTGTCACTGTTTAAATTACTTGATAAACGTATTGAATTAATTTGGTGCAAATACAACTACGTGTACGCAATACTGGAGTAATATTAGCCTCGAAGGATGAGGTGGGTCAGAGAGTTTCAAAAGCTTATATAACAGCAAAAGCATATCGTTTGAAAACTTGTCAAATCGTGAGACTGTGCTAGCACCATTTAGCCTAGCCACATAACATCGATGGGAGAAACAAATAAGTAACAACGATACGTTAAGTCACACATGCAAAACAGATTATCCCTTATTTGAGCCAAGAGGAAAATAAAAACAAATACCTCTGGGAGGATCCAGCACCGGTAATCATTACGGGGCCACTTCCCACACCTGGTCGACCAGCGTGCGAGGAGTACGCTCGCCCGTAGGCTTCGTCCCGTTATCAAGGTGACCGAGATGGGAATTCTTCAGCATCACTAGTTCTTTAACACAAACTAACCCTTCATGTTGACCAGATCACACACTAGAAGGTGAAGGGACGACGACGTATCGGTCCGTCCTGGACCATTCGCAAGTCGATTGTGAGAATGCCTAACCTTTCATACAATCGAGTGTTTGCGACATAAATGCAAATGTACCCCAGGTTACTAATAAACATAATCGGGTCTTCTAAATTGTACCTAGATTCTGTGTACCACGTATGTGATACATTCAACTTATTTACAGTTTACCAGTGGCAAACGCGTGATGAAACGCAAATTTGTGTACAAACTTTATTCTCCTAAAATAGTGTTTAAACATCGCAATGAGTTCGCCTATCTCGGAGTTGGCGACTATTTATCCATGTATGCCATGTTGGATTTTTTGATTAATGACAATTATCTGTATTCAGTAAGTGAACTCTGCAATTTTTCACCGCGAACACCTGAGGCTCCAAACTAACAGGTCCTAATAACCGCCAGCACCCCGCATGTAAACACGTCTATAAATACACAATATATATATGGCCTAGGTTTTATATACCATTCTATAATTACTTAAAACAGCCTTAGAGACTGTTTGGTCCAATTTTTGAACAAATTCATGATACAGTATAAACTGTAACTAGCTTTTCAAGACTAACTTTCTTGGCCAAATTAATTTTGGGGTTCAGTTCCTGAGGTCATTATATGTACCTCTGTTACATTTTCCACTACCACCCATAGGATTGTTATGGGTGCATACAAAATGAACTAAGCTAACCTGAGCAAGCATCAAAACATTCGCCAGGTCGCGAAGACCCTGGATTACATTCCAAGTGAACCTGGGTACCGTACGGCTAGCTCAGTGAACGACCCTGCTCGCCTTGGCAGCGTCCTCAGCAGACGTTCAAGGTAAGAATGGAGCCACCATAATGCCTCGCAGAAATGTTCCGAAACTCCTTTTAGCACTATTTTATTGTGCAAGCCGGAAACTAAGGTGCACTATAATTTAAAGTCATATTTCATCTATCCGATATTCTTGTTATTATTATTATTATTAATACAATCATATGATTGTTATTTTTAATACAAGTACCCAAAGTTGTGTTATTTTCTATTCCAAACATTTTATTATATTAGAAACAAACTAGCAGAAGCTTTTAACTATCTCTAATTTAAAATTAAACTTCAATTGTGGGGGAAAACTTACTGCATGATTAAATAGTAACTGAAGCGAGCATTAATGGTCAGGGAATGCCTAAAGCCGTGTACAGTAATAAATGGGATTGCCAGACTTTGACACTCAACTGCCAGTGTTCAACCTTCAACACATTAGTTAGTAGTTGTGCCAACAGGAGATAAACGGGTACACCATGCAGGCCAGGTATGCCATACCTTCAAGGCTCCGTGATCACTCGCACGCCAGCCCGTTTTCTCTATTTGCCACTCCTATAAAAATCCAATCTCCTAACCCAACGTTACAGCCCCGCTCCTGTGCTAGGTAAGTTCACAACGGGCTCACCATAACCCGTGCTACTTTGGAACTGTTGTTAAGAGTAGCGATATTTGTGAGCTGTTGCTTTTCATTGTACGCTGCATTTGTAACGATGGTTACCATAACGTATAAAACGCGATCTATTTAGTTAAGAGGACTGGGGGGTGGCCAGATTCACGAAGCAGTTACGTAAGTACTTACGAACGTGTACATCTTTCCTCAATCTTTGACGGCTTTGGTTACATTTAATAAACAGTTTACAGGCATGAAAACTTGCCAATCAACTGTTATTATTGTTATAAACATCCTCCTGGTGCCTCGAAGCTCCTTAACTGTTTAATCATTGTAAACAAAGTCGCCAAAGATTGAGAAAAGATGTACATGTTCATAAGTACTAGCGTAACTGCTCCGTGAATCTGGCCCCAGGGCAACGTGTGTATTGTGTACAAACACGCACATCGTTGCCTTGTAAGTTCCGACTGGAGGAAATAATTCCCGTTGTCGAAGACATAAAAGCCTGTTAGGCTTGTCGAGGTCCTCCTTGGCCAATGACTGACCTCCTCCAGAATGCAACCATTATCAGTTTACCTACTTTTAAATATATATTTACTGTAGGTGAACACATACACATTATATACGCGTACAGATACTTGCCTAAACGTCTTGCCCGGACGCATCTGATCCCTCGATCACAGTCGTCCCTCAATCAACAACAAACGTCTTGTACTGTTCGAGAATCAAAGTCTTGGTCCAATAACGGTTGTAAGCTGATTCTGAATGCTTTTTCGTTTTAGCATTTACTTGGGAGTAATTATTAAACTAACCGACGTTAAATCTAATCTTACAAGATACAAATGTTAAACTTTTTCACTGTAATGAACTACAATAGTCTAATTGCTATCTGGGGAAAACGCTATGATCTTTATTTTGTTTTTGAAACTTAATGGGCCATCCATAACTTCACTAAATAAAGCAACATGAACCCAGTTACAATTGCTAACTAAACTGGGCACTAGAACTCGCGGCGGCAGTTACTGTCATTTATGGTTTGGCTAACATTACTGAACCGCTATGTCAGTTAACCGCGGCTTGAGGCGAACCTTTACAGTTACCGTCTCTCGATAATGCTATTGCAGTTAACCAATATATGTTCCCATCACTACTGTTTACTTTTAACATCTTTAAACTATGTAAAAAAAAAAAGAGTACGAAGCAGAGTTTCTCTACATCGTGGTTGATGTTTTTGTGCTCTGTTTAACTTATCTTATAAGTTACACTGTAAATCAAGGTCGTAGACGCTGTAGGTCATGTACTAAAATTACGTTTAATCAACTTAACTCTCTGCAAAAATTAAATAAAGTTATCGATAGGCATGCCATTCTGCCCCCTGAATACATCTTTAAAAAGGTATTGCTAATGTTTCTAAAAATGTATTAGAGTTCAACTTAACTGCAGTTCAATATCTACACCATGGATCTGTGCCACGTAAGCCAACACTTTAGAGCCACATTAATAAAACTCCATGGTACCTTAGTCAAGAAAGGTACTTTACATGCAGATCGCGAAATAGCCACGTCTGTTTATAGACGTGTTAGTATAATCGTACTAAAAAAAAAAAAGTTGGGTACATTTTTATGTGATAAGAGATTCTTTATAAATATATGTTATATATATATTGATATTGCGGTCTTGTTGTACAAGACTTTTCTCAAGTATGATCTAATAGAAATTACAAGCAATTAATTACAATGACATTTACTTGTGCATATAAAACGGGCCCTCGAAAGCCTGAATGGATGAGCTGAGGTATACGAGCTGAAAGCCCTGACATGTACTAACAGCTTTCATAAATGGGCGTTTCTGTTGAAGATAAATTTCCCATTTACTTAAGATCTAAAATTATTTTATAGTAAACATTTATTATACTTTTCATCTGACTTCGATAAACGTGTGCTTGGAAATTAATGTGACAAATAAACACTTATATATATATTACGAGACGAAACTTTTCTTAAACGTCACATAACCTACCTACTCAGCGGAAACAGTAATCCGAGACAGCCTGACTTTTTGTTAAGACATGACTAATATTATGGCAATAAACGTTCACCTAACTTGATTAATTAAACCATGAATTCAACCAGAAACAAAACAAGGCTCTTAAATAGTCTAACGCGCACACGAATTTCTCTACATACTGCTCGAAAGTGTACAATTTGGTTCCGCAGACTTGATAACGAGGTCTCTGCTAGACAAATGTCCGGTCATTAGACCCTTCAGACATGCCGGTATGAGGTACCTGGAGCCTTGTAATTACTTTATCCACTCCCGTGCTCCTTGAGGATATCTTCATAATGCATATACAGTTTGCCAGTGCAGCCTACTGATCACTGCATAACTAACCATCCTGCGAGATGGGGATTTGGACTATTACGTAACTAGCTCTTGACACAATGTAACCCCCCATCATACAGTTTCTGTTAGCAGCATAAATGTTGACGTACCAAAGTATGTTTATAGTCACACCCACATATATACCTGCTCTAATTCAAACACGTAATCGAGCTCAACTCTCACCTTGCACTCTCCAGGACGAAGTATTAGAATATGAATTCTACAATAAAGGGGATTAGTGGTTTTTATAAGTAATTATCAAAGTAGGCACCAAGCGGTTTTTATAAGTGGTTTGTATGAGAAACATATATATAACTACTTTGTAAAAATTGTATTTCAAGTCCTCTAATATATTTTTTATATAATAAAATATTAAAGAGAGCTGCGCCTACCTGGTGGTGGGACCCGGCGGTGCCCGGGGTGGAACTTTACCCGAGGTTAGTCTTTCTTGCATTCAACACACTGTTTGGATTTCACTGCCAAGGAACAGTGCTTCTCAAAAGGCATTTCAGAGCGAGTGTTCGACAGCAAATTGTCTGTTTGCTTTATCAGATGTCTATCTTTCTATAACCACTTATATAGATTATAATTTTATAAACTTCACACGGCTGACTTGAAAGTGTGTGGCAGTTCAACTTAAAAAAAGTGCATTAATCAGCCAGTTACATACAGCTTGCCACTTCCCCTAGTAAATATCACAGATTTAGTATCAGTAGTTCAAATGGTCCCCACTTAATACCGTACCAGAGATTATAATGAGTCTTAAGTACATAATACTGCTCCACAACAATCAATCTCTTTGAGCACTATATATATAAAGTTTCTTATTATATACGGTCACTTCAGTACATGGGACTCCAGTACCACGAGTCACATTATATAATCAGGGAGTGGTGGTGGTGGTGGTTTTAAAACTATATGGACGGAAAAAAACAGGTCGGGGAAAAACTCATGAAGTTACTTGTCAGTGGTTGACAGCTTTCCACCGACTGTCATATCCTTACATGACAAGTGTTGACACCCCACGTCCTTTTACTATCACCTCAAGTCCATTCACCGAATTTTTACAAAATCTTTCCTAGTGTTAGATATATATTTTTGCAAGCTCACACAGTTGTCGCAAGAATCAAGCTTGATATTTTGCGGTCAGGCCACAGGTTTTTTTTACACTTTTTTTTTCGGTATATATATATTATTTTCACCTAAGCTTTGAGCTTCAGTATCCTGTACGATCGATGCATCTTTCTGAACGTGCGATCTTGGTGTGATAGAGTAGCTTGCAGCATAAGAGCCACCTTCAGCAGGAGCAGCAGCAGCAGCAACACCGTGAATGATCTGATACAAGGTTTGAGAGCGGTGTGAGCAGTGAGAGCGGAGGAGCAGCAGCCCTTCCTCACACTCCCGCGGCCACCGCCATACTGCCTGTCAAGCGTGGTGCGTGCCTCGCCCGCTCGCCCTCCACACCTATCACCGTCTACCACATCTATCACCGCACCTCTCCTAGTCTACCACATCTATTACTGTACCTCTTGTAGTCTACCACATCTATTACTGTACCTCTCCTAGTCTACCACAGCTATTACTGTACCGCTTGTAGTCTGCCACATCTATCACTGTACCTCTTGTAGTCTACCACATCTATCACCGCACCTCTCCTAGTCTACCACATCTATTACTGTACCTCTCCTAGTCTACCACAGCTATTACTGTACCTCTTGTAGTCTACCACATCTATTACTGTACCTCTTGTAGTCTGCCACATCTATCACTGTACCTCTTGTAGTCTACCACATCTATCACCGCACCTCTCCTAGTCTACCACAGCTATTACTGTACCTCTCCTAGTCTACCACAGCTATTACTGTACCTCTTGTAGTCTACCACATCTATTACTGTACCTCTTGTAGTCTACCACATCTATCACCGCACCTCTCCTAGTCTACCACAGCTATTACTGTACCTCTCCTAGTCTACCACATCTATTACTGTACCTCTTGTAGTCTGCCACATCTATCACTGTACCTCTTGTAGTCTACCACATCTATCACTGTACCTCTCCTAGTCTACCACATCTATTACTGTACCGCTTGTAGTCTGCCACATCTATCACTGTACCTCTCCTAGTCTACCACATCTATCACTGTACCTCTCCTAGTCTACCACATCTATCACTGTACCTCTCCTAGTCTACCACATCTATCACTGTACCTCTTGTAGTTTACCACATCTATCACCGCACCTCTTGTAGCCTACCACATCTATCACCGCGCCTCTCGCAATCTATTACCGCAGCTCTCGTAGTCTACCACATCTATCACCGCACCTCTCCTAGTCTACCACATCTATCACCACACCTCTCCTAGTCTACCACATCTATCACTGTACCTCTCCTAGTCTACCACATCTATCACTGTACCTATCACCGTCTACCACATCTATCACTGTACCTCTCGTAGTCTACCACATCTATCACCGCACCTCTCGTAGTCTACCACATCTATCACCGCAGTCTCGTAGTCTACCACACCTCTGTGGTCATCTATCATACCTCTGGTTGTCTTCCACACCTATCATCGTAGCTCTGTTAGTTTACCACACATATTACCTCTCCTCTGGTAGCCTAGCACACCTACCATCACCGTTAGTATTTCATTGGTATAATGGTATTGACTGTACAAACTGTACATGTACAATAATTATTTTTTTCCATAATAGAGAGCAGGAATGAGAACGGTGTGGAACAATGAGGAAGGCTGTATCACCCAAGACTGTGCAAACTCATCCAGCGGTGTTTTGCTATGTTACAGAACATGTAATAAAGTTTTCAGCTGGACAAATAGAAGAGAACGAGGAAAATTTGGCATTTCCTTATCCTATTGAAGTGAGGAACTGTTATTGCAATTAATTTACGTTATTTCTGTGTTGGACACGTCCTCGCTTGATTGGAATTCACGGCACACAAAATTTGCAAACACGCGGTGGTTAAAGTCAAATAAATATATGTAATACATTCTGTTTTTTTTACTTATTGCATTTACCATTTTCCTCGTTCATAGTCTGACGTGACTCGTGTACGCTCCTGTCTGCACTGTTAATTGCTTGCCTTACCTGCATAATGTTCGTACTTTCTGTCTTGCAGACAGTAGCTCTCTGTCTCCTATTTGTTCTCATTTTTATTTCAATTTCTTTAGCTTATCCTCAACTCTGTTTCATTTAGAATGTGATTTACAATCCACTGTCACTACTGTTCATGTCTCCAGGTCGCAATCGCTTAGCTTCCCTGCTTCTGCTCTATCACCTCCCCACTCGAGACGTGTGGGCAAGTCTTCTTACACCCATTGCTTCTGTTCACCCCAGCAGTGATTAGGAACATGGTTATTAGTCGACTGTTGTGGGGTCGCATCCTGGGGGAATGATCAAATGCTGGATATATCCGAGGTCTACTCGAATTTCCCTCAAACGCCGCAAGGCACATCAGGAAAATAGCCGGAAGGTTACACATGAAATATGCCGCAAGGCAAAGAAACTAGACCCGCCAAGCCACTGCGAGGAGTGGGCCGGAAGGTCCCAAGAGTCCAAAAAAGGGTTCACGCCCAAAGTAACTACCTCAATTTACTTGGGCTATAAGAGACTCGAACCGTGGACCCCACTCGTGTGAGGCCAAGGTCTTTCGGCTGGGCTATGGGTAGTCTTAATAAGGGACGTTTCCAGAAGCAGCATCCTGCAAGTGACTACTAACTACTACTCATAACTAGTAGTAACTCATAACTACTATTCTAACTCATTCCCTTAATGCTCTATCTCCTCTCCCCTAGTGCGTTATCTCATCGCCTTAGTGCTCTATTTCCTCAAATGCTTTACCTCCTTCCCATAACGGGGCAATAGCTTAATCTGGTCGTCAGAGTGACGACGGCGCTTCTTGCAAGACCGACGTTTGATCCCAAGTGGTTGGGGGTAGCATTCTTTCACTCCGTCCTCACATATCCCAGCACTTTATCCTTATATCCCTTCCAAGTGCTATATCGTCATACTGGCTTAGTGGATTTTTGAGTTACAGCCTCGTTCCTGTGCCAGGTAAGTCCGCTACGGGCTCACTATAGCCCGTGCTACTTTGGAACTTTTGTTCTAAGTAGCTGAATCTAAAACAACAACAGCGGATTTCTCCCGATAGCTTACCTTAGGCTACAGCAAGACCGGGAGCCAGACAGGCCGTGAGAAGGTCCCTTGACCAAAGCTCTTTCTCACGTCGCTTGAGAATTTTCTGTCATGTCTTGCATGACTGACTTTCCTCAGACTGCAAATTTTCAGATTGTCACGTAAGTATAACACTTAATTTGATTTAGTATAAATTAAAAAACTTGCTATTTTTATGTGCGTTTTTTTATGAACGCACATTTATAATTGCTTTACATTGGCTTATTCTGATAAGCTTAATCTAAAAGATATATTTACATTATAAATTATGCAAGGCTTAACATGGAACACACTAGCATTGAGACATGTGACAAAATACTTCTGATATTGTTAAAAAAATAAAGTTGTCACCGTTAACCTTAATTCTTATCAAGAAACTCTCCACGTTTATAGACATCACCTGCCGTCACCTTTCTAGTTTCTAAATCATAAGAATATAAGAGTAAATGGAACTGTGTAATACCTATTGGCCAATATTCACCCAAACTCGCACATATATATACAGCCAACTAACGCTTGTAACAGTTCAGCGTTCCCAGGCCAATTATGTCATATATAGACTTTCCACAATGGTGACTTGTCAATTAGAACGAGGACAAGCGACCACTAGCTCGTTCCTCAGGTGCCTAAACTCACTAATGCCAATCTGTTTGCATTAAAACTTAAATTGTACCAGATATCTCACCTTTTGCATTGCTCAATACTCTGTTTATTTAGTAGTTTTGGTAGGCTATGCTGTATATGGATCGTCAGCATAGCAAAACAAGAAAAATAGTTTTAGAATTGCTTATTCAACAATTAACTTGCTCTGTTGGAACATTGGCTTGACATAGACAACAAATAATAGAGGATAACACAAAAAAACAATAATATTTAACCCTTTTTCAAGGGAGAAGTGTTCAGAGTACATTCCTCCACGTCACAGCCACATTACTAGCGGAGTTCAACATGGTCAGTATTATGATCTATTCACGGGGAATATACTCACTGGGAAAGACTGTGAAATAAATGCAGGAACAAGTTGGAAAACTTATGTAATGGTCTAACAAATAGATGTTAGGCTACTTTATCATAATACAATACTAAAAAGTGGCTTAACAAGTGGTTGAATCTAATAAATGTAATGTAATGATGATAGTTGCTCGTTAACAGTTGCTCGTTAGCATACTGACCATGTTGGACTCCTGCCCGAAACGCTTTGCGTAATAGTGGCTTTAGACATTGTATGTACTAGCTCTATCTATAAATCCATCAATCTTTGTAAAATCTCTTGTATGTATGTACCTTACCTAAATAAACATTTATTTATTTTATTTATTTATTTATTTATTTATTTATTAACAAAAGGCCGAACATGTGCATCCAAGTGAAGGAAAAACCATCCTGAAACTCAACAAAGTCTTAAGGTCACACGAGGCCAACATAAATCTCGTTAAATCAGATACATATGCAAGGCTACTATAAGATCTAACTTTAGAAACCTGAACAAGAACCCATTCAAAACTTTGTATGTCAAATATATCACACTATTGAGCTAATCATTTAAGCTAGGCTGCTCAAGGTATGAGCTACAAGGAAATACCAACTGTAACTAAAAGAATTTAACCTCGCATCATCAGAGAGAATAAACAAGGGAACCATGATATCAATATAGAAAATACTCAGGGTAACTGAGTGGATGGGAACAAATATTTTAAATCAAGTACACACTAAGAAGGGGACAGATTGAAACCAAGTATCCGAATTAATCACAGAGAGGTTAGAAAGATTCTTTAAATCAGAGCGGACTGCAGATCAGTAAATAAATGGAATGATCTATGGACTAATGGAGGTAGACTCCATACACGGATTGTGGTGTAATGGAGACAGACTCCATACAGTTGTTGTGAAGTAATGGAGGCAGAATCCATACATATTTAAATATAGATGTGACACAATTTGATAAAATCCACAAAGATTAAAAACATATAAACACACTAGTCGTTTATACATTGAGAGGCGGAACCCCAGAGTTCAAGCTCAGCCACCTACAAGCACACGTAGGTGCCTACATACATACTCACGGCACACTCCAAGCTTCGCTAAACTTAGCCTCCCGTTTCTCCTCGCCTCAGCTAATGTTTTCACAGCTGAAGGACACGCACCCACACAATTGATACCTTCCTCTTTATCCAAATTTCTCTTGAACGATGATAAATCACTACGTCTTCCCAGGAATGAACATAGTATATACGTCACAGCCAGCTGGCTTTCCAACGTGGTATATCCCCCCCCCCCCCCCTTGGTAAATATGGGTACCCCTGGATAAATATGGGTAAACGTCATTGATGCAACCATGAATAAACGTCGATTCAACGTTACTCGACAATGTTCTCGATATATCTGTTTGATGTTAGATAATGTCCCGGGCCCCATTTTTTTCGTGTTCTTATAAAGCCTAACAAATGATAATTACAAGCACGGGTCTCGGTGGTACAGTTGGGTTCGTTCTCGACTCACTATCAGGATTCCCGGGTTCGAATCATGGGCGGGACAGAAATGGTTAGGCACGTTTCCTATCACCTAATGCCGCTGTTCACCTAGCAGCAAATAGGTACCCTGGGAGTTAGTCAACTGTTGTGGGGTTGCTATGATAGTCTCAGGACATCAAATTATATATTTGGAATGTGATTTGTATCACTATATTTTATGCCAGAAATACTTTTAAGAAGCCACTTTTAAGAAGAGTTTAAAAATACTAAAACTGAAATAATATATTCAAGCTGCTGCTGACAGAACCTGTTGCATAAGTTTACATAGTTCTTGTAGCATTCAGGGAGTTATTTTCGTTCTACCGAGTGTTAAGTGCCAATTTCCCGAGGCCACGGGCGACCACATTATTGTTTAAGTGAACACTTCTCCAAGAACAGTTCATTCTAAAGTGTCTTAGTTCCTATTGTCTAGCTGTGTTGCTTTAGGCTACCAATCGATCAGAGAGAGAATCATAAACAGATTATATAACATGATGTTCTTAATAATAATAATTTAAAATTACATTTTAAGAGTAATATGAACTTCAAATATATATTTTTCCGAGTTTCGTTTCGTTATATTGAATTTGTATTAATTACATTATTTGTAATTAACTCTAATTCACTAAAAATATACATTAATGAGTTTTGTGAGACCAATTTGAGACCATCGCTTCTATTTGAGGAACGGGTGTTCTACTTAGTGTAACACACACACACACACACACACACACACACACACACACACACACACACACACACACACACACACACACACACACACACACACACACACACCACACACACACACACACACACACACACAATACACACACACACACACACACACACACACACACACACACACACACACACACACACACACACACACACACACACACAATACACACACACACACACAAATGGTGTAAATGGAATGACCTAAAGGAGCAGACTGTAGAGGCTAACTCCATTCATAACTTTAAAAAGCAGATATAAGAGGGAAATAGGCCAAGAATCATTGCATCAAACAAAACTATCGGGTATAATAGCGGGGTCCAAGAGCTAAAGGTCGATCCTGCAAGCACAAATAGGTGAGTACACAAACACACTTATATTACTTATAAACAACAACTATTTGGTGTAAAGAACCAATATATAGGGATGGACTACCAGTGAACAACTTTATTTACAATTAATTTTGTCGATTCCGGATAAATTAATTAAGCTGAAAACCAAATGTAAATATTCCTAGGCTTGGTAGCACCTATATGCTATACAATATAGTTATGTGCTATAAATATACCTGGGCCTAGTATATTTGGCTTAAGATAGCGTGCATGAGGCCTAGGATTGCTAGAAGGGGTTAGGTTAGGTGTTAGAGTTAAGTAAGTTTTCCCATTTGTCCAAATTCAGTTATAGAAAAACGTCAACTTTTTGGTGGTTCATCACTCTTCTCTCTCACCTCCCTCCTCTTCTTTCCCCATTCCCACTCTCTTTCCCCTTCCCCCTCTCCTTTCTCTACTTCTTCCCCTCTTCCTCTTCCTCATTTCCATCCCCCCTCTCAACTCATCCTCCCCTTTCTCCCCTATTCTCCCTTCATAGTCCCCCCTGCCCACTGCCCCCTATTCCCCCCTTTGCAGTGTGGGGCACCTCTCCCAGAGCGCTCAGTGAGAGTGGACCAGCTGACAGTAGGCGGGTGTGGCACGCTCAGTTCTTCCTGCCTACACACGCTATACAACACATACAGTATAAGCAAGCTACACACGAGAGGACGCACACACTCCGTATGACTTAGTACCATTCCGAGATATTCAACTGCATCGAGAGATATTACGATTGTTTCGGTCTTGACAATGCTTCCAGTGGCACCTGGTGGCGGGGGAGAGTGGTGGAGAACACAGGTCTTCAGCGCAGCAGCACGCGATGTCTGTGGAAATTAGAACACACACAGCAAGGTGGATGAACTCGACTCGGCACCAAGCCGCCAGCTGCTTGGTGACTGGAGGTGAATAAAAAAAAACGTGCAAACTGCCTTCAGCGCACGTATGCACTTGGCTTGGTTTCGTTCAATGCAAAATTTAACCTTTTGATGCGCTTATTCCGGTATCTCTAAGCAGTAAGTGTAATGCGACACTTGTTTTAAACCGACTAGAATATCTTGGATACTCTTCTTGGACTTCTGTCTCTGGCTGAAGCCTCGTCTCTACCGCCTCAGCTAAATCACACACTTCTTTCTCTGTACTAATACACTTACGTCACTCCCCTAAATTTCTGAAGCACGGATTAAATTAATATCATATGCATTGATAACTTAATAATATTCTCGGCGTCTTATTCACGAGTCTTTTTCTATAATTCTTCAAGTTAAGTCCTTCAATATACATTTTGTCCTGTGACACAATAGGTTACATTGATCATGCCTGTAGAAGTAGCCGTAACTGCCCGTAGGGCCCGCCCTCTTTTGCTAGGTCTTAAATCCAAAGCGAAACCAATTTCTTGAATATTCTCTCACAGACAGATTTACATTGTCATAATTAAGGACATAATTAAGATCGTTTTTATTTCGAAATTCTTTGAAATAATTATATAGACAACTAAGGGTGCCCGGCGGTACCAGGGATAACAAGGGTTACCAGAATATCCCCCGTCCAAAAGCCTGGTTGAGCAGTTCATCAACCAGGAGGCCTGGTCGAGGACAGGGCCGCGGGGACGTTGAGCCCGGAACACTGCAAGGTAACCGTAATATAAGGGTCTATCTTCCCCCTCTCTGTTTCTTTATCTTTCACTCTTTATTTGCATCTATATATCTGTATCTATCTCTTTCTACCTGTCTTTGTAGCTCTCACTCCATCTCTCTATATCTGTATCTCTCACTCTATCTCTCTCTGTATCTCTCACTCTATTTCTCAGTATCTCTATCTTTATCTCTGTATTTCCGCCTCTATCTCTCACTCTCAGTATTTCTATCTTTATCTCTCTATTTCTGCCTCTATCTCTCTTTATCTGCATCTTTGTATCTCTCCCTCCTTTCTCCCTCCTTCTCTCTCTCTTTTAAATCATATAATTGTCTATAATTGCGGTGTGGAGGCTAAACTCCTCCCACCAGTGGGAGGAGTTTAGCGGCGTGGAATCTTAAAAAATTAGATTAGTCACCCATTTGCTTTGAAAAGAGGGCGGGGCTTGAGAGAGCCATTGAAGCTGCGAATTGATTGCCTGTTTTTATGCTATTATGACCAAAGTAAGACTAGGAGAATATTTATGTTAACTTTCCTCGAAATCAGTGAATAATAGTGTATATTATTACAAGAAAACAAATAGTTTTGACAATTTAAAAAGCTCGATTTCGATAGTCTCAGGTTCGATTACAGCGGTAAGGTTTTGAACACATTTCTTGCCACCTGATGCATCTGTTCATCTAGTAGCAAATAGCTACTAGCTTCCCGGGCGTTTGGCAACTATCAGGAGACAGCGCCAAACCATTACGACTATATAGCACTGGGAAGGGATCAGGATAACGATTTGGTATTGGACGAGGGAAAAGGAATGGTGCCCAATCACTTGTGGACGGTCGGGGATTGAACGAGGATTTACCAACAGCGGTAAACTAATCTGTTAATAATGATATTAGATTGGATCCCATGCCAGTGTCACTCGGGCATTAAGGCCCCTGGCGTGCAGGGTGACAATGAAAGAGCATGAATCATGACGATAACTTTCCTGTTTTTGTGTCTAAGTCGATCATGCTACCGCTCTTGAGGGCACAGTTATCATGACAATAAGGAAGCATCACACACTCTCAGCCTTGAGCCAAGACTTTATAATAATATGGAGATAATTGAAACGGAAATGGGTAATTTAATTGAGAAAATAGAGGCAATAATTCAAATCAGCGAGAGAGAGAGAGAGAGAGAGAGAGAGAGAGAGAGAGGGAGAGGGAGAGAGAGAGAGAGAGAGAGAGAGAGGGAGGGAGAGAGAGAGAGAGAGAGAGAGAGAGAGAGAGAGAGAGAGAGAGAGAGAGAGAGAGAGAGAGAGAGAGAGAGAGAGAGAGAGAGAGAGAGAGAGAGAGAGAGAGAGTTGCTGGGGAAATGCATTATGAAAGTAAAACTTTGCACCAATGATAGTCTTTTTAGACTTCAAATGATATATTTGGGATGTGATTTTTAATCTTTATATTTTATGCCAGAAATAGTTTTAAGAAACATACCTGTTACATGTATTTAATCTATGATACTATTACAATAAATTTAATCATTTTACTAATCCTACCAATATGCAAATAAAAAAACTCGAACCATAAAAATAAAATTACCTTTCATCCTTAGAGTTCTCTGAAATAAATAAAACATAGCATGCATTGCCTGGAACAATAGAGTTTTTTTAAACATCAAAATGCAAATTACGTTATTTAAGATGGTGAACTGGACAAGAGTTACAAGACATTAATCAACCTCTCCAAAGTTGAGCAGTACTTAGTTGGCAGACATAAAAATTGAAGTGGTTTCGCCTAACCATTGACCTATTAACCTAAACAAACTGCTTTAACCTGTCCAATAGCCTCAAAATTAGGTAACATTAAGTGTGAGGACAGGTTAATATATGTTGGAAGGAAACTATCAGGAGAAAGTGCCAAGCCATTACGACTATATAGCACTGAGAAGGGGTCAGGATAAGGATTTGGGATGGGACGGGGGGGGGGGGAAGGACTGGTGCTCCAACCACTTGTGGACAGTCGGGGATTGAACGCCGACCTGCATGACTTGAAACCATCGCTCTACATGTTGGAGTTCCTCTCATAAACCATTAAATAATCTTAACAACACAAGAGCATTGTTGAAAATTGTACTTGATTATCGTCAGCTATTTTGTAAAATCGCCGCTATCATTTTGTGCTAACCAATAACAAATTACAACTGAGCTAAAATAACATCATGACTTAATAATTTATTATATCCAAGTAAAATGTTATAAATAAAAAAACTTACATTAAATAAATGTAACTATCTGAACCCCACAATCAACAGCCATTTTCATATCTACAAACCATTTAGTGTGTTACTGTGAGAGAGGTTTTGAAGAGTCTTCAAAAGTCCAATTCACGATTAATTTATAAAATGTGAGGCGACTCTTAATATATATTCAGTAAGATGAAAACTAAATTAGAACGTTGAATGTATTATGAGTAACAAGAGTTATTAGGTGCGTGATAAAAATGATAAAGACTCAACTTATACTCGTCCAAGCGTATCTAGAGATGATAACATCAACGTCTTCTGGAATTGCCACAACGTCACAAAAAAATAATGTACACAAAAAAAATACATCAGCCTGTTCTCGCAAGTGTTCGCAATGTCAAGAAACTGTCGTATTAAAATGCCTTTATCCTAACCTACCAGAGGCCCCCCACGAACAGAAAACGGGACAGTATGTCCATTTCCTAAAGTAGTATTGCCTTGTAAATCTTATGTATATATGATTTATATTGTATTTTCTTAAATAAAGATAAAACAAAAAATCCTTGGCACGTAATCCTGTCAATACCCAGGGGCCAGATTCACGAAGCAGTTACACAAGCACTTACGAACCTGTACACCTGTTCTCAATCTTTGGCGGCTTTGTTTACAATTATTAAACAGTTAATGAGCTCCAAAGCACCAGGAGGCTGTTTATAACAATAACAACAGTTGATTGGGAAGTTTTCATGCTTGTAAACTGTTTAATAAATGTAACCAAAGCCGTCAAAGATTGAGGAAAGATGTACACGTTCGTAAGTGCTTGCATAACTGCTTCGTGAATCTGGCTCCAGGCTACCGAGAGCTGTCAACACCCAGTTCCTGTTAGCTGATAGCAGCCTAGCTCACGACAGCTGACAATATCAAGGCTGGCAATATTGTCAGTACCTAGGCTACCGACAGCTGATTACACCCAGGGGGGGGAAAAAATTAATTCTAAATGAAGAGAATACCTATAATCAAATACACTAGTGGCATGTATACGATGTATGAGGCTTCCGGACTTCATCTTTACTAAACAGAACTTATAATACACCTTTGGAGAGTACATGGATGGCCATGACACATTTTTACAATCTCAAATACCTGACTGGATCCCGGATAGCGGATTCCCGCAGCGTTTTGCTGAACGTATTCCGGATAACGGATTCCAGAAGCATTTTCCTAATGATATTCCTGATTGCAGACCCCTGGAGCATTTTTTCCCCTACATCAGGACTCTAATAATTATATTTCTCAGGGACAGGAAGTAACAGATCTGAACCTTTATTTACAAATATCAAAGTTTATCAATATTTATCAGTATTGATATTTATCAATATCACAAGTGAATTGCCATAGAAAAAGGTGTTGCCACTGGCAAATCAAGATGTATTTTTTTCAGGGAGGGGAAGGAACTATCATGAGAAAGCACCCAGCCATTAAGACTATATATATATAGTACTTGGAAAGGATCAGGATAAGAATTTGGGATGGGTACGGGGGGGGGGAAGGAATGGTGCCCCAACCACTTGTGGACGGTCGGGGATTGAACGCCGACCTGCATGAAGCGAGACCGTCGCTCTACCGTCCAGCCCAAGGGGTTGGATGATTTTTGTTTTCAGGGCGAAAGTTATTTGAGTGCAATATATCGAGGAGCAAAAGTTTGCACTTTGCAACTTTAAATAGTGAGAAAAGAGCTATTTTTTCTAGCTAAAAGAGCTAGAAAAGAGCTAAAAAAGAGCTAAAAGAGCTAGAAAAGAGCTAAAAGAGCTAGAGCTCACGTTAGACCGCAAATAATTACAGGCTGCTTATAATTGCCTACCAGTTATTTACAAGTTATTAACAACAATGGGTCTTTAGGCTTCAAGGCTTTTACCGAAGAAAATTACTCTCGATTACCAGTCATGTTGGACTCAAAGTCATTCACATTTTAAAGCTATTTTGACGTCCACAAATCTTGATGGTGCATTGACATGGAAAGAGCTTCCTGGATTTACACTCAGAGATCTCCCTGTATATATATATATACTGATAGATCTCCCTGTATATATATACTGATAGATCTCCCTGTATATACACCAAGAAGTGTCACTCTCTTGGGAATTCTCAGTTCTTCACGCCAACAGATGGCAGTTGTTTCTATATAAACTTTATTTATTTTATTTATTTATTTATATACAAGAAGGTACATTGGGTTCGAGAGAATACATAGCATAGTATTTACATTCTTGTAAAGCCACTAGTACGCGCAGCGTTTCGGGCAGGTCCTTAATCTAACAGATAATTTTAAGTAGGTATATTATAGCAGAATTAATAAAATGATAACAGATACATTGCAAAAGAAAAAATGAACTTAGCTATCTTTGAGCTAAGCAGATTCCCAGTAAATTACTTAAATAATCATTAGAGAGAATATTTATATATAATATCCTTGCTTTACTAAATACATTACTAATATAAAACATAGTAATTCCTCCCTCAACAAAAATAAATACTAATAATTAATGCTAAGCAGGTGTACTATCTTAGCACATGGATACATAACCCCGTCCTCACAGCAGATCCACATTCAGTTACAGCACCGCTCCTGTGCCAGGTAAGTCCACTACGGGCTCACCATAGCCCGTGCTACTTGCCCCGCTCCTGTGCCAGGTAAGTCCACTACGGGCTCACCATAGCCCGTGCTACTTGCCCGGCTCCTGTGCCAGGTAAGTCCACTACGGGCTCACCATAGCCCGTGCTACTTGCCCGGCTCCTGTGCCAGGTAAGTCCACTACGGGCTCACCATAGCCCGTGCTACTTGGAACTTGTTCCGAGTAGCTGAATCTATAACAACAAGAGCAGATCCATTACAATGGGAAACCACACACCCCTCCTTCAAACCACCTGAATAGTTATATAGATATTTGTGATTGTCGGAAAATCCGACACTATTTAATATCATACAGATAATAGCTGTATTACCAACAAGTTACCCATAGAAAACGTAACTTGTAGTGGAATTACCGTCTATAGAAAACGGGATATCATCACCACATACTATTATAATTCACCACCTATTATGGTGGGAATTATTCTTAAATACATAAGTCTTTGGACTTTACCATCATAAAAACATCTTATATAAATTAACTTAATTATCAATATTAAAGTAGAGTAAATGTGACCCTTCTATCACGTTCTGAAATCTGGACAAAGTAGGCCAGGCGTCAGAGGGAGGAAGGGGGCGGGCATTGTTGTGTCACCTCCGAGACGTGTGGAGCGAGTACGGCTCCTATCATTCTGGACAATGTCGGCCAGTAACGTCAATAGAATGGAGTGTTAAACAGCCATTATTGTTTATACTAGACCAGAGGCTCACACGGGAGCAAATTCGGCTCCTGTTAATTTACTTGGACGTAGTGTTATGGAAACCAAAGGTACCATCTCCAACACGATGTCTACAATCAAGTTAAGTGTCTATCCGAAACCCGTTTATCATTCATTTATGGCCATTAATGTCAGGATATAGGGTTAGCCGGTTAGAACGCGAAATCGCCTCATACTAAAGGTAATTAAGCCAGGTCCTCATGTTCCATGTACTGTTTTCTCTGATATACTTGTCATATATAGGATTCTGGCTTCACAGCTAGCGCACTTTTGACAGGTCAAGACGAGGATGCAAGATTATGTGCACCAGTTACTGGGTGATAGAAGCTACCTCAAAGAGGATAATTTGGTGTCTACACTCTAGTTATACCTGGTGGACTAACCTGCTGTACTATAAGAGAAGGAACCTCATCAATGTATGTAGCTATTACTGTAATTTGATTGGCTGCATATATATTAATTTAATAACCCCCCCTAATGTGTAGAGGATCGATTTGTGAGATTATGAGATTATTGCAGAAATACAGTCCACTCATTATTATACAAATTGCTATCGAAGTATATAAATTAACGTAAATATAAATTCATATAAATTAAATAAATATAAATCTCACAGGTCGGTTCCCACATTATTTGGTCCTTCGAACCGGATGACGGATTATTTGATCCTTTGAACCCACATTTGGTCATCTTAGTACCGGATGAACCAGTTAACCAAACCAGTGGATTCATTAAATATCTAGTGCAGTGTGATTTAAACAAAGCCAGCAGTCATGACGGCGGCGTTGCCTCGTGCGAGTTCACGAGCCCCGCTCAGTTCAGATCTGCCTCATCAGCGGTTTCATGCACACCCACAGATATTTGGTGGCGTGTTATTTCGTGAAATGACAGCGCTAATATAGAAGCAGCCAAATTAGTGACTGTGTCTTCGCGAGATTGTTCACGGATTTCGTGGTGTTACATTTCGCGAGAGATTATCTACGAATTTTGTGGACTTTATTTCGCGAGGTCACTAATAATATTTAATACTTCTTGATAATATTAGAAGTTTCATAGAGGCTAATTAAGAGGCTATTATCAATAATTGTGTATATTATTTCTCCAAAATAGAGAATCATTTAATATATATTGCACTAGTGATCACAGTATAATATTTACTAATTGCCAACCCACAACAGGGTAGGATATTAACCATTGACTAGTTGAACTATTATCGTTCATCCTTGTCCCATTATTACCATAGTCAGTTGTACTATATTGAACAACCTAACACCATTAATGAATGGTCCAGACCCTATTTTGGGTGTAATTTTTATCAACTCGAGTTGAGTTGTGTATATAATAATTTACTTATGATCATTACACCTTTGAGTGATTAATTAGTGTCAATTCCATCCTAGGGTGATATAGAAGAGCTAACCTAAAGGTACTTCCAATGACACTGGTTTATCACTCAAATCATTAGTGTGGATGATTGTATATATATAATGTGTATTAATTTTAAGTGCTAACCTCTAGTAGAGGTAGGATTATTGCCTAGTGAGTGCAGAATTTACCCTAGGCTACCATCAGTGCTTGCTCAGTATTATGAGCAGCCCAAGTACAAGTCCCACAAGGCTTCACCAACGAGCCAGTATGGATAATGCAGGGAGAATGAAAAGAACCCTTGCAGGTCTTAAAGGCCACTTAACAAGACAGATCAAGAAATGTGAAGATTTGTCACAACAATCAACAGTTGATTATGCTGACCTGGAAAGCTATTATCAAGCAGCTGCAGGTAAATTTAAGCAAATCAAATGCCAAATGGCTGTCCTTGTGGGGACAGACTATTGTCATCGATTCATCGGTAGCCCTACTAAATATCAGGGTATAACCATGTTAAACTCTGCAGGAGGTAAATTACTCTCAGGCCCAGTATCAAGCCTGAGGAGACCTATGCCTGCAGATAAACAATACCAATAGAATCTAAATTTGTCAGCTGATTATATTTCTCCAGTAGCATTATACTAAGGAGATTACAGCTGACTATACCAACAGAAGTTGATGTTAGTATCATCATTTAAAGCTGAAGATGAGTTCATGAGGCCTCAGTGGCAAATCAGTGAACAGTAGCCTAAAACAGCTACAAGTCACTGCGACCAATGTCACTGAACCCACTGCAGTCTCAGAACCATACTTTACTTTAATGATGAGCTATTCAATCTTCTGAATCAATTAACTAAATTAAACCCCAATAAATCTGATGACTGATTTGATACATTTATTATTTAATCAAGATGTATTCCATGGGCCTCAGTGTTTATAGATCAGTGACCAGTTACCTGAACAAACTTCAAGTTATATTAATGTCACTGATCTCACTGCAGTCCCTGAATCATACTTGACTGTAGTACTTGATCACATTCAGTCTTCTGGGTTAAATAATATGTAATAAGGCTTGAATATTAGCCTTTCAAGAGTTGACAGGGAAATGAATTCGCATTAGACTTCTAACCCCTGCAACTCTAGTACGGGACATCCGTCCTGTACGAACAGACACCCAAATGTGTGATTACTAACTACTAACATCAAATTAATGTAATAATTCGAAGGAGGAGTATCGGTGTTCGTCTGTTCTAATTAGGACTTCGACCCGTGAGCAGCCCCCTGGGGAATTATGTCGGAAAATCCGACACTATTTAATATCATACAGATAATAGCTGTATTACCAACAAGTTACCCATAGAAAACGTAACTTGTAGTGGAATTACCGTCTATAGAAAACGGGATATCATCACCACATACTATTATAATTCACCACCTATTATGGTGGGAATTATTCTTAAATACATAAGTCTTTGGACTTTACCATCATAAAAACATCTTATATAAATTAACTTAATTATCAATATTAAAGTAGAGTAAATGTGACCCTTCTATCACGTTCTGAAATCTGGACAAAGTAGGCCAGGCGTCAGAGGGAGGAAGGGGGCGGGCATTGTTGTGTCACCTCCGAGACGTGTGGAGCGAGTACGGCTCCTATCATTCTGGACAATGTCGGCCAGTAACGTCAATAGAATGGAGTGTTAAACAGCCATTATTGTTTATACTAGACCAGAGGCTCACACGGGAGCAAATTCGGCTCCTGTTAATTTACTTGGACGTAGTGTTATGGAAACCAAAGGTACCATCTCCAACACGATGTCTACAATCAAGTTAAGTGTCTATCCGAAACCCGTTTATCATTCATTTATGGCCATTAATGTCAGGATATAGGGTTAGCCGGTTAGAACGCGAAATCGCCTCATACTAAAGGTAATTAAGCCAGGTCCTCATGTTCCATGTACTGTTTTCTCTGATATACTTGTCATATATAGGATTCTGGCTTCACAGCTAGCGCACTTTTGACAGGTCAAGACGAGGATGCAAGATTATGTGCACCAGTTACTGGGTGATAGAAGCTACCTCAAAGAGGATAATTTGGTGTCTACACTCTAGTTATACCTGGTGGACTAACCTGCTGTACTATAAGAGAAGGAACCTCATCAATGTATGTAGCTATTACTGTAATTTGATTGGCTGCATATATATTAATTTAATAACCCCCCCTAATGTGTAGAGGATCGATTTGTGAGATTATGAGATTATTGCAGAAATACAGTCCACTCATTATTATACAAATTGCTATCGAAGTATATAAATTAACGTAAATATAAATTCATATAAATTAAATAAATATAAATCTCACAGGTCGGTTCCCACAGTGATGGTCTGGAGGGATATTACGGTTCCAGTAATAGTCTACATGTAAACTGGGAAATTAACCTTTGTTGTAAACAGAGATTATTCTCAAGTTATAATGTTATTGTATTTTAAGTCGTTGGTTTAAAATGCAAAAAGTTTATGCTAAAAACGTTTTCTTTGAAGACTTTAGTTGTCTGCAAATGGAATTCTCGGGCACACTGAAATAGTTTTTGAATTTTATATTTCACATAATACACCGATAATTCCTGTCAATAATACACAGTAGCAACATAATCAAACGTAATGAAACCTAACCAATCCTTAACCTAACCAATCCCTGGATTAGATAATAGCACTAATTATGTAGTTCCAAAATTAAAACTAATGCGTATTAGTTTTAATTTTAAAAACTAATACGCAAATAAGTTTTAATTATAAAAACCACAGGCAACATTTATATAGCTGCTTAACTGATATAGTGGGTTAAGTTCCCATATAAGACGTTGTTTCTAATCTAATTAAGAAAATTTATATTTTTAATTCAATATAACATTTACATGATGCAGCAGAGCATGTGTCAGGGACGACAACTATCTCGTCCAAGTCTACAGTAAGACTTTCGAGATTAATTAAGTTATTCTTCAAAAATTCCACTTTCCCGAGAGTAAACACACTTGAGACAACAGCCGGCCGCCCCCACTACACCTGTGGCCAAGAGATCTACTCCCACGGGGAAACCCGAAGCTCGGTGATAACGACGCTACACCGTCGTTACCAGCATCGCTACCCAACACCTGCTCCTTCTCGTTATTTATACGAGCACGACAACAAGTCTCGGCGATAACGAGGCTCCTGTGTCGTCAACAACGATGGTTACACACATCTGTTCTTTCTCGCTATTTACTTGAGCGCTACAAAGAGTTTTCCCATCGTTAATTCGGGTCGTTGACGTGTTAACAGTTGAACCTCTAAGTACTCGCCTATCGAGCACAATGGCGGCTGTTGGTACTCAGAAATCAAACTTCACAAGGTCAAAATCTACAAGGTCAAAGTTTGATTCCATGTGAGGGTACCTGCCATTACGTCCGGAGCGAAATACTTGATATTGTCGGCGGCATTACCGACGCGGCCCTGGTCGACATGTTGGACTGAAATGCTGCTAGACTTCTCTCTCTCCAGCGAAGCGGGTCTTCACAAACTGTGAAGAGAACTGAATCCTACAATTCAGCTCGCATTGCATGATGCCAACCTCTTGCTACCTGACACTAAGGCGTTTTCAGTCCAAGAGGACCGTCTTTGCCCAACGTATCGGCTCCTGGATAGCCGACAACCCTTATCACCGAGATTGTCGAGCACCTCAACGACTTAAACCCGACCTTCAACACTATTACAGCAAAAATCACCAGGAAAAAAGCCAACCAGCGCCCAGAAAGAAGCCAAGCAGCGCCCAGAAAGAAGCCAACCAGCGCCCAGCACTCAACCTGGTGTTCGGTCTTCTGACTCTTGATCACCCAACCTTTGTAAAGAAAAGAGCTTCAAGTGTCTGCCTCTGCTACCACTCACACGACAGCGATGTTCCACAATGAATCAGCTGCGTTCCCCGGCTTACCAAGGCACAGTGACACCACACTATTCAACCTATTGCCTGGGGAGGCCCTGCACGCAACCACTGAACCACCACCACCACCCACCTACCACCGAGCAGCTCAAGTTCTAAGTCAGCTAAGACAAGTCAGTCAATTCAGTCCAGCAGCTGGGTCAAGCCCAGGCACTTTTTTCCTCCTACAGCGACTTCTGAAGGAGTTCGGAGGTCCTACGTTCTGTAGGAGGTCAGAGGAGGACTGTTCTGTTCTCCAGCAACTGTACCCTTCAATTGTACCCATCTCCCTCTCATCCACTGTGTATCTTAGCTATAACGTATAAGTTAAGGTATTCAAGCACGACAACGAGGCTCTTAGGTAACGAGGCTCCTCTGTCAACAGCGTTGCTACCCACCGCTGCTCCTCGTTATTTAATCAACCACGACCACAGATGTACAGCTTCTGGTCAAATACACTTGACTGGAACATGACGACTGAAACTGGTTTCGGGTTGCTGTGAAAATACTTATTAAATACTTCTACACTAAAGCCCTAAGCTAGTAAGTAGTGATCCTGGGTATTCAACGATCTGGTTGGATATTTATTCACAAAAGGCAAGTCAACTTACGATCTAGCTTGCTGTATTCTTAAAGGCAAGTCAGTGAAGACTCGAAATTGAGTGACTAATATTATATGTTTTGCCGGTTAAAGTAGTGAGTTTGTGTGATTAGAAAAATAGTTTGAAAATATTTCACTCTTTCACAGCCAGCAATTGTTAATGGTAATTAATAGATATGCTGAGACAAGCCTGTTGTTGATGAGTTTATTTAAGGTAAATTGAGTGCTTGAAGCTAATAGATTCACGTAATTCTTGAATATTCAAGCTTGTTCAGGTGAATGGTGATTTTCTTACAAATACAGGTTTTTACAAATTGATTTTAACGAAATAATGAGTACAATTAAGCTGGGCGCTCAGGAAATTGTGTGGCACTGTGCTTGAGGTGACGGAAAGTGTGTGGCACTGTGCTTGAGGTGACGGAAAGTGTGTGGCACTGTGCTTGAGGTGACGGAAAGTGCCAGGCAGTAAGGCCAGAAGCAGACATAAAAAGTTGCTTGTGCTGGACTAGTCGATGACGCGTAGCCTAGCTCCAGGCGGGAGGATTTCCTCACACGTAATGTGCTAATGTTCATATTATATTAGAAAATACACATACATTATATATATATGATCACAAAATATATATTTGTGATCATATATATATGATCACAAAAACACTGAGCCATGTATGCGGAAAAACCACATGTGAAAAAGAGAGAATGCTAAACGCGTTTTCGGCTTAATTCGACTTCAACAGAGCAAAGTATATTCCCGCCCTTCTCTCCACTCTTCCTGTCTTCACCACCTCTCCCAGCAAATTTGTTATTAGGAAGCACTGTAACTGCCGAATAACTATATAGGAAACAAAAAATATTTCAGACTTGGCTTCATGAATATTGAAGGGACGGGGGGGGGGGGGGGGTTCTATAAATGGCGATATTTCTTTAAAAATTTCACTTGGGCTTACACCGACTGGCCTATTACATTCCTCTACTTAACATGATTCATTTTGGAAAATTTGGTGAAGCTAGCCTTAACCATCTGGCCTCCAACCTCAGACAGACATACAGACATTTGATTTTATATATATATATATTCTAAGAAGGTACCCATCGTAGCCTAGGTAACTCTGTCTCTGTCTCTCTCACAATATTTAGGTTAATTTTACGGAGTTATTTTCATCATAAACCATCTTCCCAACTCACTATTTTTATCGCTCTCGAACCAAATAAATCGAGTTAATAGTTTTCGAGTAAGCGGTAAAGCCTACGGACATCACACCGGCGATTTTATTTCAGACCAAACGATTTCATGAAAATCACAGAGGGGGTAGGGTTTATAGGCTCATATAACTTAGGCATACCCCGATCAGTCTATGCCCGTCCCGTACCCCAGACCATTTCCCCTGCAAATTTGGGTTAGGCTAACCCCAAGCGTCTGGCCTCCAACAGCACAATCATCAAAGAGTTCTCTCAGTGTTGTAGCAACAATGCTGAGGCCAGAGATTCCTCAACCAAGGAATTCTTCCTGTTACCTCAGCTAGACTGTGACTGCTATCTCCAGGATGTTTAGCCCTGTCACGGTCTAGTCGTTGTAAATATTGTTCATAGAATTTTTTTTCTGTTATCTAGTTCTAGTTCAGTGTAGTTGCTAGTCCACGACTGATCCCTGTATTAAAGAAATTAAAATACATTTTCTGTTGTATTAATACCGAGCAAATGTCTTTGCCATTCAATGATAATTTTTGCAGCAATTCCGAGTACATACTGTTTCATACCTCATGTCTTTATATGCATGTGTTTCTCAAGTTAACATTCCAAATAACGCATAATGACAGTTTTACCAAGTTGTCATGGAATTCATAGTCAGATTATGCCCTAATTTTTACACAAGCCAAGCGGTGTCCATGTGTGTAGACAAACAATTTGTCTGTCAATATATGTACACATTTAATTTATTATCTCATCTCATTTAATATGTGTGATCCCCTATTTATAAGTCTGTGCCACCGAGCGAATTCACGTTCGCTGGTGAGGCTCTGTATTTCCCACAGTAGAGAAAATTGTTTCCACACTCAGCAAAGATTATCAGACAACCGCTTTCACGCCTACGACCCAGAAGTAAGGAGTCGTAATACGAGTGCCTGTTATAAGTTAGTGCTTTTTATACGTGAGTACAAAGTATTTACACGTGTCAGGTTCACCATGTGTAAGTCAGATACTGACTTCATAAATATGGCTTGGTGGAGTGAAGCCACTCCACAGTGGCTTCGCTCAGGGTGCAAAGTGTAAACATTCCATAAATCAACGTAATCAAAACACGTTACCTAACCTTGAGATTATCTTGAGATTATCTTGAGATGATTTCGGGGCTTTAGTGTCCCCGCGGCCCGGTCTTCGACCAGGCCTCCACCCCCAGGAAGCAGCCCGTGACAGCTGACTAACACCCAGGTACCTATTTACTGCTAGGTAACAGGGGCATAGGGTGAAAGAAACTCTGCCCAATGTTTCTCGCCGGCGTCTGGGATCGAACCCAGGACCACAGGATCACAAGTCCCGCGTGCTGTCCGCTCGGCCGACCGGCTCCGTCGGTAACCTAACTATAAATAAATCCAACATATATTAGTTTACATTTCAGAAAAAAATAAAGTTTACCATCACTGTGTTTATGGAAGAATTATCACGTCAATTGGTTATCTGCTGGATGTCAAAAACCCGTACTTAGTAAAGACTTAAACTGCTGTTAGACGTACTGCTTCGTCTGGAGGATGAGTTGGAACTCCCTCATAGCATTATATATAACCAAGCTATCTATGTCTTATGTAGGATTTATGAAAGCGAGGCTACATAGAATTTATGGAAACGAGGCTACGTGAGATTTATGAGACCAGGAAACACTTCTCATTCATCAAATCTGGCACGGAAAGCAAAAACTTCGAATTTACCTCCACTAAATTTTCAGTGATTGTCATCCATTCTATTGTATATATCCATTGTTTATCGGTTTAAATTATCTTGCAGTAATTCTTCTTGCTTTCTGAAGCCTGACGCTGGAGAACAAAGAACACCTGAATAACGGGGGAAGCCCTTGCAACTTCACGGAAACTGTTCCTCCATATCTCCTCACGAGCCCAAGCAAGCAGTGAAAGGAGTTCCCAAGGCCAGCACTTAGCCTGTCTTTTTTATGAGCTCTCTAACTCAACAAAACATGCTCAAGTATCGAGTTATCATCGCACTTAAACGACGATTCAACATCACATCAACGTCATTTAATCAACGCTTTTAACGTTGGTTTAATGTCATTTAATCAACACTTTCCAACGTTGACTCAACGTCACTTAATGGACGCTTTTAAGGTTGATTCAACGTCGTTTAATCAACGCTTTTAATGCTGATTCAACGTCAGATCAACGTTGTTTAATCAATTCTTTTAAGCGTTGATTTAATGTCACATGAATGTTATTTGTCCAGATTTGCCAAATTGAAAGATTGGAAAAGATGGGGGTTACATCTGTATCATGCTAACTTAGTCTGTATTGACTAAATAGTTTGCAAGCTGTCATGCACTAGGAGGTCCCCCGTAACAAAAATAGAGGACGACCTCGCAGCGATTCGGACCTCGTAAACTGTTTAGTAAATACCGATTAAGCCGCCATGGTCAAAGTGAGAGGTGTATGGTGTATGGGAGAGGAGAGAAGAGGTGTATGGGGATCTTGTATGGGGTGCACATGGGCTCATGAGTTCCAGAATGGGAATACGTGACCCCAATCAAAGGAACAGGTGACTCCAAGGAAAGGAACCAAAAAAATGATGATAAATCACAGCGGCTCGCAAAATTGACGGGCCATCAATAGTAAATCCAATTTTCTATTGATGGGTCCTCGGTTAAGTTCGGGTAATTGAGTACATCATTTTTGTGACGTTGTGACAACTGAAGAGGATGACAGGCTGCTATACTGGGCGCAATACAGCAACTGGAGACATACAATACAACAATACTAGTTTCAGATAACCAATTTTAAAATGCTGGTCACTAAAGCCTCATATATATATTACTCCGCCGATACATAAAAATGTCACATTAACGTTTTAAACTGGACGAGGAGTGTAAAAAGCTTAGCTATGCTTAATGCCTTTATGTTACGTTGAAGATAAAGGGTTCGATATTAACTATAAATGGCTGTCAGATTTCCAGAAAAACTGCTTTCACAAGAGCCGCTCACACGAGGAACTCATACAAGGATCTTATACGAACTCACGCGAGGATATTCATACTATAAACTCATACAATGAACTCATAAAAGCTCATAAAAGGAGCATATGGAGGTTTTCTTTAACATTCTCATAAAACGGGCGGTAACCCCCCTCCCTACAGCTGATAAGAACACCCTCAAAATACTCGAATCAAATCATATCCAAATCAAGTAATTACATCTGCAATAAGCAAAACAAAGAACATTCGAATGTAAACTATAATGTTCAAAGCTCATTCGTCTAAAATTGCAATAATCTCCGAGCAAAAGAAGGTGGAAGAAAAATATAGGTTCACGCAATGTAATTCCATGTGTCTGCCCAACACCTGGAACCCACAATTGCACTAACCAATTGCTCAAGGGTTTTTAAGACTGAGCTGTCTCATTTAATAACAATTTATGGCTACTTCCTTTACGTGTCTCTTGCACAAAAGGTACATTCTGACAGTCCTTTATAGAATACGAGGCATAAAAAGAGTGCACAAATAATAATAAGAATGATAATAATAATCAAGAATGTAAGGAATGAAAGAGACCTCGTGATAAATAAAACAGATAATTCTAGAGAGCGTGACAAATTAAATTGAATGGAATATAATTGAGAAAGCCTAAATGAAGAGGTAAAGGTTAGAGGAAGCAAAAAAATAGAAAGGTGTGTTGGGCACAGAGATTCAGACGAGGATAGAACAAAGGATTACGTGCATCTATTCACAAGGACGTTCTGCAAGGTGGAGCGTTAGCTCCTAAACCCTCCTAGTCTTTTGAGCTCTTAGCTCTCTATAAATCAACCTATCCTTCAAAAATATGAGAGTACTTATTATAACTCTTTAGTGGAAAGTATCAATATGTGGTGATAGACCCCTCAGAAAGTTGATTTTTGTATCATTGGTGCTACAGTATAGTGATATAGTAGAAAGTTATGGTGCGTCAGTTAATAGGTCAAGAGGTAGTAGCGGTTTTAACGGGGTCGTGGGTGCTGAGAGCGGGTATAAGGATGGAATGTCTAAGGTTGTGCACTTTGAGAGGATGGGTGGGATGGGGGTAGGATAGCTTGTGGCTCGGTGGGGCAGAGGGACGATCACAATGAACGTAAGGCTCATGTTTTTAGTATCGAATTTAAATTGATTCTGTCCAACCCATTATCCTCATAAAGTGGTCCCCTTGTTCCTTGTAAGTAAAAAAAAATTAAATGAGTATGCAGTCCCTGCTAGTCCAAGTGGATGGGCATTGAGTTTCACAATTACATAGCCCTTTCAAGTGCTATATAGTCGTACTAACTGAGCACTTTCTGCTCATAATAACATTTCCTCCTTGGTGTAGAATGATCTTTTCTCCGAGTCTGCTCCAACAGGTCTATATGCAAAATTAGAGACAAAAATCCTCTTCAAATAGTACTACCGAATGCTTTAGTGTATTTGACTTCCTCATTTTTGATATATTTGGTTTTATCGCTTCACTATATTTGAATTACTCTACAATGTAGCGTTTGCTAATATCCTCCACTAATACTTCCGTTGCTACTAAACTTGATATACTCCTAATTGAAACTTACATGGATATTATATACATTATATTAATGTATGCATTTAATACGGATAAATATTATACTATTGTTAAAATTTACGTTGCATTGTCACCCGTAAAACAATGGGCATGTACTATAGAGACTAGGGAATAGTTAAACAATATATGTTGCTATCAGCAGCATCATGCATTCTCGCCACGCACTTTCATTTCCTATTGTTTCCAGTGGGATGCCTCAGAAATTTAACTGAATCACTGTGGAAAAAAGTTGATCTGGAGAACCTTGCAACATCACATCGCCAGCACATCTGGCCAGTTTGGCAACATTAAATCTGGGAAGTTTTCAGCGTCTTGGGGTTGAAACTAGAAACATCTTGGTCCATCTCCAACACATCTGGGCAGTGTTTTGCAGCATCACATCTCCAGCACATCTTGCAACGTCACATCTCCAGTACAATTGGGCAGTCCTGCAACTTCACATCCCCAGCACATAATGTGTTTTAAAAAATCTTTAACATCACAGCTCTTTCCAGCCTAGCATGAAAGCCTAATAAAACTGCAATAATTTTCACACTCATTATATTTCAGTAGGACATAAAACAACTCTGATATTTTGTTAATATTGAATGTATTATTATGAAAACATTCTACTCTATAATGTTATAAGGATCCCCAATAATGTAGCGAAATATAATAGATATATCAAATAATTCAACTTTCGGCCACGAGAAAGTAAGAGTTAATAAACACATGATACGGGGGAAACTTAAAAGTTTTCAATATTCAATTTACTTAATATGTAAATATCTGCAATTGTTTTTTTTAACGCCTCATAAGTGCGTTTTGAAAATGAAATTTTTATATTATTAATAGCGGTAATATATAACAAAGCCTCGTTAGATGTGCGTAACGGGTTAATAATAGCAATCATTACACTGTATAATGATCCCAACAGGTGATCCATACCGCCACCAGTCTTAAACTGCCTCATTATTTATCATTATACACTAACTCCTCTCCATAAAATACCCGGTAACCACTCATAACATTATATTAACTGTTCAATAAAATACCTACCAGCAATAATCCATGAAGATAAAATGAGTACGATAGAGATTTACAACAAATTTCACATTTAACTTTTTAGCATCTGCGTCGACTTGAGAATATAAGCAGGTCAAATGTAGTTTACGATAAGGGTTCGTAGTTCTCTCTCACACACACCAGTCTGAGGTCAGACTGTTGAGAACGGTACACGGGGCCCCCCCACACCGAGAGGAATATATTCCCCGCTTCTCGGTGAATATACTCATGAGGGGAAAAAAAAAGTCCACTACGGGTTCACCATAGCCCGTGCTACTTGGAACTTTTTATTCCAGGTAGCGAATCTTAAACAACAACATACTCTTGAGATTACACTTTAGCCTAGAACTATATTCAGTAATAAATACGAACAAGCCTGAATGGTCCCCAGGACTATATGCGACTGAAAACTCACACCCCAGAAGTGACTCGAACCCATACTCCCCAGGAGCAACGCAACTGGTATCTACAGGACGCCTTAATCTGCTTGACCATCACGACCGGACATAAGGAAGTGATAGCCGAAGCTATTTAAACCACTTCTCCGCCGGCACTCGGATGGTAATCTTTATTTCAGTAATAAAGTATATAAGTTAAAGTATAAAGTATATAAGTTTAAGTGATACCCTCGTCTGAAATCGCGTTTAAATGTCTGATTGTAGGATTTTGCTGAAGTTTGTGTCTCATGCTGAAATATATATAGATTTACAACCTGTCCTGAGGGAGGAGGTACCTGGAGGTAATCACCTCAAAGCTACTACATAATTAGTGTTGTTATCTACTCCCTCTCCATGGTTAGGTTAGGGTAATTTTAGGTTACGTTAATACAGTGTATTATGAACAAACATGTGACATATGAAATTCGAAAACTATTTAAGTATCCCCTATAATTTTATGTACAGAAAACCAAATTCTTCAGACCGTTTCAAAGAAAACAAATTAACCATATACTTTTTATATTTTAAACCAACGATTTATAATAAATAAAGCTATAACTTGAGAATATTCTATGTTTAGGGCAAAGGTTCGCTTGCCAGTTTATAAGTTAACTTATAGTGGAACTGTAATATGCTTTCAGACCATCACAACTAACTAGATAAATACCCAGGTGTTTAATGAGGGCGGCTGCGCGCTCATAAGAATCACTTTACCCTGAGAATTGCCTGATATTTACGACGTCGTAATTAAAAATTACGTCGCAGGAACTCACAGTTCCTGCGACGGCGCTGGAACCAATCGTATTGGCATATGCCTTTCCATCGGAGACTTTCAGCGCCGTGAAGAAGGGAGGGGACCTGCTGCCTGGGTAACAGCTTCTCCCCCGAATCAACCTACCCTGGCTTTGGGCCCTGGTGAGACCACTCCAGACCGACAACCAGGGCGCAACTCCATAGTCTCCTGAGACTGATGGATGCCTACTAATTCAAAACATTAGAAAGTAATAATTAATAGTAATAATTATTACTTATTAATTAGAATTAAAAAAAGTAGCCTACTAATTCAAAAACGTCAATTTTTAATTACATAAATGATGTCAAGCAGAAAGTCGGACCTCATAATATCTGTGACTCCTCGTTCATTTCTGTCCGGAAAATGAATAATAGAGCATTTGGGAAAATATATGGTGGCTAAGATGGCAAATCAGTGCACTAGACGTGTTTGTAGGCATCAACATGGGTAATAGGCAGGGCAGGAAGAGCTACACCTCCCTTCACCGTAAGGCAAGCTCGCTACGGGCTCACCATAGCCCGTGCTACTTGGAACTTTTTGTTCCAAGTAGCGAATCTTAAACAACAACAACAGCAAGGCAAGCTGTTAGGTAAGCACATGGGGGGGGGGGGGGGGGTAGTTCTGACCTTTCCAGTCTTACCATCCCTTCCATCCCTGTGTTATATAGCCATAGTGGCTTACCATCCCTGTGTTATATAGCCATAGTGGCTTACCATCCCTGTGTTATATAGCCATAGTGGCTTACCATCCCTGTGTTATATAGCCATAGTGGCTTACCTTCCCTGTGTTATATAGCCATAGTGGCTTACCATCCCTGTGTTATATAGCCATAGTGGCTTACCATCCCTGTGTTATATAGCCATAGTGGCTTACCATCCCTGTGTTATATAGCCATAGTGGCTTACCATCCCTGTGTTATATAGCCATAGTGGCTTCTTCTTACTGCTATATTTCTCATATATCCTTGCCGTTTGACGTTCAAGAATCATCAAGCATTTACGCAACCACTTACGAAACCTATACATCTTTTTCCTCAATCATGGCGGATTTATTTACATTTATTAAACAGTTTGTGAGCTCCGAAGGGCCATGAAGTTGTTTATAACAATAATAACTAATTTATAACAATAATAACTAATGGTTTTGAAGTTTCCATCGCTCGTAAGATGTATGTAAACGTAGCTGCCATGATTAAGGGAAGTCGTACGAGTTTCGTAAGTTGTTGCGTAAATGCTTGGTGAATTCTGGTTGAATTTCTATTCATTTTTGTCACAAAATGTGACTAGTGTACATGCGCCCGCGGCGCCTCCTTGTCGACACGGTGCACAGCGCCCCCTGGCCGACACGACACAGCGCCCCCTTGTCGACACGGTATACAGTGCCCCCTGGCCGACATGACACACAGCGCCCCCTGGCCGACACGGTGCACAGTGCCCCCTGGCCGACACGGTGCACAGTGCCCCCTGGCCGACACGACACACAGCGCCCCCCGGCCGACACGACACACAGCGCCCCCTGGCCGACACGGTACACAGCGCCCCCTGGCCGACACGACACACAGCGCCCCCTGGCCAACACGGTACACAGCGCCCCCTGGCCGACACGACACACAGCGCCCCCTGGCCGACACGACACACAGCGCCCCCTGGCCGACACGACACACAGCGCCCCCTCACCAACACGACACACAGCGCCCCCTGGCCGACACGACACACAGCGCCCCTTCACCAACACGGCACACAGCACAGGATACGCTCGGTCTAGCAGCAGACATTCCTTCACACCGTGACGCATACCTCTCCATACCTTGAGACTACACAAGGCCTTCCCAGCGTCACGTACACCCCGTGTGCTCATGCCTGGCCCAGCACACACCTGTCACCCCGTGTGTTCAAGCCTGGCCCAACACACACCTGTCACCCCGTGTGCTCCAGACACACTCCTGTCGCCACGCTCATTGTAATTATCACGCTTTAACACTTCGCCAGCTTCTTGAACATCAGAGACCTCAACTTCTCGACAGAGCTCACTAAGCTGAGCCTTAATCTCTTCCTCACCACCCAGCTGAGCCTTAATCTCTTCTCACCACCCACCTCACTAAGCTGAGCCTTAATCTCTTCTCACCACCCAGCTCACTAAGCTGGGCCATAATCACTCTGTCTTCATCCGGCCAACTCCAATTATCAGACCTGCCGGGCCTGGTGAAACTTGCGTGTGACGGGAATCTTGCGTCTCACGCAAAGAATCCCTCATCTCACGCAAGCCATGTTACTCTGTTCTCGTGTCTTCAGGGCCTGTTAGTCCCATCACTCGCGTGGGACCTCTCGTCTCACTCAAAATTATAAACCCTTTGCCAAACTTATTGCCAAATGATCTTTGTATTTCGTGTTGGAACTCTCTCTCTCTCTCTCTCTCTCTCTCTCTCTCTCTCTCTCTCTCTCTCTCTCTCTCTCTCTCTCTCTCTCTCTCTCTCTCTCTCTCTCTCTCTCTCCACTTTGGGAATCGATTATTAATCTGCGACAAGAGCCAGAGAGAGAGAAAAACATACATGTCTATCAGTTTTGGTTGTGTAAACAAGAGAATCGGGTTATTCTCACACCGGCTCTCACATAATGCAAGATAGCCAACCCGTCCTCGACTCAAGTCCATTACATCCAGCGGTCGCCCCCACAGACGCATTCATAAATTTTAACATGCTGTTCATTCAGAACAAGAATTTTCTCAAATATAAATTAATATTATAATATATTAGCATATTGTGTATATATAGGCATAGGTTAGGTTAGGTTAGGTGTTTAGGTTCGGTTGGCGATTATTTGCATTTGTAGTACGTGGGTGAAGCATTTATAGCGAAGTGGTTCGAACAAAACTCGCCAGTGAAGCACTTGTTCCGGAAGTGTTCGAACGAAATCAGTTGTGAGTCGTGTGTAAACCGTTTTTCATTTATAAACAGTGGGTTGAGGTCCGCGGTTGTTCAACGTCCTCCCAGCAAGCATAAGAAATATTGCCGGAACAACCGTGGACATTTTCAAGAGGAAACTAGATTTATTCCTCCAAGGAGTGCCGGACCAACCGGGCTGTGGTGGGTATGTGGGCCTGCGGGCCGCTCCAAGCAACAGCCTGGTGGACCAAACTCTCACAAGTCGAGCCTGGCCTCGGGCCGGGCTTGGGGAGTAGAAGAACTCCCAGAACCCCATCAACCAGGTATCAACCAGGTGCATGGAATCACTTTTGGATCTTTGTTTGGAGGACGGGCTGAGATAGCCTCACCGGTTGGTTTATCTGTGGTCCGGAGCTGCGAACCTTGTCCACACTGCCCTCAGTATTTGCTAGTTGCTAGTGCATACTATAGTTGCTAGTGCAGGCTAGCTACTATTGCCTGCTAGTTGCCTTAACTCACGTACCGTGTATGACGCACCATCCGGCTACACGGACGACCCCGTCTTCGTCAACTAACGCCAAATGGTCGTTAATCTATGCGCCAAACGCCCTGTTTATGAACGAAAAACACTTTACACACGACTCCGCCGGGATGGACGACTCACACCTTCTCGAACAGTGCTTCGCTCACGTCCTCTGTTCGAATCCCACCTCTCTAAATGCTTCATTCACGTACTTGCAAACACCAATAACTGTCAACACTATCTAACTACCTAACCTTATTTAGGTCTAACTATTCAACACATTCTAGTAAGAAATATTACCTGATATTTGAGAAAATAAAAATGTTAAATAGATAGCGTTTTGAAATTGATTAAAAATACGTCTAATGAGCTGATCAGTTTGTTTTCTCGATTTGCCACTCCGTTAAAAATGCAACTGTTCTGCTGATCTAGAAACGTCAAGAATGCAACTGTTTTGCCTAGTTAAAGGCGTACGAACCCAAGCAACGGCTGTATGTCTCGTGGAGAGTCGTAGGGCTTCATAAGAACTTCATAAAGAGTCGCGAAGCTTCATAAGAACTTCATAAGAGTCGTGAGGCTTCATAAGAACTTCGTATAGAGTCGTGAATCTTCATAAGAACTTCGTAAAGAGCCGTGAAGCTTCATAAGAAGTTCGTAAAGAGTCGAGAAGCTTCATAAGAACTTCGTAAAGAGTCGTGAAGCTTCATAAGAAATTCGTAAAGAGTCGAGAAGCTTCATAAGAACTTCGTAAAGAGTCGTGAAGTTTCATAAGAACTTCGTAAAGAGTCGTGAGGCTTCATAAGAACTTCGTAAAGAGTCGTAGAGCTTCATAAGAACTTCGTAAAGAGTCGTGAGGCTTCATAAGATCTTCGTAAAGAGTCGTGAGGCTTCATAAGAACTTCGTAAAGAGTCGTAGAGCTTCATAAGAACTTCGTAAAAGTCGTAGAGCTTCATAAGAACTTCGTAAAGAGTCGTGAGGCTCTTCGTAAAGATAAGATCTTCGTAAAGAGTCGCGAAGCTTCATAAGAACTTCGTAAAGATTTAGCCTTTTTGCTCTTGATCAGCTTAATAGTCAGTGTGTGTGTGTGAAGGGGTACGTGTCGAGGCCTGGTGGCGAGGGTAGGTGTGGCGGCCAGCATGGGTAGGTGTGGCAGCCAGCGTGGGTAGGTGTGGCGGCCAGCATGGGTAGGTGTGGCAGCCAGCGTGGGTAGGTGTGGCAGCCAGCGTGGGTAGGTGTGGCAGCCAGCGAGGGTAGGTGTGGCAGCCAGCGTGGGTAGGTGTGGCAGCCAGCGTGGGTAGGTGTGGCAGCCAGCATGGGTAGGTGTGGCAGCCAGCGTGGGTAGGTGTGGCGGCCAGCATGGGTAGGTGTGGCAGCCAGCGTGGGTAGGTGTGGCAGCCAGCGTGGGTAGGTGTGGCAGCCAGCTTGGGTAGGTGTGGCAGCCAGCGTGGGTAGGTGTGGCAGCCAGCGTGGGTAGGTGTGGCAGCCAGCGAGGGTAGGTGTGGCAGCCAGCGAGGGTAGGTGTGACAGCCAGCGAGGGTAGGTGTGACAGCCAGCGTGGGTAGGTGTGGCAGCCAGCGTGGGTAGGTGTGGCAGCCAGCGTGGGTAGGTGTGGCGGCCAGCATGGGTAGGTGTGGCGGCCAGCATGGGTAGGTGTGGCGGCCAGCGTGGGTAGGTGTGGCGGCCAGCGTGGGTAGGTGTGGCGGCCAGCATGGGTAGGTGTGGCGGCCAGCATGGGTAGGTGTGGCGGCCAGCATGGGTAGGTGTGGCGGCCAGCATGGGTAGGTGTGGCGGCCAGCATGGGTAGGTGTGGCAGCCAGCGAGGGTAGGTGTGGCGGCCAGCATGGGTAGGTGTGGCGGCCAGCATGGGTAGGTGTGGCGGCCAGCATGGGTAGGTGTGGCGGCCAGCATGGGTAGGTGTGGCGGCCAGAATGGGTAGGTGTGGCGGCCAGCATGGGTAGGTGTGGCAGCCAACATGGGTAGGTGTGGCAGCCAGCGTGGGTAGGTGTGGCAGCCAGCGAGGGTAGGTGTGGCAGCCAGCGTGGGTAGGTGTGGCAGCCAGCGTGGGTAGGTGTGGCAGCCAGCATGGGTAGGTGTGGCAGCCAGCGTGGGTAGGTGTGGCAGCCAGCGTGGGTAGGTGTGGCAGCCAGCGTGGGTAGGTGTGGCAGCCAGCGAGGGTAGGTGTGGCAGCCAGCGAGGGTAGGTGTGGCAGCCAGCGAGGGTAGGTGTGGCAGCCAGCGTGGGTAGGTGTGGCGGCCAGCGTGGGTAGGTGTGGCAGCCAGCGAGGGTAGGTGTGGCAGCCAGCGTGGGTAGGTGTGGCGGCCAGCATGGGTAGGTGTGGCGGCCAGCATGGGTAGGTGTGGCAGCCAGCGTGGGTAGGTGTGGCGGCCAGCATGGGTAGGGGGTGATACAAGGCGGAGGTAGGCGCGGTGAAGGGCGTGATAGTGGGCGTGATAGTGGGCGTGGTGGTAGTGGGCGTGATGGTAGTGGGCGTAAGGGTGTCAGTGGGGGTCAGGACCTTCAGTATTATCACCCTCACCTCTCCGA
>NC_091186.1:25290407-25352907 GCF_040958095.1 Procambarus clarkii
ACTGAGGGGTCATGCACTGGGAATCGAACCCGCGTCGCTGGATCCTTCCTCCCAGACACACCTCGTCACGGTCTAGTGGATATAGTGCGTTTACCCGCGGAGTCCAGTACGCGCGTTCGATCCCCCAATTCTCATAGATACAATAATGTTCACTATTCTTGTTCATCATCACTTTGTTATTGATGTTGCGTTTCCTCTTCTCGTGACTCTGTGTCCTCGATAGATTGATAAAGATTAAGCCACCCAAGAGGTGGCACGGGCATGAATAGCCCGTAAAAAAGTCCTCACTATCTTTGTTTTCCTTTATATATCACCTTCACTTCATCTCATATTCCGGTCTTGTTCTCTCATGCCTACTATCTCCTCCTTCACTTTCTCTCTCTCACCCTTCCAAGATTCCTTTCACCGCCTCTTCCTTCTACCTAATCTATTTTCCTGCTTCCTCCCTTATCTGCTACCTAATCTATTTTCCTGCTTCCTCCCTTATCTGCTACCTAATCTATTTTCCTGCTTCCTCCCTTATCTGTACAATCCTCTAACATCTCTACACAACCCAGTTCATACAGTGTTCTCTGGTGTTCATACAGTGTTTTCTGGTGTTCATACAATGTTCTCTGGTGTTCATAGTGCTCTCTGATGTTCATACAGTGTTCTCTGGTGTTCATACAGTGTTCTCTGGTGTTCATAGTGCTCTCTGGTGTTCATACAGTGTTCTCTGGGGTTCATACAGTGTTCTCTGGTGTTCATAGTGCTCTCTGGTGTTCATACAGTGTTCTCTGGTGTTCATACAATGTTCTCTGGTGTTCATAGTGCTCTCTGGTGTTCATACAGTGTTCTCTGGTGTTCATACAGTGTTCTCTGGTGTTCATACAGTGTTCTCTGGTGTTCATAGTGCTCTCTGGTGTTCATACAGTGTTCTCTGGTGTTCATACAGTGTTCTCTGGTGTTCATACAATGTTCTCTGGTGTTCATAGTGCTCTCTGATGTTCATACAGTGTTCTCTGGTGTTCATACAGTGTTCTCTGGTGTTCATAGTGCACTCTGGTGTTCATACAGTGTTCTCTGGTGTTCATAGTGCTCTCTGGTGTTCATACAGTGTTCTCTGGTGTTCATACAGTGTTCTCTGGTGTTCATAGTGCTCTCTGGTGTTCATACAGTGTTCTCTGGTGTTCATACAATGTTCTCTGGTGTTCATAGTGCTCTCTGGTGTTCATACAGTGTTCTCTGGTGTTCATACAGTGTTCTCTGGTGTTCATACAGTGTTCTCTGGTGTTCATAGTGCTCTCTGGTGTTCATACAGTGTTCTCTGGTGTTTATACAGTGTTCTCTGGTGTTCATACAGTGTTCTCTGGTGTTCATACAGTGTTCTCTGGTGTTCATACAGTGTTCTCTGGTGTTCATACAGTGTTCTCTGGTGTTCATACAGTGTTCTCTGGTGTTCAGAGTGCTCTCTGGTGTTCATACAGTGTTCTCTGGTGTTCATACAGTGTTCTCTGGTGTTCATACAGTGTTCTCTGGTGTTCATACAGTGTTCTCTGGTGTTCATACAGTGTTCTCTGGTGTTCATACAGTGTTCTCTGGTGTTCATACAGTGTTCTCTGGTGTTCATACAGTGTTCTCTGGTGTTCATACAGTGTTCTCTGGTGTTCATACAGTGTTCTCTGGTGTTCAGAGTGCTCTCTGGTGTTCATACAGTGTTCTCTGGTGTTCATAGAGTGTTCATACAGTGTTCTCTGGTGTTCATACAGTGTTCTCTGGTGTTCATACAATGTTCTCTGGTGTTCATACAGTGTTCTCTGGTGTTCATACAGTGTTCTCTGGTGTTCATACAGTGTTCTCTGGTGTTCATACAGTGTTCTCTGGTGTTCATACAGTGTTCTCTGGTGTTCATACAGTGTTCTCTGGTGTTCATACAGTGTTCTCTGGTGTTCATACAGTGTTCTCTGGTGTTCATACAGTGTTCTCTGGTGTTCATACAGTGTTCTCTGGTGTTCATACAGTGTTCTCTGGTGTTCATACAGTGTTCTCTGGTGTTCATAGAGTGTTCATACAGTGTTCTCTGGTGTTCATACAGTGTTCTCTGGTGTTCATACAGTGTTCTCTGGTGTTCATACAGTGTTCTCTGGTGTTCATACAGTGTTCTCTGGTGTTCATACAGTGTTCTCTGGTGTTCATACAGTGTTCTCTGGTGTTCATACAGTGTTCTCTGGTGTTCATACAGTGTTCTCTGGTGTTCAGAGTGCTCTCTGGTGTTCATACAGTGTTCTCTGGTGTTCATAGAGTGTTCATACAGTGTTCTCTGGTGTTCATACAGTGTTCTCTGGTGTTCATACAATGTTCTCTGGTGTTCATACAGTGTTCTCTGGTGTTCATACAGTGTTCTCTGGTGTTCATACAGTGTTCTCTGGTGTTCATACAGTGTTCTCTGGTGTTCATACAGTGTTCTCTGGTGTGCATACAGTGTTCTCTGGTGTTCATACAGTGTTCTCTGGTGTTCAGAGTGCTCTCTGGTGTTCATACAGTGTTCTCTGGTGTTCATAGAGTGTTCATACAGTGTTCTCTGGTGTTCATACAGTGTTCTCTGGTGTTCATATAGTGTTCTCTGGTGTTCATATAGTGTTCTCTGTTGTTCATACAGTGTTCTCTGGTGTTCATACAGTGTTCTCTGGTGTTCATACAGTGTTCTCTGGTGTTCATACAGTGTTCTCTGGTGTTCAGAGTGCTCTCTGGTGTTCATACAGTGTCTATGGTGTTCATACAGTGTTCTCTGGTGTTCATACAGTGTCTATGGTGTTCATACAGTGTTCTCTGGTGTTCAGAGTGCTCTCTGGTGTTCATACAGTGTTCTCTGGTGTTCATAGAGTGTTCATACAGTGTTCTCTGGTGTTCATACAGTGTTCTCTGGTGTTCATACAGGATTCTCTGGTGTTCATAGTGCTCTCTGGTGTTCATACAGTGTCTATGGTGTTCATATAGTGTTCTCTGTTGTTCATACAGTGTTCTCTGGTGTTCATACAGTGTTCTCTGGTGTTCATAGTGCTCTCTGGTGTTCATACAGTGTTCTCTGGTGTTCATACAGTGTTCTCTGGTGTTCATACAGTGTTCTCTGGTGTTCATACAGTGTTCTCTGGTGTTCATACAATGTTCTCTGGTGTTCATATAGTGTTCTCTGGTGTTCATATAGTGTTCTCTGTTGTTCATACAGTGTTCTCTGTTGTTCATACAGTGTTCTCTGGTGTTCATATAGTGTTCTCTGGTGTTCATATAGTGTTCTCTGGTGTTCATACAGTGTTCTCTGTTGTTCATACAGTGTTCTCTGGTGTTCATACAGTGTTCTCTGGTGTTCATAGTGCTCTCTGGTGTTCATACAGTGTTCTCTGGTGTTCATACAGTGTTCTCTGGTGTTCATACAGTGTTCTCTGGTGTTCATACAGTGTTCTCTGGTGTTCATACAGTGTTCTCTGGTGTTCATACAGTGTTCTCTGGTGTTCATACAGTGTTCTCTGGTGTTCATACAATGTTCTCTGGTGTTCATACAGTGTTCTCTGGTGTTCATACAGTGTTCTCTGGTGTTCATATAGTGTTCTCTGTTGTTCATACAGTGTTCTCTGGTGTTCATACAGTGTTCTCTGGTGTTCATACAATGTTCTCTGGTGTTCATACAGTGTTCTCTGGTGTTCATACAGTGTTCTCTGGTGTTCATACAGTGTTCTCTGGTGTTCATACAGTGTTCTCTGGTGTTCATACAATGTTCTCTGGTGTTCATACAGTGTTCTCTGGTGTTCATACAGTGTTCTCTGGTGTTCATACAGTGTTCTCTGGTGTTCATACAGTGTTCTCTGTTGTTCATACAGTGTTCTCGGGTGTTCATACAGTGTTCTCTGTTGTTCATACAGTGTTCTCTGGTGTTCATACAGTGTCTCTGGTGCTCATACAGTGTTCTCTGGTGTTCATACAGTGTTCTCTGGTGTTCATACAGTGTTCTCTGGTGTTCATACAGTGTTCTCTGGTGTTCATACAATGTTCTCTGGTGTTCATACAGTGTTCTCTGGTGTTCATACAATGTTCTCTGTTGTTCATACAGTGTTCTCAGAGTGTGCCGATGGCACCTCAGCTCTTCACTGGGTCTATTCTACATTTCAATAGCCATCCCGCCAAACACACACCGAAACTACGACGTTGGTACAACGTTCGAACAAGTTTTAACACCTCCTAACCAGTTATAACAACCAATATAGCAAGTTGTAACAATGTTCTAATACGTCATAAACACGTTAAGCCAAGATGTAACAACTTTATTACAAGTTGTAACAAGCGGAAAATAGAGAGAGTTTCGGTTTGTGTTTCCAGGTATGTTTGTGTTGCATCTTATATAAGATGCAAGAAGAGGACTTGCACATCGCCCGTGGTACTCAACCCCTCCTGGGTTGAAGGGAGCACACGAAGGTTACCTTGAGGTGCTTCCGGGGCTTAGCGTCCCCGCGGCCCGGTCGTCGACCAGGCCTCCTGGTTGCTGGAGGTGGGGGAGACATCTGTTTCAGAATCTTGTCACAGTACTCCGGCCAGGCACCCAGCTTACTCCACGATAGCTACAGAAAGTAGCCCATCACAGTGGACTCGGATCTACCGTAACAGATGTCCGGACGATTAAACATAATGTTGGTCGCAGGTGAGGTCTCTGAACGCACGCTTTTGACCGCCTTTCTGGGAGACATACCTGTCATAGGTATCATTTAGACAACTGCATATGTGTTAAAATGTCTTAACCAATCGTATACATTAGTTTACTTCTCAAATTGTACGTAGAATTTTCCTACCCCCCCCCCAAAAAAAAGTCAATCTTCTGTACGAAACACTGAATGTTAATAACATGTATTATCTCTATACCTAATCATTAACCTCTGTAATGGGTCGTCTGATGGTAGCCTTTCCCAGGATGAAACCCACAACAGTTCTCTAACTCACGGGTATCTTTTTTTCACTGCTATCTTCTTGAGGTTATCTTGAGATGATTTCGGGGCTTTAGTGTCCCCGTGGCCCGGTCCTCGACCAGGCCTCCACCCCCAGGAAGCAGCCCGTGACAGCTGACTAACACCCAGGTACCTATTTTACTGCTAGGTAACAGGGGCATACGGTGAGGAAACTCTGCCCATTGTTTCTCGCCGGCGCCTGGGATCGAACCCAGGACCACAGGATCACAAGTCCCGCGTGCTGTCCGCTCGGCCGACCGGCTCCCCTGCTAGGTGAATAGACGCATCAGATGAGAGGAAACATTGTCAAGTGTCTCTGTCCTGCCAGGGGATTGAACCCAGTCCCTCAGTTGCAAGACGAGGACATAGACCATTGTGCTACAGAGACGGTGACTCCAATAGATCAACAGTTATTTTGTAGTCACCTCATTTTCTTTTATTCAAATGTTTTAGCTGTCAAACAGTCTGTTTGGTCAACTTTCGGGTGCTTGACACCCCTACTACCAGCAAACTGACGTTCTTTTGCTTTCTATTTGACATCTTGACAGCCATCTTGACAGCCACTTGGATCTTTGGCAAGCAGTGCGTTCTCTACTTCCCTGTCTGAAATTCTATCAAACTGACGCGACGAGACTGCCAATTTCCTGATAATTAAAGCCTATACCTTCCCCTCTATGGATAGGTAGGCTATAAACTATTAATTTCACGAGGATGCCCCTAGTGAGTTTAACTTACTGACTTCTGTTTGAAATCTGTTTCCTGTTTGGTAAAAATAAATTCTTGTCATCTGTTTTGTTGAATTCGCTCTCCTCTAACAGTCAAACGAATTCCCTGTCACTCAAATGAGTTCCCTGTCACCTGTCATTCAAATGAGTTCCCTGTCACCTGAGAGCCTGAAGAACCCCTGTTAGAAGGCTTCATGCTCTCAGTCGAACCTGTCGACGACAGACTGTGTGTGTGTGTGTGTGAGACAGTCAGGCGCCTTGTGCTATTTTTAATAGCAGCTAACTGCTGCTCCCCACAACAGTTTACTGCACCATCTGCCTGTTATTCCACGCACTGGTAAACTTTCTACCACTGCTTCACACCATGTGTGTGTGTGTGTGTGCCTGTCTGACCGCCTGTCAGTCCAAACATCTGTCATGTTTCGAGTGTGGCTTATTACATTTCTTTTTCTCCTATATTATATATATATATATATATATATATATATATATATATATATATATATATATATATATATATATATATAAATATATATATATATATATATATACATCACAATGTTCTGAAGAGCAAAATCGTCATAATATTCAAAGAGTTTCAAGCAAATGACAAATAATAATATAATTATAATATAATTTTGAAGTTCGGGGGAAAAAAATAATTATAATTTCTTCCGTGTGAACTGAGAGGAAAGAAAACGGTAATCATGCAATCATCTATGAGTGTGGTGTAAATCATCAATCACAGCTCTGTTGATCACCGCGTCTAATTTCCTGGTGGCTCCTCTGGGAATATTTCCATTAGACACCCTGGCGTCCCCCAGACTGGCGTCCCCCCAGACACCCTGGCGTCCCCCCGACACCCTGGCGTCCCCCAGACACCCTGGCGTCCCCCAGACACCCTGGCGTCCCCCCGACACCCTGGCGTCCCCCAGACTGGCGTCCCCCAGACACCCTGGCGTCCCCCTAGACACCCTGGCGTCCCCCCAGACTGGCGTCCCCCAGACACCCCTGGCGTCCCCCCAGACACCCTGGCGTCCCCCAGACAACATGGCGTCCCCCAGACACTCTGGCGTCCCCCAGACACCATGGCGTCACCCCAGACACCCTGGCGTCCCCCAGACACCCCTGGCGTCCCCCCAGACACCCTGGCGTCCCCCAGACTGGCGTCCCCCAGACTGGCGTCCCCCAGACACCCTGGCGTCCCCCCGACACCCTGGCGTCCCCCAGACACCCTGGCGTCCCCCAGACACCCTGGCGTCCCCCCGACACCCTGGCGTCCCCCAGACTGGCGTCCCCCAGACACCCTGGCGTCCCCCTAGACACCCTGGCGTCCCCCTAGACACCCTGGCGTCCGCCCAGACACCCTGGCGTCCCCCAGACTGGCGTCCCCCAGACACCCCTGGCGTCCCCCCAGACACCCTGGCGTCCTCCCAGACACTCTGGCGTCCTCCCAGACACTCTGGCGTCCTCCCAGACACCCTGGCGTCCTCCCAGACACTCTGGCGTCCTCCCAGACACTCTGGCGTCCTCCCAGACACTCTGGTGTCCCCCCAGACTGGCGTCCCCCAGACTGGCGTCCCCCAGACACTCTGGCGTCCCCCAGATACCCTGGCGTCCCCCAGACACTCTGGCGTCCCCCAGACACCCCTGGCGTCCCCCAGACTGGCGTCCCCCAGACACCCTGGCGTCCCCCAGACACCCTGGCGTCCCCCAGACACCCTGGCGTCCCCCAGACACCCTGGCGTCCCCCAGACACCCTGGCGTCCCCCAGACACCCTGGCGTCCCCCAGACACCCTGGCGTCCCCCAGACACCATGGCGTCCCCCAGACACCATGGCGTCCCCCAGACACCCTGGCGTCCCCCAGACACCATGGCGTCCCCCAGACACCCTGGCGTCCCCCAGACACCATGGCGTCCCCCAGACACTCTGGCGTCCCCCAGACACCCTGGCGTCCCCCAGACACCCTGGCGTCCCCCAGACACCCTGGCGTCCCCCAGACACCCTGGCGTCCCCCAGACACTCTGGCGTCCCCCAGACACCCTGGCGTCCCCCAGACACCCTGGCGTCCCCCAGACACCCATGGCGTCCCCCAGACACCCTGGCGTCCCCCAGACACCCTGGCGTCCCCCAGACACTCTGGCGTCCCCCAGACACCCTGGCGTCCCCCCGACACCCTGGCGTCCCCCAGACACCCTGGCGTCCCCCAGACACCCTGGCGTCCCCCCGACACCCTGGCGTCCCCCAGACTGGCGTCCCCCAGACACCCTGGCGTCCCCCTAGACACCCTGGCGTCCCCCCAGACTGGCGTCCCCCAGACACCCCTGGCGTCCCCCCAGACACCCTGGCGTCCCCCAGACAACATGGCGTCCCCCAGACACTCTGGCGTCCCCCAGACACCATGGCGTCACCCCAGACACCCTGGCGTCCCCCAGACACCCCTGGCGTCCCCCCAGACACCCTGGCGTCCCCCAGACTGGCGTCCCCCAGACTGGCGTCCCCCAGACTGGCGTCCCCCAGACTGGCGTCCCCCAGACACCCTGGCGTCCCCCCGACACCCTGGCGTCCCCCAGACACCCTGGCGTCCCCCAGACACCCTGGCGTCCCCCCGACACCCTGGCGTCCCCCAGACTGGCGTCCCCCAGACACCCTGGCGTCCCCCTAGACACCCTGGCGTCCCCCTAGACACCCTGGCGTCCGCCCAGACACCCTGGCGTCCCCCAGACTGGCGTCCCCCAGACACCCCTGGCGTCCCCCCAGACACCCTGGCGTCCTCCCAGACACTCTGGCGTCCTCCCAGACACTCTGGCGTCCTCCCAGACACCCTGGCGTCCTCCCAGACACTCTGGCGTCCTCCCAGACACTCTGGCGTCCTCCCAGACACTCTGGCGTCCCCCCAGACTGGCGTCCCCCAGACTGGCGTCCCCCAGACACTCTGGCGTCCCCCAGACACCCTGGCGTCCCCCCAGACACTCTAGCGTCCCCCAGACACCCCTGGCGTCCCCCAGACTGGCGTCCCCCAGACACCCTGGCGTCCCCCAGACACCCTGGCGTCCCCCAGACACCCTGGCGTCCCCCAGACACCCTGGCGTCCCCCAGACACCCTGGCGTCCCCCAGACACCCTGGCGTCCCCCAGACACCCTGGCGTCCCCCAGACACCATGGCGTCCCCCAGACACCATGGCGTCCCCCAGACACCCTGGCGTCCCCCAGACACCATGGCGTCCCCCAGACACCCTGGCGTCCCCCAGACACCATGGCGTCCCCCAGACACTCTGGCGTCCCCCAGACACCCTGGCGTCCCCCAGACACCCTGGCGTCCCCCAGACACCCTGGCGTCCCCCAGACACCCTGGCGTCCCCCAGACACTCTGGCGTCCCCCAGACACCCTGGCGTCCCCCAGACACCCTGGCGTCCCCCAGACACCCATGGCGTCCCCCAGACACCCTGGCGTCCCCCAGACACCCTGGCGTCCCCCAGACACTCTGGCGTCCCCCAGACACCCTGGCGTCCCCCAGACACCCTGGCGTCCCCCAGACACTCTGGCGTCCCCCAGACACCATGGCGTCCTCCCAGACACTCTGGCGTCCCCCCAGACACCCTGGCGTCCCCCAGACACCCTGGCGTCCCCCCAGACACCCTGGCGTCCCCCAGACACCCTGGCGTCCCCCCAGACACTCTGGCGTCCCCCAGACACCCCTGGCGTCCTCCCAGACACTCTGGCGTCCCCCAGACACTCTGGCGTCCCCCAGACACCATGGCGTCCCCCCAGACACCCTGGCGTCCCCCCAGACACCCTGGCGTCCCCCCAGACACCCTGGCGTCCCCCAGACACCCTGGCGTCCCCCCAGACACCCTGGCGTCCCCCCAGACTGGCGTCCCCCAGACACCCCTGGCGTCCCCCCAGACACCCTGGCGTCCCCCAGACAACATGGCGTCCCCCAGACACTCTGGCGTCCCCCAGACACCATGGCGTCACCCCAGACACCCTGGCGTCCCCCAGACACCCCTGGCGTCCCCCCAGACATCCTGGCGTCCCCCTAGACACCCTGGCGTCCCCCAGACACCCCTGGCGTCCCCCCCCCAGACATCCTGGCGTCCCCCTAGACACCCTGGCGTCCTCCCAGACACTCTGGCGTCCCCCAGACACCCCTGGCGTCCCCCCAGACACCCCTGGCGTCCCCCAGGCTGGCGTCCAGACGTGACGTAAGCAGCCTAATAAAGGTATAAACACACACTCTCCGTCAGTCTCTGAGCACCTACATTCTCCAGTGCACCTCACTCACGCCCTCTCTGTTATCGCCATTATCAGCGCTTGCCTATCCACTAGCTCATCTTCAAGGCCTCGTCTTGCCTCTCCAACTCTGCTTTTTTGGGGCGAGGAAAGTCGTTTGTAATTTGGGTTTAATTGTGGTCGTGATGACCTTGTTTTTTATACACTCTGAGGGCGCCGTCACACGTGTAGGAGAGGCTACAGGATCCAGTAAGTTCAGTAGAACTTTGGTTTCAATCCTTTTAACCCTGTCGTAGCTCAGTCGATTAAGGCAGTGTCTGGGATGCTCCCGGACGCAGGTTCGAATCCTCGTCACGGCCCTTGTGGATTTGTTCAAGTGTAGGAGCTCTCAGTGGTTCATCTGGTCGTGGACGGTTATTGGCTCTCGAGTTCGTCTATGGCTAGTGGCGGTGATGCTGTTACTCTGGCTGTGGCTACTACTGATTTTTTGTTTTTAATTTTGCCCCGAGGGGCGAGTTTATTGGGCAGCGTCACTCATCCTGTGAGTGGACACACCGCTATAGTGACAGTATTGGGCAGCGTCACTCATCCTGTGAGTGGACACACCGCCATAGTGACAGTATTGGGCAGCGTCACTCATCCTGTGAGTGGACATACCGCTATAGTGACAGTATTGGGCAGCGTCACTCATCCTGTGAGTGGACACACCGCTATAGTGACAGTATTGGGCAGCGCCACTCATCCTGTGAGTGGACACACCGCCATAGTGACAGTATTGGGCAGCGCCACTCATCCTGTGAGTGGACACACCGCCATAGTGACAGTATTGGGCAGCGCCACTCATCCTGTGAGTGGACACACCGCCATAGTGACAGTATTGGGCAGCGTCACTCATCCTGTGAGTGGACACACCGCTATAGTGACAGTATTGGGCAGCGCCACTCATCCTGTGAGTGGACACACCGCCATAGTGACAGTATTGGGCAGCGCCACACATCCTGTGAGTGGACACACCGCCATAGTGACAGTATTGGGCAGCGCCACTCATCCTGTGAGTGGACACACCGCCATAGTGACAGTATTGGGCAGCGCCACTCATCCTGTGAGTGGACACACCGCCATAGTGACAGTATTGGGCAGCGCCACTCATCCTGTGAGTGGACACACCACCATAGTGACAGTATTGGGCAGCGTCACTCATCCTGTGAGTGGACACACCGCCATAGTGACAGTATTGGGCAGCGCCACTCATCCTGTGAGTGGACACACCGCCATAGCAGCATGTACAACACTCCCCAATAGGAAGAAAACCCGCTGGGTTGTTCATCCTGTCACTTGTACCCAGACACAGCTGGGACTACTGCTGCTGCTACTGCTGCTGTTGCAAATGATCTTGCTATTACCGCCTCTTGCAACGGCAGGGAAGAAGGGAGGGAGGAGGTGCAGGTAGGGAGATGTTGTAGGGGGGAAGGGAAGCGAATTAATTATCAAGGGAAAGCGCCAAGGCTTTACGACTATGAGGTTATAAGGTACACGTGAGGGAGGAGGGTGGTAGGTGCAGGTAGGTAGGATGTGTTGTGGGGGGGGGGGGGGACGAGTAGATGAGGGGTAATGGTAGGGGGTGTGTGGGGGGGGGGGGTCCGGCCTCTCAACCCCCTTAATCAACCACAGGTGTACAGGTTCCAGAGAATGTTGGGCTACCTCAGATGGACAGTTAAAACTGTGTATGGCGTCTGCCTCCACCACCACTTCTTATAACACATTCCTTTCGTTTAGCTATAGCTTACACTGATACAAAAAATATCAGTTACTGTGACTCGTTATCTTACGGTATTTTGTATATGGTAATCATGTCTACCCCTTTTTTGGTCTCTATACCAGTGCCGTGATGTTTAATTTCATTTGTGCTTATTCATAGCTTATACCTCTCAGCTCTGAGACTAGTCCGGTGACATGTTTCTGAACTTTCTCCAACTACATTTTGTGTTTAATGAGACAAGGCCTCTATGCTGGTGCTGCATATTCTAGATAGTCAAGATTCTCAACGATTCTTTGTTTAGATTCCTAAAGTCAATTCTTATGTAAGCCAACCTTCCATATCCAGCTGATATGGAAGGTTGGCTGAAGATATTCATTTGAAGTTAGCTTCTGGAGACGGGTTCGATGTCATATCAACCCCAAATCTTTTTTTTTCAATGTCCTATTCCAGGAGGGTTTGATCTCTCGTGTGGAACATTGTATCCAGCCTACAGTCCCTTTACTAAACTTCATTACATTGCACTTACTCGAGTTAAATTCTAGTAGCCACAAGATGGTCCATTTTTGCAATTTGTCCAGGTCATCCTATAGTTTGTTTTCGTCCTCCATTGCATTTATCCTCCTCGTAATTGTTACATCGTCAGCGGACATTGAAAAGGAATCTACCCACATATGGTAGGTCGTTCGCATAAATTAGGAGCGTGGTTAGGGCCGGAACTGACCTCCATGTGGAGGTACAGGTGGAGGGTACAGCTTGCAGGAGAGGGTTGTGGGTCTTGGTAGAGAGAGAGAGAGAGAGAGAGAGAGAGAGAGAGAGAGAGAGAGAGAGAGAGAGAGAGAGAGAGAGAGAGAGAGAGAGAGAGAGAGAGAGAGAGAGAGAGAGAGATGGAAGATGAAAAGAGAGCTAAGTAAAGCAAAGAAGTGTAGATATGAGTAAGAATTGGAGATAAATCTGGCAAATCATAGATATTAGAAAAGAATGCGAAGAGATAATGAATAGCAAGAAATAGAAGTACTGAGGAGGGGGCGGGGAAGAGAGAGGGAGGAGAGAGGGGGGGGCAGAAAGTAGCAAAGCTGGATGATTGGTTGACTACCAGGGGGCCCCCATCTCCTCCTACTCATCCACCCGAGGTAACCACATCAAGCGACCTCCGACATACATAATGCTCGCTCCCTCAACCACACCCATAGTAACACAATCACCAGCAAGATCAACACAAAACAACCACTCGAACACCAACAAAAAACATCTGACATTCTGCAATAGGACCAGAGGACCAATAGACTTCCTCATGAGAGAAAGAGAGAGAGAAGAACAATTGACTTCCCCTCGTGAGAGCAGGGGAGAGGCGATTGACTTCCACCACAGAGCATGTTGAACCCCATGCGGGTGGCGGAGGTTCCATACATATGTATAAGACCACGTATAGAACATATTGGGCTCTGCTACGACAGTCTGGGGGGTGGGAAATAACGTGTGGAATGAACCGGATGAATATTGTTAGCGTGTGCTAATGTCTTAAGATAATGAATTAGGGTGACGCGGAGAGCGCACACCTGTTAATCTTCAGTACAGGTGCGCGGCGCACCTGCATGTTTCGCTATTGATGCGCTTCCTGCCGCTGCTGCTGCTGCCGCTGCTGCCGCTGCTGCTGCCGCTGCTGCTGCTGCTGCTGCTGCCGCTGCTGCTGCTGCTGCTGCTGCCGCTGCTGCCGCTGCTGCTGCCGCTGCTGCTGCTGCTGCTGCTGCCGCTGCTGCTGCTGCTGCCGCTGCTGCTGCTGCTGCTGCTGCTGTTGCTGCTGCTGCTGCTGCTGTTGCTGCTGCTGCTGCTGCTGCTGTTGCTGCTGCTGCTGCTGTTGCTGCTGCTGCTGCTGCTGTTGCTGCTGCTGCTGCTGTTGCTGCTGCTGCTGCTGCTGCTGCTGCTGCTGTTGCTGCTGCTGCTGCTGCTGTTGCTGCTGCTGCTGCTGTCTGTGCTGCTCCACCTTCTACAGCTGCGCCACCTTCTACAACTATTGCTGCTGCCTTGGCTGTCTCTGCTCCTGCTACCACTGCTGCTGCTGCTGCTACTGCTGCTGCTGCTGCTGCTGCTACTGCTGCTGCTGCTGCTACTGCTGCTGCTGCTTCTACTGCTACTGTCATTGCTGTTGTTGCTGCTGGTGAATGTGGCTGAGTGGGCGACAGTGGAGGCAGCAAACACCGGAAAGTATTGACAGTCCTGGCAGGTGTATACACAATGGGTGTCCCACACCATTGAAACAACCTCCTCCTCCATTGTTACAACTGCCTCGTTACCTTACAATCGATACTGTCCACATGATCGGTACAGTCTAAGGCCTTGTAACCTACAGAATGGGGGGAGGGGGGGTTCGATCCTCGGTACAGTCCAAGGCCTTGTACTGTGCCTTGTCAAAGCCCAATCGACTTGAGAATGGTCCAGGACGGACCGAAAAGTCGGCGTCTCTTCACCTTCTAGTGTGTGGTTTGGTCAACATTTTTCAGCCACGTTATTGTGACTCCTCGTCTGCAATGCCTTGGAACCTACAAAGTTGGGGGTGTGTGGGGGGTTCGATTCCCTGTAGGCCGAGTGGTTGACACCGTTCCTTATTCACGTCCCTCCTATACGACCCTACAGCTTTCTCCTCGTCATTATCATAGAGCCAATAACTGCATCATCCAAGTGGCTCTTTTATCATAGGCCATAAGGGGTCAGTTTTTGTGCTTATCCTCAGTTACCCCTGACCAACCACTCGTACGGCGGGGAACTTTCACCACAAGGGGACCCGGTCAGTCCTCTGCCTCACTGGCTGCTTGCTGGAGGCACGACCACCAGGCACACGCTGCTTGCCGCCTCTCAACCTGCTAAGTAAAGCTTTTTAGATACCTTACAGAGGGGTTTTAGGAAAGGTTTTGGATGCCTCACAAGATGTAGATAAGTCTACAAATACATGACCAGCAGTAGTTATAAGGCTGTAACTACCTCACAAGCTGTAACTCAAGGCTTGGAATACCTCACAAGTTACAGAAAGAACTGATTGTGTTACTGAACTACCTGTAACTACCTGTAACTACCTGTAACTACCTGTAACTACCTGTACAGAAACACAGGTTACAAAAATTGTTATGAAGAATAAGAAGCTGCAACAATGCCTTGAAAATTGAAGATGCAGCATCCACAAGGTGAAGGTGCTAGTTACAATGCCCCCTCATGCCTCGTGAGGTGCCTGTAGTGCCTCACAAGGAGAGAGAGAGCAGTGTATGTAATCTGTAGCGTCAGGAATATGAGAAAGAGAGGAGTGGTGTGTGAGCCTTAATATATATCCGAGTGGAAAATTTACTGACTGGAACTCTTTCAACTGTCAAGATCATCACCATCTCAAATGGTTTCTTTTGCAATTATCTTATGCTTCTACCCCTTCCACACAAGCACATATGAGCACACACACACACACACACACACACACACACACACACACACACACACACACACACACACACACACACACACACACACACACACACACACACACACACACACATTGGTTCCAGGAGGTCTTTACAATAGAACAGGGAGATGTCGCGGCGCTAGAAGAGGTGGCAGCAAACCAGGTGACCTTGGATAGGTTCGAAATTACAAGAGATGAGATCAAGAAGCACCTATTGGAGCTGGATGTGAGAAAAGCTGTTGGGCCGGATGGAATCTCGCCATGGGCCTTGAAAGAGTGTGCAGGAGCACTTTGCCTACCACTCTCCATAGTGTATAGTAGGTCACTGGAAACGGGGGACCTACCAGAAATATGGAAGACTGCTAATGTAGTACCAATATACAAAAAGGGTGACAGACAAGAGGCACTGAACTACAGGCCAGTGTCCTTAACTTGTATACCATGCAAGGTGATGGAGAAGATCGTGAGAAAAAACCTAGTAACACATCTGGAGAGAAGAGACTTCGTGACAACCCATCAACATGGGTTCAGGGAGGGTAAATCTTGCCTTACAGGATTGATAGAATTCTACGATCAGGTGACAAAGATTAAACAAGAAAGAGAAGGGTGGGCGGACTGCATTTTTTTGGACTGTCGGAAAGCCTTTGACACAGTACCCCATAAAAGGTTGATGCATAAGCTAGAGAAACAGGCAAGAGTAACTGGTAGGGCGCTCCAGTGGATAAGGGAGTACCTAAACAATAGGAAGCAGAGAGTTACAGTGAGGGGTGAGACCTCAGACTGGCGTGAAGTCACCAGTGGAGTCCCACAGGGCTCTGTACTTGGACCTATCCTGTTTCTGATATACGTAAATGATCTCCCAGAGGGTATAGACTCATTCCTCTCAATGTTTGCTGACGACGCCAAAATTATGAGAAGGATTAAGACAGAAGAGGACAGCTTGAGGCTTCAAGAAGACCTGGACAAGCTGCAGGAATGGTCGAACAAATGGCTGTTAGAGTTTAATCCAAGCAAATGCAATGTAATGAAGATAGGGGTAGGAAGCAGGAGACCAGATACAAGGTATCACTTGGGAGATGAAATACTTCAAGAGTCCGCGAGAGAGAAAGACCTGGGGGTTGATATCACGCCAGACCTGTCCCCTGATGCTCATATCAAGAGGATAACAGCAGCAGCATATGCCAGGTTGGCTAACATAAGAACGTCCTTTAGAAACTTGTGTAAGGAATCTTTCAGAACATTATATACCACATATGTCAGACCAATCCTGGAGTATGCGGCACCAGCATGGAGTCCATATCTAGTCAAGCATAAGACTAAAATGGAAAAGGTTCAAAGGTTTGCCACCAGACTAGTACCCGAGCTGAGAGATATGAGCTACGAGGAGAGACTACGGGAATTAAACCTCACTTCGTTGGAAGACAGAAGAGTTAGGGGGGAACATGATCACCACATTCAAGATCCTCAAGGGAATTGACAGGGTTGATAAAGACAGGCTGTTTAACACAAGGGGCACACGCACTAGGGGACACAGGTGGAAACTGAGTGCCCAAATGAGCCACAGAGATATTAGAAAGAACTTTTTTTAGTGTCAGAGTGGTTGACAAATGGAATGCATTAGGAAGTGATGTGGTGGAGGCTGACTCCATACACAGTTTCAAGTGTAGATATGATAGAGCCCAATAGGCTCAGGAACCTGTACACCTATTGATTGACAGTTGAGAGGCGGGACCAAAGAGCCAGAGCTCAACCCCCGCAAGCACAACTAGGTGAGTACAACTAGGTGAGTACACACACACACACACACACACACACACACACACACACACACACACACACACACACACACACACACATTTGTATATACAATATCAGATGCCACATTGTGTGAATATGTAAAATAGTTTCGGGAGTATTTATGATATCAAGGTGTTAACGCCCTGTGTATTACTAGCATGTATACACCTCGCTCCCTGTATACTATACATAGCATGTATACACCTCGCTTTTTGTATACTTAGCATGTATACAACTCCGGCTCTCTCACAGGGGCGCCAGTGTGAGCATGTTAACATTTCCATTGAGCAGGGAATGCGCTTCTCAGGCTTCTGTTGTGAACATGATGTAGACGCGTCACATGTGTGTACACACACCAGGTGCCTGCAGGTGTGTGGCGGTATTCCCAACAGGTGTTTGTGGAGGGGGAGGAAGCGTGTGATTAATTATCTGAGTAATTTACCAAAGCTCTTGGACCCCAGTGTGTGTGTGTGTGTGTGTGTGTGTGTGTGTGTGTGTGTGTGTGTGTGTGTGTGAGTGAGTGTGTGTGTGTGTGTGTGTGTGTGTGTGTGTGTGTGTGTGTGTGTGTGTGTGTGTGTGTGTGTGTGTGTGTGTGTGTGTGTGTGTGTGGTGGGCGTGGTCATCTCTCGCTCTAGGTGACTGACCAACCACCCCAACCCCAACCCCCTCCCCACAATCGCTTCTCTCACCCCCCCCCCAACCCTCTGCAGTTGCAAAACACCCCCACCCCCCTTCCCACCCCTACCAAGCCTGCAAAGCTACAGGTATATGGAAAGTAAACGGTATACGGGGACTATTTCAATATAATAGGAATTTATAGATGCATCTCTCTCTCTCTCTCTCACACACACAGGGGGCCGGTGGCTGACTGGACAGCACGCTGGACGCGTAATCCTGTGGTCCCGGGTTCGAGTCAGCTGTTACAGGCGGCTTCCTGAGGTGTGTGTGTGTGTGTGTGTGTGTGTGTGTGTGGCGTGGGGTAAAAATAGTTAGTAACGGTTGATTGACAGTTGAGAGGCGGGCCGAAAGAGCAGAGCTCAACCCCCCGCAAGCACAACTAGCTGAATACACACAAGGTCTGTCCTATTATAAAGGGGATCGAACCTAATACCCTTCCCCCCCCATTAAATAGGTGAAAGGTGACACCAGTCCGTCCCTCCTAAGGTTTCCCCAACGTCGAAAAACTATCGTACTAAAAGGCCTTTATCCTAACCTACCGAAGGACCCAAAAAACAGAAAACGGAGACATTATGCCAATTCCGCAGATAGGTAGAGTATACGTCAAAATGCGACGTTCTATTAGGAGAACGAATTTGGATGAGACCCCCATACAAAGTTAGGAGAGCCTATATAACCGGCCCTTCATCATTGAACAGACAACCATACAGATATAAATATATACATTTCTTAGATATAGATATAGGGAGGAAATAGGGCCCCGTCTCGAAAGAAAACGAGACACAACAGAGAGGAAACAAGAAGCAAAAACCCACAGACGATGAAGGAAGGAGGGAATTATCAATTGAAAGCGCCAAGCCATTACGACAATATAGCACTGGGAAAGGGGTCAGGATAAGGATTTGGGATGGGACGGGGGAAAGGAATGGTGCCTAGCCACTTGTGGACGGTCCGGGATTCCACAAACGATGAGCAACACATCCTGGAAAAACAGACCAGCCTCGACAAATGTTTTTCTTTTACAGGCGCGGCGCACAGCTCTTGATCCTGAGTGTGGGGGGGGGGGGTTCCGGCCCCCTCACTCCCCCTGTTGAACCCCCCCTCCCCCCCTCCACACCACCACACACCTGTAGGACCACTGTCTCATAAGACCAGGTGTACAGTGTTCCTAGTGTACCATCACTTGCCTTCCCTAACCGACTCTACATATATCAGAAACAGTTTAGGTCCAAAGACTGAACCCTGCGGGACTCCACTAATAACACTTAGCCAATCTGAGACTTCGTCTCTCACAGTGACTCTGTCTTCTGTTGCTTTGGTACTCCCTGATCCAATGGAGTACCTTCCCTTTCACTCCAGCCTGTATCTCCAGCTTGTGCACCAGTTTCTTTTGTGTGGTACTGTGTCAAAGGCTTTCTTGCAATCTTGTGTGCGTGTGTGTGTGTGTGTCTGTGTGTATGTGTGTGTGTGTGTGTGTGTGTGTGTGTGTGTGTGTGTGTGTGTGTGTGTGTGTGAAGATATCCATATTGTTTATCGTATTTCATAGCTTGCTAAGCATTAATGCATAATGTTGCCAATTCAAATCTCTCTCTCTCTCTCTCTCTCTCTCTCTCTCTCTCTCTCTCTCTCTCTCTCTCTCTCTCTCTCTCTCTCTCTCTCTCTCTCTCTCTCTCTCTCTCACTGTATGTATGTCATAGCTCATCGCGGGCCATCGACCGGGGAGGCGTGAGGCCTGAGAGGCGGACCGTGGCGCTGAGTAGCTAAGTATTGATGCAGGTCAGGAAGCAGTGGTGTGTCGGCACTGGTCCTGTGTACCGATGCCCTCCTCCAAGCCTCCGGACTCTCCTCAGCCTCCGGGCTCACAACACTTCTGCTAGGATCAACGTTTGAGGCCAGATTCACGAAGCAGTTACACAGGTACTTACGAACGTGTACATCTTTTCTCAATCTTTGACGGCTTTGGTTACATTTTTTAAACAGTGTGCAAGCATGAAAACTTGCCAATCAACTGTTGTTATTGTTATAAACAGCCTCCTGGTGCTTCGGAGCTCATTAACTGTTTAATAATTGTAAACAAAGCCGCCAAAGATTGAGAAAAGATATACAGGTTCGTAAGTGCTTGCGTAAGTGCTTTCGTGAATCTGGCCCCTGGCGAACAGCAGTGTCACTCAACCCTTACACTTATAGACATGAACTGAAAAACAACAACATTTGGGGCTGTGTTGCGACGAAATGTATTTCGCATCTAAATTAGAAGATTCTTCAGGCATTTACATCGCCATTTTGTACGGTGCGTTTAAGATATAATATACATAAATATTCACTCATTTAGACTCTTGTAACTTAAGACTTCCGAGCAGCGATCTAGCAGGACGCTTTGAATGGTTGTAGTGACGCTGGAATGGTTGTAGTGACGCTGGAATGGTTGTAGTGACGCTGGAATGGTTGTAGTGACGCTGGAATGGTTGTAGTGACGCTGGAATGGTTGTAGTGACGCTGGAATGGTTGTGGTGACGCTGGAAAGGTTGTAGTGACGCTGGAATGGTTGTAGTGACGCTGGAATGGTTGTGGTGACGCTGGAATGGTTGTACTGACGCTGGAATGGTTGTGGTGACGCTGGAATGGTTGTAGTGACGCTGGAATGGTTGTAGTGACGCTGGAATGGTTGTGGTGACGCTGGAATGGTTGTGGTGACGCTGGAATGGTTGTGGTGACGCTGGAATGGTTGTACTGACGCTGGAATGGTTGTAGTGACGCTGGAATGGTTGTGGTGACGCTGGAATGGTTGTGGTGACGCTGGAATGGTTGTGGTGACGCTGGAAAGGTTGTAGTGACGCTGGAATGGTTGTAGTGACGCTGGAATGGTTGTGGTGACGCTGGAATGGTTGTACTGACGCTGGAATGGTTGTGGTGACGCTGGAATGGTTGTAGTGACGCTGGAATGGTTGTAGTGACGCTGGAATGGTTGTGGTGACGCTGGAATGGTTGTAGTGACGCTGGAATGGTTGTAGTGACGCTGGAATGGTTGTGGTGACGCTGGAATGGTTGTAGTGACGCTGGAATGGTTGTGGTGACGACTGGAATAGTTGTAGTGACGCTGGAATGGTTGTAGTGACGCTGGAATGGTTGTGGTGACGACTGGAATAGTTGTAGTGACGCTGGAATGGTTGTGGTGACGCTGGAATGGTTGTAGTGACGGCTGGAATGGTTGTAGTGACGCTGGAATGGTTGTGGTGACGTCTGGAATAGTTGTAGCGACGCTGGTTGACGACTGGAACGGTTAATGGAACAAGATCGAGGCTGGTCAAAAAACAAGACCTGTTGACACATATATACTAACACAGAAAACATTCACGGAGAAATCTAAACCGACTGAACGAGCCTGAAAGACCAGGTCAACTAATTGGACTCGACGGAATATATATTAAACATCCAACAGCGTACCTTTCGCACACTTGTACGGTTGTACGGACCGTGGAGTGGACGGTAGAGCGACAATCTCGCTTCATACAGGTCGGCGTTCAATCCCCGACCGTCCACAAGTGCTTGGGCACCATTCCTTAAAGCGTTATATGACAAAGAGTGCTGGGAAGACGGGACACCACGAGCGTAGCTCTCATCCTGTAACTACACTTAGGTAATTACACTTAGGTAATTACACGTAGCGGCATGTATGGCTCTGGAGCCAGATTCACGAAGCAGTTACGCAAGCACTTACGAACCTGTACATCTTTTCTTAATCTTTGACGGCTTTGTTTCCAATTATTAAACAGTTTACAAGCATGAAAACTTGCCAATCAACTGTTGTTATTGTTATAAACAGCCTCCTGGTGCTTCCGAGCTCATTAACTGTTTAATAATTGTAAATAAAGCCGCCAAAGATTGAGAAAAGATGTACAGGTTCGTAAGTGCTTGCGTAACTGCTTCGTGAATCTGGCCCCTGGCTTGGACAAGCTCATTCAGACGAAGCCAATCGCCTCCATCTCTCTCCAATTCGTCTTGATATCACCTTGATATGAGCGACAACACCGATTTGATTATGCCAGCGTGTCAGTACGATGGTGACGTCACCATGGAGACATCAGCATGGGTGACTACGCCAAAGCAATTCTCGTGACCTACATGGAGGTTGGGAGACGCAGATTGGCAACGTTCAGAGTTGGTGCGTATTCTTGCGTCAGCTCAGCACGCTATATAGTTCCTTCTCCCTGGCTTTGTTGTGCATGGGGGCGTAAAATCATGGGTGTGATCAGCTGATGCGTAGTCAGCTGACGTGACGTCATTGCATGAATGTAAACAGAGCGGCAGAGGACATCAGTGCTAATCGGGACGTCATATCTAATCTTGTTTACGCTGTTATATGGGCACTACTGAAACAGCCATTGAGAAATGTTGTTCGATATAGACTCCGTGTGTCTGGGAACACTGGGGAGAATGGAGAGTGCGCTCAGTAAACAGGTAGAGGAGTGAAGCCTTCGACAGCCTCTAGCACCACAGGGAAGGAGTGAAGCCTTCGGCAGCCTCTAGCACCACAGGGAAGGACTGAAGCCTTCGGCAGCCTCTAGCACCACAGGGAAGTACTGAAGCCTTCGGCAGCCTCTAGCACCACAGGGAAGGACTGAAGCCTTCGGCAGCCTCTAGCACCACAGGGAAGGACTGAAGCCTTCGGCAGCCTCTAGCACCACAGGGAAGGACTGAAGCCTTCGGCAGCCTCTAGCACCACAGGGAAGGACTGAAGCCTTCGGCAGCCTCTAGCACCACAGGGAAGGACTGAAGCCTTCGGCAGCCTCTAGCACCACAGGGAAGGACTGAAGCCTTCGGCAGCCTCTAGCACCACAGGGAAGGACTGAAGCCTGGCAGACGATGAGTCACAATATTGAAGCCTTTGTAACTTCCAGCATCACAGGAGGGAAGAGTGTCTATCTCTATTTTTCTCTGTGTCTGCGTCTGTCTGTCTTTCTCTATATTCTATATGTTGCTGTCTCATATCTCTTTTCCCTTGGTCGACCCGGTGTCTCACGGTCTGTTTATCTCTGTGTCTGTCTGTCTCTTCTCAGATTGGTACAAGAAGGTCTCGTCACATCGTCGCGCTTACTCAAGTGCCTCTACACCGTGACACAAGAGCCACGGTGACTCTATAGTACACCAGTGACACAAGAGCCACGATGGCTCTATCGACACTGACGCCCCAGGAGTATCGTTCCACCGTGAACGCTATCCATGACGGTATCCCTGAGTCTTGACATTCCTTTCCCATCACTCCGGAGTGGATTGAAATTACCCCAGCACCTGAACCTTGAAGTACTGGGGAAGGAAGTGGAAGGGAAGGGGAAAGGAAAGAGGAAGGGAGTGCTAATGGAAGATCCTACCTCAGCAGGTCAAGGGCAGCCTCTACTTGGCCTACCTCAGCTGAAGGGATCAGGGAGAGGAAGGCCTGGGAGCGGAACTCAAATGACTGGTAACTTTCATAACTGGACCACGTCTCCTCTTATCATTATCTATCCCATATACTACACACCCTCTCTATCCACTAAACCACGCCCCCACACCTCCCCCTCTCAGTGGTGGACCGAGCCCGCAGGAGAGAAGCAGAATTTCCAGGTAAAATTAGCTCACACGCCCTAAAAGCCTCGTCACACCCGACACTGAGAAGACTGAAGCCCACAGCTTCCAGGACAGGGCTAAGGGCTTACAAAAAGGCTTTACAGGACGGGGCCTCAGGGCCTACAAAGGGAATTTCCCCGACAAGGCTTAGGGCACAAACATAGCTAGGGTTTTCCACGAAGAGGGATGTATCCCGGAAAATTCCTGGACCTGGCGGTCAGGGGTTTTCTGCCGTGGTGTTGATCAATACGGATAGTATGTTGGTGTTGTTGTTAAAGAGTCGCCACCTGGAACGTAGGTCCAAGTAGCACGGGCTATGGTGAGCCCGTATGAGGTACATGTACGTGGATAGCACACGTCTGCCTTCACGAAGCCTAGGCTAGCTAGGTGAGCTTGTACAACACCTGGTGATACAACACCTGGCCATACAACACCTGATCATACAACACCTGACCATACATACAATGGACATGATCACAACCTACAAAATCCTCAGGGGAATCGACCGGGTAAACAAGGATGAACTATTCAACACTGGTGGGACGCGAACAAGGGGACACAGGTGGAAGCTGAGTACCCAAATGAGCCACAGAGACGTTAGAAAGAACTTTTTCAGTGTCAGAGTAGTTAGTAAATGGAATGCATTAGGAAGTGATGTGGTGGAGGCTGACTCCATACACAGTTTCAAATGTAGATATGATAGAGCCCAGTAGGCTCAGGAATCTGTACACCAGTTGATTGACGGTTGAGAGGCGGGACCAAAGAGCCAGAGCTCAACCCCCGCAAGCACAATTAGGTGAGTACAATCACGTAAGACTGCTTCAACCCTCACTATCACTGTCCTCAGATCTTCATCATGAGATCCATAACTATTGACACGTCTCAATACACCTTGCTTGCAAAGTAATGTAAATCAACATATGAGGACATTTTTTTATCTCTATTTTGAATCAACATATGCGGTCTGAGTCTTCGACTCACTAGCTAGGAGTCCGCGTTCGATCCCCTGGCGGCACAGAAGTGACTGACCACGTTTCCTGTTATCCCAGCAGTGAATCGATACCCGGGAGTCAGGCAACTGTTGTGGATTGTATCTTGATAATTCTAATTATAGGCTTCCTATTTCCGACAACGGGAATTATTTTTGTAAACACCAGCTGAAGTCGTTAACGGCTAATTACCTGTTGTTCTCAAGTCCCTTAACAGGAAACCAGACGTGAGCACATGGACGCAAAAAAAAGACGCAATAAACGCAAGCAAACGGGAGACACTGCTTCAAACAGACGTATGAGTCAAGGTCGCCGTGTATGCTGGCTCGTGTCCTCTCTCAGCCTAGAGTCCAGAGCCAGGATTCAACAACCATGTCCGCACTGACATACCATCCTGCACACCATTTATCAATCTATGACGACTTTGTTTACAATTATTAAACAATTTACGAGTATCGAAACTTTCCAATCCAATGTTGTTGTTATAAACAGCCTCCTGGTGCCTCGGAGCTCATAAGCTGCTTAAATGTAAACAAAGCCGCAAAAGGTTTGAAAAAAGATGTACGCGTTCGTAAATACTTGATGAATCCGCCCCCAGGTAGCTTCTGCTGGGTAGAGGAGTTGCTGAGCGGTATTGAAGGCTGCGGACGGGTGCTGAGAGGGTGAACCACAATAACAATTGTTAGGACAGAAGGGAAAGTGATTGAGAAAGGGGGTAGTTATATTTACAAGACATAATGTGTGTGTGTGGGTGTTGAGAGAGACCGGGTTGCAGAGTCGGCTGCCCCAGCAACGCGTGACACAGCCTAGTCGCTAGGCTGTGTCGTAGCAGAGCAGTGGCCGCCACACTCTATGATAACACTACCTTAACTATTTTGGGCGTGAGTCTGTCGTGGCGACAGCAGCAGGCTGGCAATAGCTCTGGCTAGCAACAAATCCGGCCTAGCAACATTTTAATAAGACTACAGTGGCCTCGCTATCCATCGTGACCTTGGCGAGTCAAATTGCCTAATCAAGCTTTAGACATGCGTTTAAAACGTAAAAGATTATATATATATTTTTGATTTTGGATGATATCCTCTGACGAGGTAAAGTAAACAACACAAGTTTTCCGTAAGCTTAGACTCACTGGCGGCGCTGCTGGGCCCCAGGAATAAAATACTGAGCAGCGCGGGGTGTGATCCTTCACGCTTCACACACGGATGGCGGGGAGTTCCGTCACTGTGTTTAAGGTTGTGTAATGCTGCTCACACGTAGGGCGCAGCCACGCTCGTGTCTCCACAATGGTCACATTTGCCAATCTGTCCGGACACTGGCTCCAAAGTGGTCACATTTGCCGATCTGTCCGGACACTGGCTCCACAATGGTCACATTTGCCAATCTGTCCGACACTGGCTCCAAAGTGGTCACATTTGCCGATCTGTCCGGACACTGGCTCCACAATGGTCACATTTGCCAATCTGTCCGGACACTGGCTCCAAAGTGGTCACATTTGCCGATCTGTCCGGACACTGGCTCCACAATGGTCACATTTGCCAATCTGTCCGGACACTGGCTCCACCTCCTCGCGCTTTTGTTTTTTTAATTACTCTTCTTCTTCTCATGCGCCATTATTTTTCTGTGCTTTACCAAAGGCTTTCATACAGTTCACACGGAAGATTGATTAGAAAGCTATAGAGGGGACATGAAATTGGGAACTAATCCGAAATTGAGCAAGAGCAAAAGTTATTTAATAGAGAAAGCCGAGATTTATACTAACTGGAGGTACATTTATACTAACTCGAGGGGCCTCGTAGCCTGGTGGATAGCGGGCAGGACTCGTAATTCTGTGGTGCGGGTTCGATTCCCGCACGAGGCAGAAACAAATGGGCAAAGTTTCTTTCACCCTGAATGCCCCTGTTACTTAGCAGTAAAATAGGTACCTGGGTGTTAGTCAGCTGTCACGGGCTGCTTCCTGGGGGTGGAGGCCTGGTCGAGGACCGGGCCACGGGGACACTAAAGCCCCGAAATCATCTCAAGATAACCTCAAGATAACATCAAAGATGGCGATCGTTGCAAGTAGAGCGCCCCGGGGCTCAGTCCTGGGATCTCTCTTACTTACTGCAAATATAAACGATTCAGTCACACAACAGAACAGTACAAATTGCAAATCATAACAACAACATCAACAAATTGGTTGGAAAATTAACTGAGGGAAAACTTTCAATCGATCTAAGACTATTTAAATATATTTTTAAAATGATCAAAGGACTGGCAGATGCAGTTTAATGCTCATACATAGGGTTCCTGACCTAGTTAACCCATAATAGAATCACCAGATACCGGCTGGAAAATGCTGACCAAATGTGAATGTGAAAGATCAGGGCGACATGCTTAGTAGGGATCCTGTTTCCAGACGCATTCGAATGCGTTTCCAGACGCATTCCAGACGTCTAATGATACTCTCCAGCTTCAGCTTGCCCTTGTTAGGTTCCATTAAGATTAAGCAGTTCAGTACAGGTCTCCGGACCATAGAATGGACATACATTCACTTGAACGCGTACAGAGCGGCCCATCTCCTGTGGCAGGTAAGTCCACTACGGGCTCACCATAGCCCGTGCTGCTTGGAACGTCTTGGTTCCCAGTAGCTGAATCTTAAACAACAACAACAAAGGCGTAGAGCGAAGGATGACAAAGTTAATTCCAGGATTTAGGAACCTCATGAAAGAAGATTAAAGAATCATAATTTACTTTTCTAAAAAGATGATGAGTGAGGTGTGAGATGACTAGTGTATATAAATGGATGAAAGGGTATCACAAAGGGGATATATCTAAGATTCTAAATATATCAACACGAAACAATGGATATAATTTGGATAAGTTTAGATTCGGGAAAGACGAATGCGAGTTCTGAAATAGGAGTGTTGATCCCCGTGAGGACAGTAAGAGTTGGTGGTTGTCTCTGTCTAATAACATCTTCGTTTAATTATCCACAAACACCAAAATAAAGGTGATTTACCCCTTGCCTCTTCCCAGTGTCGTGGCTCCAGACCCAGAATGGGGCTCCTCGCCGCCGTCCCTCGGTCAGTGTCGTGGCTCCAGACCCAGAATGGGGCTCCTCGCCGCCGTCCCTCGGTCAGTGTCGTGGCTCCAGACCCAGAATGGGGCTCCTCGCCACCGTCCCTCGGTCAGTGTCGTGGCTCCAGACCCAGAATGGGGCTCCTCGCCACCGTCCCTCGGTCAGTGTCGTGGCTCCAGACCCAGAATGGGGCTTCTCGCCACCGTCCCTCGGTCAGTGTCGTGGCTCCAGACCCAGAATGGGGCTCCTCGCCACCGTCCCTCGGTCAGTGTCGTGGCTCCAGACCCAGAATGGGGCTTCTCGCCACCGTCCCTCGGTCAGTGTCGTGGCTCCAGACCCAGAATGGGGCTTCTCGCCACCGTCCCTCGGTCAGTGTCGTGGCTCCAGACCCAGAATGGGGCACCTCGCCACCGTCCCTCGGTCCTCGTCAACAGAGCGCGCAGCTACGCCCTTGCAGGAGGACCGGTAAACAAAAGAACCAGTGCCGCTGGTGTAATAACGGAGGACTGGTGTCGCTGCGTCGAGAAGCAACGCTGACCTGTTGCAAGGGCTCATGTTCCCTCCTGGATACTCCTAGTATCCCTCCTTGTATACACTCAGTGTATACAATACAGTGTATTGTATACACTGAGAGTCAGAATACACTTCTCGGTGTGCGTATCCTCTGCATAATGAGATACAGAACAAGTTAGGCTATCTCTTGCTTTATCTACCAAATTTAGGCGAAGATGAACGTGATCATTTAGCGCTAGGATAGTGAACCTCTCTATTAAACTGTTGTGTTATTAAACTGTCGAGACAAAACTTAACCCCTTGTCCAGGGTATTAGTGATATATATATATATATATATATATATATATATATATATATATATATATATATATATATATATATATATATATATATATATATAAAGCTTTGGTTATACAAATCACTTATAATGAAGTGCATTGGAGCGCTAGTTAATGTAATGATATCCAAACGAACATACGCAGTAGCAATCTCTGCAACGGGCCTGTTGACCCGTTGTGGGTGGTGGTGTCTCTCTAGATTCTAGATACTAGATCCAGCCTCTCTTCCCGTTGTAGCTATCAAACCTGTTTTCAAAGCCTAGCTATAATATTAGCCAGCATGATGCTGGCTGGCAACCTGTTCCACTCAGTCGTCTGCCACACTGTTGAGTCAAGTTGGGACTTCTCAATATCATTCTTGAATCTGAATTCCTCAAGTTTAATAGCCGATTTTACGGACTCTTCTGACCTGGTCTGATAGTTCAGACCAGGTCATCCACTTGAAGACCTCTATCATGTCTCTTCTCGCACCCAGCCTCTGCAGGCTGAGGTCCCCGTACGTCTCAACATATAGAAAGTCTCTAACATCAGGGGAGTTACAGCGCCCCGCTCCTGTGCCAGGTAAGTCGACTACGGGCTCACCATAGCCCGTGCTACTTTGGAACTTTTGTTCTAAGTAGCTGAATCTAAAACAACTAACACCAGAGATCAGCCTCGTCACCTACGTCGGATTTTATTTACAGGGTCTGAGTTGCAGGGGTCTGAGTTGCAGGGGTCTGAGTTGCAGGGTCTGAAGTTGCAGAGTCTGAGGTTGCAGGGGTCTGAGTTGCAGGGGTCTGAGTTGCAGGGGTCTGAGTTGCAGGGTCTGAGGTTGCAGGATCTGAGGTTGCAGGGTCTGAGGTTGCAGGGTCTGAAGTTGCAGGGGTCTGAAGTTGCAGGGGTCTGAGGTTGCAGGGGTCTGAAGTTGCAGGGGTCTGAAGTTGCAGGGGTCTGAGGTTGCAGGGGTCTGAGTTGCAGGGGTCTGAGGTTGCAGGGGTCTGAGGTTGCAGGGGTCTGAGGTTGCAGGGTCTGAAGTTGCAGGGGTCTGAGGTTGCAGGGTCTGAGGTTGCAGGGGTCTGAGGTTGCAGGGGTCTGAGGTTGCAGGGTCTGAGGTTGCAGGGGTCTGAGGTTGCAGGGTCTGAAGTTGCAGGGGTCTGAGGTTGCAGGGGTCTGAAGTTGCAGGGGTCTGAAGTTGCAGGGGTCTGAGGTTGCAGGGGTCTGAGGTTGCAGGGGTCTGAGTTGCAGGGGTCTGAGGTTGCAGGGGTCTGAGGTTGCAGGGGTCTGAGGTTGCAGGGGTCTGAGGTTGCAGGGGTCTGAGGTTGCAGGGGTCTGAGGTTGCAGGGGTCTGAGGTTGCAGGGGTCTGAGGTTGTAGGGTCTGAGGTTGCAGGGGTCTGAGGTTGCAGGGGTCTGAGGTTGCAGGGGTCTGAGGTTGCAGGGGTCTGAGGTTGCAGGGGTCTGAGGTTGCAGGGGTCTGAGGTTGCAGGGGTCTGAGGTTGCAGGGGTCTGAGGTTGCAGGGGTCTGAGGTTGTAGGGTCTGAGGTTGCAGGGGTCTGAGGTTGCAGGGGTCTGAGGTTGCAGGGGTCTGAGGTTGCAGGGGTCTGAGGTTGCAGGGGTCTGAGGTTGCAGGGGTCTGAGGTTGCAGGGGTCTGAGGTTGCAGGGGTCTGAGGTTGCAGGGGTCTGAGGTTGCAGGGGTCTGAGGTTGCAGGGGTCTGAGGTTGTAGGGTCTGAGGTTGCAGGGGTCTGAGGTTGCAGGGGTCTGAGGTTGCAGGGGTCTGAGGTTGCAGGGGTCTGAGGTTGCAGGGGTCTGAGGTTGCAGGATCTGAGGTTGCAGGATCTGAGGTTGCAGGGTCTGAAGTTGCAGAGTCTGAGGTTGCAGGGGTCTGAGGTTGCAGGATCTGAGGTTGCAGGATCTGAGGTTGCAGGATCTGAGGTTGCAGGGGTCTGAGGTTGCAGGGGTCTGAGGTTGCAGGGTCTGAGGTTGCAGGGTCTGAAGTTGCAGGATCTGAGGTTGCAGGATCTGAGGTTGCAGGGTCTGAGGTTGCAGGGTCTGAAGTTGCAGGGGTCTGAGGTTGCAGAGTCTGAGGTTGCAGGGGTCTGAGGTTGCAGGGTCTGAGGTTGCAGGGGTCTGAGGTTGCAGGGTCTGAGGTTGCAGGGGTCTGAAGTTGCAGAGTCTGAGTTGCAGGGGTCTGAGGTCTCTGTCTTTCGTGTTCACACGTGTCTGCCGCAGCTGTTCATGTGCGCATCGTTCAGAGGAGAGACAGCTCCAACTGTGACTTCTCAAAGTCTAAAACTTTGCACTTATTTACAGTGAGATGGCTCCTTGACCTCAGTGCTCAGTTCTGCAGTGTGACGAAGAGGTTCTCCAGTGTCACCACTGGAGTCATCCATTGCCCCACTCTCCTGTCATCCACAAAGGCCCCAGAACCGCCCCTTCCTCCCCTGGGGCACACCACTGACGATCCAGCCCGTTTTCCTGATTTGTCTCAACGTACTCAATGAAGGGGATACTAAAACGTCACAACCCAAGCAACCCTCCTAACCTAACCAACCTACACATTAGAAATTGCGAATATTTATGAACTGCTTACTCCTAGTACCCCTTATTTTCTACGGTGAGGGCAGAATGAGACGCATTAGTTGAAAGGAGCGGTTGCCTTGCATTAATGATCTCCAAGATGGGAGAGATTCTGATGACACCAAAATGACGATGTCAGGATTCATCAAGTAATTTGCCTGACCTCTTTACGAAACCCGTACATCTTGCCTCGCTCATGGCGGCTTTGTGTTTATTAAACAGTTTACGAGCTTGGAAACTTTATAACCCCTGCAAGGTTATTATTGTCATAAATAACCTCAGAGCGCTTCGGGGCTCATAAAATAATTAACGTAAACCATGCTTCCTTTTGACAGAGGTAAAGATGTACAGGTTTAGTAAGTGGACGCTAAGTGCTTGGATGAGCCGTGGTCGTGATAGACTCATGAAGAAGGTACCGGAGCCTTCTCTAGCGGCCTGATACAATGATGTTGTTATAGATTCATCTACTCGGAACAAGTTCCAAGTAGCACGGGCTATGGTGAGCCCGTAACTTACCTGGCACTAGGTAAGTTACGGGCTCGGTCTGACGGACACAGATCATCACACTCGACCAGAACCTCTCTCCTGTATCATGTGTCTCCTGAGACACATGTCTTCACAAGGCATCAGTAGTTTAGGCAATGATGAATGCCATCATAAGAACTATCTTACGGAGCCCACACCAAAGACTCCATATATCATATATCATGAAGACTCCATATATCATATATCATGAAGACTCCATATATCATATATCATAAAGACTCCATATATCATATATCATGAAGACTCCATATATCATGTATCATAAAGACTCCATATATCATATATCATAAAGACTCAATATATCATATATCATGAAGACTCCATATATCATATATCATGAAGACTCCATATATCACATACCATGAAGACTCCATATATCACATATCATGAAGACTCCATATATCACATATCATGAAGACTCCATATATCACATATCATGAAGACTCCATATATCATATATCATGAAGACTCCATATATCATATATCATGAAGACTCCATATATCATGTATCATAAAGACTCCATATATCATATATCATGAAGACTCCATATATCATATATCATGACTCCATATATCATATACGTCAAACAAATTAGGAAATAGGCAGTGTTGCAGAAATAAGCAGAAATATGCAGGCCCATTCCATCAGAGTTGGACCAGAGCTGATGGGCACAAGTTACGAAGAAACAATGAAGGAGCTTAGCTTTATGTGACGGGAAGAGAGAAGAAACACGCAGGTACATGATTGGGACATACAAAATACTGCAAGAAGCTAACAGGGCAGAAAAGGAAAGGTCATTTTCTGACATGTTAGGGACAAGAACATAGAGAGAGAGAGAGAGAGAGAGAAAGAGAGAAAGAGAGAGAGAGAGAGAGAGAGAGAGAGAGAGAGAGAGAGAGAGAGAGAGAGAGAGAGAGAGAGAGAGAGAGAGAGAAAGAGAGAGAGAGAGAGAGAGAGAGAGAGAGAGAGAGAGAGAGAGAGAGAGAGAGAGAGAGAGAGAGAGAGAGAGAGAGAGAGAGAGAGAGAGAGAGAGAGAGAGAGAGAGAGAAAGAGAGAGAGAGAGAGAGAGAGAGAGAGAGAGAGAGAGAGAGAGAGAGAGAGAGAGAGAGAGAGAGAGAGAGAGAGAGAGAGAGAGAGAGAGAGAGAGAGAGAGAGAGAGAGAGAGAGAGAGAGAGAGAGAGCAAGAATGTATCACTCTCTCTCACTCGCGTACAGAACCCTATCACAATGTCCCACTTAAGCGTCAACAACACCCCCCCTCCCCCCCTCAAGGTCGTCTTTTAATAAGTGGGACCCAAGGTTATAGATATTTACATGAACCCCACCATGCCCCTGTACCACCACGGGCCAAACAGCCCAATTACTGATGAAATGGTTACGCGGCTGTTAGAGACTCGAGCTGCCGCCTCACTTATCACACCAGAGAACTATGGAATGGAACTATCAGGAGACATCGCTAAGCTAATACGACTATTCACCACTGGGAAAGCGCCAGGGAAAAGGATTTAGGATGGGACGGGGGGATTGGAAAGGAATGATGCCCAACCACTTATGGACGCTCGAGGATTGAACGCCGACCTGCATGAAGCGAGGCCGTATCTCTACCGTCCAGCCCAAGTGGTTGTGTTAGTGTTGTTGAGTTACATTAGTATTCAATAGAGATGTTGGTAGCGCCGACGCGGATGACTTTAGGATGATTTATCATTCTGTCACTGCCACACTTAGGATGATGTGTGAGAGAGTCATACGCAGCCTGACCTTCACTTACAGGACTCACTGTTTACCATTTTGCAACAGCCATGGAGACGCATAAGTGCCATGACGCAGCAGTGCCATGGGTACGCAGTGACTGCTATTGATAGATCAACAGTGACGTAGCGGGGGCCACCACTGAGACAGTGACGTAGCAGGACCAGTGAACATAGGAAATCTTGGGTAGTTGAGACGCTGATCACTCCAGGGGAAGGGGATGCCCCCTTCGCGTCCCCTCTACACTATCCCATGTAACAAGTGACACAAGTCTGCGTTTCAATACTGGAGGTTGGGTCCCAGGAGCTAGTGACTGTAGGTAGGTATGTGGAGATCAACACACCCATTCTCGTCCCTTTCCCCCTTTCCCTCTTTCATTCTAGAGGGGACAATCTGTCCCTCCCTCACGCCTGTACGTCCTCCCCCACCCTATTCCTAACCCCACCCATCCCATGAACACCCCTTTCTCTCCGTCTAAACCCTCGCCATTCCTCTTCCATCGACGCCTCTTCCACTACACAACAACTTTTCCTTCCCTTCTGCCTTTCCACCAATCTGAGCTCAATCGCATCCGTGGTGGAGAGATTGCTTATTCCGATAAACCGGAGGTCTGTTGAGGGTGGCAAAGGATAGGAGATAGACTAAATATTACCGCACTGTGAAGTCATTGACGTTCTAGGGATAAGTCTCGTGATCTTGAATATGTTACAGCGCTCTGTCCTGTCCTGTTTGTTTCGTACGACTGAGGTGCTATATACAAGAAGTTGTTTTATGTGATACATAGTTACAACATTAAGTGATTCATGTCCTGTCCCCCCATACAGGACGGAGACGTTTGGGCACGGTTCCTTCCCTCTGATGAATCTGTTCGCCTGGACCACGGTGTATGGAGTCACTTTCTGGATCACGGGGTAACTGCTACCTGCACTAGAGGGCAGGGGGCCAGATTCACGAAAACACTTACGCAAACACTTACGAACCTGTACATCTTTTCTCAATCTTTGGCGGCTTTGTTTACAATTATTAAACAGTTAATGAGCTCCGAAGCACCAGGAGGCTGTTTATAACAATAACAACAGTTGATTGGCAAGTTTTCATGCTTGTAAACTGTTTAATAAATGTAACCAAAGCCGTCAAAGATTGATGAAAAATGTACACGTTCGTAAGTGCTTTCGTGAATCTGGCCCCAGGAGTCTTGTGTCTCTACGCTGCGCACCCAGATAGTTTTTTTTATTGTCTGGCGAACGCACTGGGATGCATTGTGGGAGAGAGAGGGAGTATAGTGCTTACGTATCAGTGTCTAGCTCTTGTGCCCCGCCTCGGTGTACCTGTTGTGTTATAATTTAACCATTCTGACGTTCAAATTCTTTTGTCGAATCTGGCCTTAAATGATTGGATGGCGGTGGCTTCCACAATTTCTTTCAGCGCATTCCACTTACTGCATTGTCCTTGTTGAAGGGAAGGAGGAAATAAGAATGGAACGAGAAGAACAGGCGATGAAAATGAGTAAAGCAAACAAAGACATGGAACGAAAAGAAGAGGGGAGAAAAGATAGGACAGAGAAAGATCCCAATAGCAAGGGGGGCCAGATTCACGAAGCAGTTACGCAAAGCACTTACGAACCTGTACCTCTTTCCTCAATCATTGGCGGCTTTGTTTACAATTATTAAACTATTAATCAGCTCCGAAGCACCTGGAGGCTGTTTATAACAATAACAACAGTTGATTGGGAAGTTTTCATGCTTACAAACTGTTTAATAAATGTAACCAAAGCCGTCAAAGATTGAGGAAATATGTACACGTTCGTAAGTGCTTGCATAACTGCTTCGTGAATCTGGCCCAAGGTCACCAGGGAGCCTGAATCATCATCCTGCTCTCCTGCATACACAAGCAAGAGATGGACCTCGTCGTATCCCGGGGTGTGTGACAGTACCCGTCACGGGACGACAGGATGCGGACGTCCCTCCAAATGGCCTCCTGTCCGTGCGAGGGCAGGGGGCCGATCGATCTCCATTTTAGTTATTAAGAGTGCTCGAACGAGGAGAAGACTTACGCTCACCAGCCCACGAAGGGCGAGTGAGGACGGACGGAAATGCTCTAATGCCTGAGGCTTTGTAGCGTAAGGCGACGGGTGGACCGGGCTTTAGCTCAAGGGCCGTCTCCCAGAAGGAAAAAAAGCAGTTATGCAAAATTTTTGACAATTAGGGGGGTGCTCTGCCAATCAGAGGATGGGTATGGGGTCCACTACCACTCACAGGATGGGTATGGGGTCCACTACCACTCAGAGGATGGGTATGGGGTGCTCTGCCACTCAGAGGATGGGTATGGGGTGCACTGCCACTCACAGGATGGGTATGGGGTGCACTGCCACTCACAGGATGGGTATGGGGTGCACTGCCACTCACAGGATGGGTATGGGGTGCACTGCCACTCACAGGATGGGTATGGGGTGCTCTGACACTCAGAGGATGGGTATGGGGTCCACTACCACTCACAGGATGGGTATGGTGTCCACTGCCATTCACAGGATGGGTATGGGGTGCTCTACCACTCATAGGATGGGTATGGTGTCCACTGCCATTCACAGGATGGGTATGGGGTGCTCTGCCACTCAGAGGATGGGTATGGGGTCCACTACCACTCACAGGATGGGTATGGTGTCCACTGCCATTCACAGGATGGGTATGGGGTGCTCTACCACACATAGGATGGGTATGGTGTCCACTGCCATTCACAGGATGGGTATGGGGTGCTCTGCCACTCAGAGGATGGGTATGGGGTCCACTACCACTCACAGGATGGGTATGGTGTCCACTACCACTCATAGGATGGGTATGGGGTCTACTACCACTCAGAGGATGGGTATGGTGTCCACTACTACTCACAGGATGGGTATGGGGTGCTCTGCCATTCACAGGATGGGTATGGGGTGCTCTACCACTCATAGGATGGGTATGGGGTCTACTACCACTCAGAGGATGGGTATGGGGTCTACTACCACTCAGAGGATGGGTATGGTGTTCACTACTACTCACAGGATGGGTATGGGGTGCTCTACCACTCACAGGATGGGTATGGAGTGCACTACCACACACAGGATGGGTATGGGGTGCACTACCACTCACAGGATGGGTATGGGGTCCACTACTACTCACAGGATGGGTATGGGGTGCTCTACCACTCACAGGATGGGTATGGTGTCCACTGCCATTCACAGGATGGGTATGGGGTGCACTGCCACTCACAGGATGGGTATGGGGTGCACTGCCACTCACAGGATGGGTATGGGGTCTACTACCACTCAGAGGATGGGTATGGGGTCTACTACCACTCAGAGGATGGGTATGGGGTGCACTGCCACTCATAGGATGGGTATGGGGTCTACTACCACTCAGAGGATGGGTATGGTGTCCACTACTACTCACAGGATGGGTATGGGGTGCTCTACCACTCACAGGATGGGTATGGTGTCCACTGCCATTCACAGGATGGGTATGGGGCCCCACTGCCACTCACAGGATGGGTATGGAAGGGAAGGAAATTATCACGAGAAAGCACCAAGCCATTACAACTATATATCACTTGGAACGGATCAGGATATGGATTTGGGATGGGACGGGTGGTAAGGAATGGGGTATGGAATGCAAAATGAAAGAAAAGAGAAGCAGTAATTAACTTTTAGATATTCTGAATAGTTCTGAACACAGCGAAACCACATGAAGACTTGATCTGAATGGAGAATATGACTGTATCAGTCATATATGCTCACATATATGACTAACACAGTCAGACTGTGTGAGTGCTGTGCAGAAGTACTGTGCGTCAGTCACACAGTACTTCTATGCAAGCAGAACACATTAACTATTAACAACAGTGGCCTAAACTGGTTTGAGAGCCACGTAAAAGGTCAAGTGAGACACTTTGCCCTTCAGAAACTCAGAAACTATCACTCAGATCTGTGACACTAGAGCGCCCCCGGGGGTCAGTTCTAGGAACTATATTGTCTTTGCATGTAAAGTCCTTCCTCTGATGTAGAGTCTTCTACTCTATATAAAATATCTTTGCAGTGCTTCGAAGGTGGTCATGTCAGTCTATGTCATCCTTAATAAGGCAGAATTAGACCAATTTCTACAATTTAAGGGTCTTCACTAAGACATTTCTTTGATGCAATCAACACACATGAGTAAGACGACGTTTCGGCCCGTCCAGGACTGTTCTGGACTTAGTCCAGTACTAAAGTATGTATATACATCGAGATGCAAGGTGTATATACCTTTCGGAGTATATATGTATATAAATATATATCCCTTGAGTGTCAAGGGATATGTTTATAACGTGAATGTCAGCAACACTTTATGACACCACAAGGACTTGAGAAGATTCCCCCCAAGGGGGAGTACCTGAGCAATTACCAACACCAGCAACAACAGCCTGGATGAACAGACACTTGACTATGGAACAAAAAAACTGCCCCGGGACAGATGGGTGAACGAAGGAATTTCCCGTGAACAAAGAGAAACAAAAAATAATCAGGGAATTACGCCGACCGAAAACGCAAGAGATAAGTGTGTTGAAGGACATGAGAATGTGCATGCTTGTCTAACAGTGTGTGCTGGGGCCAAGCTTCAGCTCTTGGGCCTGGGCTTTCCAAATTGTTGCTTGTGTAATGACCTCTATACTTCATGTCATGTCTGGTTTGTAGGTTCCCCACTTTGTCCCTCTCCTCGTCCTCTATTATATATAACTATATGACGTAACCGGCAGCGTTCGGGTCTCTGATTGTCTCCCTCTCTTCTCTACTCTTTTCTCTTCTATCTCTTTCTCATTCTCCATTTATATCTCTCCCATCCTCTCTCCCAGAGACCAAAACGTGTACGCGTAACTCTGAATCAATATAGAATCAATATTATCAAAGTAGAATCAATGCAATCGATATTTATTGCCTACTTTCGTAGACAATCTCTATACTACATATTCTGTGTATCTACTTCATGTGTTCAAATCTACCTGCGTTGTAGATTGTGTTTATGTCTCGGTGAATCAGTTTCGGAATCCAATAGGTTTTGGTCTCTGCAATTTACGCTTCTCCAAATAAGCTAAAATTTGTCGTAGCCTTCGTGGGTCGACTTTAGACGCCCTTCTCTCTTAGTCTTTCAAAGGCCTCGTTATTCCCCAAGCAGTTAGTAGTGCAAAAGTGTGCACTACACACCAGTTGAGGTCTATCCAATATACACTCACACACCTCGCAATGGAGTCTATTTTTAACATGCACCAGTTGAAGTCTATCCAAGGTATTATACAGGTAGATTATCTACCTCTTCAGGGGAGTATATTCACTGTAAACCGGAACAAGTCACCGGATCACTGAACGTTCACAACACCGGAGTGAACAGACGTTTGGAGTTTACGGGAAATATGCATTAAAGAAATTGTATATATTTTGAAGTATCCGCAAGATGAATATACACACTCTAACACACACACACGCACACACACACACACACACACACACACACACACACACACACACACACTCTAACACACACGCACACACACACACAGGTGGAGGCTGACTCCATACACAGTTTCAAGTGTAGATACGATAGAGTCCAATAGGCTCAGGAATCTGTACACCTGTTGATTGACGGTTGAGAGGCGGGACCAAAGAGCCAGAGCTCAACCCCCGCAAACACAACTAGGTGAGTACAACTAGGTGAGTACACACACACACACACACACACACACACACACACACACACACGCACACTCACATACACACATACACACACATGTAGATATGTAGATATGAAATGTAGATATGATATCAAATGTAGATATGATAGAGCCCAATAGGCTCAGGAATCTGTACACCAGTTGATTGACGGTTGAGAGGCGGGACCAAAGAGCCAGAGCTCAACCCCCGCAAACACAACTAGGTGAGTACAACTAGGTGAGCACACACACACACACACACAAACACACACACACACACGCACACGGATAATATATTGAAGGGGGGGGGGACTTTTCATATTCCACTGCATCCTGTCTCCGTCAAGGCCACTAGATGTTGGGCTTCAGGTAAATTCAGGTAAATACTGGTATCACCATGATTGCTGAAGGAGACTGCAAGGGTACTACTATATCACCAGCAGAACTGTTTCAATAAGTTACACGAGAATGAACAGAAAAAATAAATACTTAATATTAGACAAAAGGGACAAACAAAAGCCTAGCATTTTAGACTACCGTTAATCAAACACAAAATCCACACAGTACGAGAGAAAGCATTGAGGAAAAACAAACTGGAACACTTTGCAAGGATAAAAATTTACACAGAGATACAACACGATTTTAGAGGAGAAAAAGTCATGCCTGGCAAACTTAATAGAGTTCTTTGACAAACTCACCAAAATATGACCGGAGGAAATAAGAATTTAAATTATTCTAAATTAAAAAAAAAATACAGTAGTGATCCTTAAAAAAAAAGATACATAAGACGAACAGACAAATTCGAATAACTGGGAAGAAACTGATCTGTGAAAGGGAGTACCTAACGGATATAAAACAAGATGTCACAGAAAGATGGAGTCAAGCTGGTTAGCAGCGGCGTTACCAAATCCCCGGCCCTAGCCCCAGGGGCCAAATTCACGAAGCAGTTACGCAAGCACTTACGAACCTGTACATCTTTTCTCAATCTTTGGCGGCTTTGTTTACAATTATTAAACAGTTAATGAGCTCCGAAGCACCAGGAGGCTGTTGATAACAATAACAACAGTTGATTGGCAAGTTTTCATGGTTATAAACTGTTTAATATGTGTAACCAAAGCCATCAAAGATTGAGGAAAGATGTATATGTTCGTAAGTACTTCCGTAACTGCTTCCTGAATCTGGTCCCAGGTCTATTACTGTTCGTAAATGAACGAGATGAACGAGAAATACAGAAACTCACGAGGACTGCAGACTGCTGCTGGAAGGCCTTGATAAACTCCAGCAGAGAGCAGACAAACACACATGTTTACAGTTCAGTCACAACAAGTCCAGGGCAATGAATATGGGGAAAGGAAGATATTAGACCTACAGGAATCTACACCTTACGAAACGTTAACTGGACTCTGAAAGTTTAATAAAACAACTAAGATGGGTGTGGATGTAACTCGATGATTAACACCAGAGACGTTAATGATCTGAAGCACATGGAAAGCTGGCGAAGGAAAGAAGGACATTCCAAACATTGACAAGGAAATCTATGCAACCTACGTGGGAACAATACTAAAATATGCAACCCCGGCATGGAATCTGCGCTACTCGAATCACAAAATATGCTTGAAACATTACAGAGGTTATCAACAAGACTTGTACCGGAATTAAGAAAGCTGGTTAGGCTAGGCTAGATTAGGATAGGCTATATTAGGCTAGGTTACGATAGGCAGGGTTAGGATAGGTTAAAGGGGATTCAGTCTGATTTAAAGGATGAAAGAGTGCAAAATGAATACAAGAGGAAGGCGTGCAGGATTAGGAAGAGACGTTGGGCGTGCAGAGAGGGAGGGAGGGCGTACAGGGTAGGCGTGCAGGGAATAGGCGTGCAGGGGATAGGCGTGCAGGGCATTAGGGACGGTGGGCGTGTGGGCATTTGTTTGCTTACAGGACCCTTGCATCAAGTCCTGAATATGCTGGATCACTTCACTCTTTCTGGAAGAACAGATTTTTTTTTCAAATGAAAAGTCTGACTTGCCACTCAGACGATCTTGTCCTGTGGCAAGGTCAAGTTTACATGTTGCTATTGTTGTTGTTAGTGTAATTGTTATTGTTGTTAATAAAGTTATAGTCAACGGTTGTGCTCCCGATTGTTATTAATTGTTATTTTTCTTGTTATTGTGGTAATTGTTACTTATTCGTTTGTTGCTGTGACTATTTTCTTGTTGCTGCATCTCTTTGGCTTATTTGTACAGCATATCTTCATATGCAAATCTCTCTATATCTATTGGAGAGAATGTCAGTCTATTTGTCCAAGGATAGAGGGCGGACCCTTAGGGATAGCCTCACCCAACTTTCACACATGAAACATGAGGGTATGTGAGTGTCAAAGGGCCAGTTAGGGTCGGCCCAAGTGCCATGTTTTAGGAAATATAGGCATTTTAAGTGCCCCCACACCAATGGCGATTTTTAAAGAAATCGCCAGTGGCGGTGGTGTGTGTGTGTATGTGCACTCATCTAGTTGTGGCCCACCTAGTTGTGCTTGCGGGGGTTGAAGTCTGGTTCTTTGGTACCGTCTCTCAACTGTCAATCAACTGGCGTATAGATTCCTGAGCCTACTGGGCTCTATCATATCTACATTTGAAACTGCGTATGGAGTCAGCCTCCACCACATCACTTCCTAATGCATTCCATTTGTCAACCACTCTGACACTAAAAAAGTTCTTTCTAATATCTCTGTGGCTCATTTGGGCACTCAGTTTCCACCTGTGTTCCCTTGTGCGTGTGCCCCTTGTGTTAAATAGCCTGTCTTTATCTACCCTATCAATTCCCTTCAGAATCTTGAATGTGGTGTGTGTGTGTGTGTGTGTGTGTGTGTGTGTGTGTGTGTGTGTGTGTGTGTGTGTGTGTGTGTGTGTGTGTGTGCGCGCGCGTGTGTGTGTGTGTGTGTGTGTGTGTGTGTGTGTGTGTGTGTGTGTGTGTGTGTGTGTGTGTGTGTGTGTGTGTGTGTGTGTGTGTGTGTGTGCGCGCGTGTGTGTGTGTGTGTGCGCGCGTGTGTGTGTACTCACCTAATTGTACTCACCTAATTGTGCTTGCGGGGGTTGAGCTCTGGCTCTTTGGTCCCGCCTCTCAACCGTCAATCAACTGGTGTACAGATTCCTGAGCCTATTGGGCTCTATCATATCTACATTTGAAACTGTGAATGGAGTCAGCCTCCACCACATCACTTCCTAATGCATTCCATTTGCTAACTACTCTGACACTGAAAAAGTTCTTTCTAACGTCTCTGTGGCTCATTTGGGTACTCAGCTTCCACCTGTGTCCCCTTGTTCGCGTCCCACCAGTGTTGAAAAGTTCATCCTTGTTTACCCGGTCGATTCCCCTGAGGATTTTGTAGGTTGTGATCATGTCCCCCCTTACTCTTCTGTCTTCCAGTGTCGTGAGGTGCATTTCCCGCAGCCTTTCCTCATAACTCATGCCTCTTAGTTCTGGGACTAGTCTAGTAGCATACCTTTGGACTTTTTCCAGCTTCGTCTTGTGCTTGACAAGGTACGGGCTCCATGCTGGGGCCGCATACTCCAGGATTGGTCTTACATATGTGGTGTACAAGATTCTGAATGATTCCTTACACAGGTTCCTGAACGCCGTTCTGATGTTAGCCAGCCTCGCAAATGCCGCAGACGTTATTCTCTTTATGTGGGCTTCAGGAGACAGGTTTGGTGTGATATCAACTCCTAGATCTTTCTCTCTGTCTGTTTCATTAAGTACTTCATCTCCTATTCTGTATCCTGTGCCTGGCCTCCTGTTTCCACTGCCTAGTTTCATTACTTTGCATTTACTCGGGTTGAACTTCAACAGCCATTTGTTGGACCATTCACTCAGTCTATCCAGGTCATCTTGTAGCCTCCTACTATCATCCTCTGTTTCAATCCTCCTCATAATTTTTGCATCGTCGGCAAACATTGAGAGGAACGAGTCTATACCCTCTGGGAGATCATTTACATATACCAGAAACAGTATAGGTCCAAGGACTGACCCCTGCGGGACTCCACTTGTGACGTCTCGCCAATCTGAGACCTCACCCCTCACACAGACTCGTTGTCTCCTGTTGCTTAGGTATTCCTCTATCCACCGGAGTACCTTCCCTCTCACTCCAGCCTGCATCTCCAACTTTCGCACTAGCCTCTTGTGTGGCACTGTATCAAAGGCTTTCTGACAATCCAAAAATATGCAGTCTGCCCACCCTTCTCTTTCTTGCCTTATTTTTGTTGCCTGGTCGTAGAATTCAAGTAACCCTGTGAGGCAGGACCTGCCATCCCTGAACCCATGTTGATGCTGTGTTACAAAGTTCCTTCGCTCCAGATGCTCCACTAGTTTTTTTCGCACAATCTTCTCCATCAGCTTGCATGGTATGCAGGTTAGGGACACTGGCCTGTAGTTCAGTGCCTCCTGTCTATCCCCTTTCTTGTATATCGGGACTACGTTAGCTGCTTTCCAAGTATCTGGCAGTTCCCCTGTTGCCAGTGATTTGTTATACACTATGGAGAGTGGTAGGCTCAGTTCTCTTGCTCCTTCCTTTAGAACCCAAGGGGAGATTCCATCTGGGCCTATAGCCTTCGTCACGTCCAACTCTAGTAAACACTTCCTTACTTCCCCACTGGTAATCTCAAACTCTTCCAGTGGTTCCTGGTTAGCTATTCCCTCACTTACCTCTGGAATTTCTCCTTGTTCTAAGGTGAAGACCTCCTGGAATTTCTTATTCAATTCCTCACACACTTCCTTGTCATTTGTAGTGAATCCTTCCGCCCCTATCCTTAATCTCATAACCTGTTCCTTTACTGTTGTTTTTCTCCTAATGTGGCTATGCAACAATTTAGGCTGAGTCTTTGCCTTGCTTGCGATGTCATTTTCGTATTGTCTTTCTGCCTCTCTTCTCATCCTGACATATTTATTCCTGGCATTCTGGTATCTTTCTCTGCTCTCCAGTGTCCTGTTATTCCTATAGTTTCTCCATGCCCTTTTACTTTGCTGCTTAGCTAGCCTACATCTTTGATTAAACCATGGGTTTCTCATCTTCATTTCTCTGTTTTCCTTTTGGACTGGGACAAACTTGTTTGCTGCGTCCTTGCACTTCTGCGTGATGTAATCCATCATATCTTGGGCCGTCTTTCCCCTGAGCTCTGTTTCCCATGCTATATCTGTTAGGAATTTTCTTATCCCCTCATAGTTTCCCTTTCGGTATGCTAACCTTTTGGTTTCGGTATCCCTCCTCGAGTTCAATAACCCTTCTTCAATCAAGTACTCAAACACCAGTACACTGTGGTCGCTCATTCCTACTGGGTCCTCAAAACCGATTTCTCTTATGTCGGAGTCGTTCAGAGTGAAGACTAGGTCGAGTCTCGCTGGTTCGTCATTGCCTCTCATCCTTGTGGGTTCTCCGACATGCTGCGTTAAAAAGTTGCTTGTCACCACCTCCAATAGTTTGGCTCTCCACGTATCCTCGCCTCCATGCGGTTCCTTGTTCTCCCAGTCAATCTTTCCGTGATTGAAGTCGCCCATGATGAGCAGGTGGGATCTATTTCTACAGGCAGCAGAGGCTGCCCTCTCAATTATAGTGTTAACTGCCTTGTTGTTGTTTTCATACTCTTGACTGGGTCTCCTGTCATTTGGTGGAGGGTTGTATATTACTGCTACTACTATTCTTGGTCCTCCCATTGTTATGGTGCCTGCTATGTAGTCTCTGAACTCCTCACAGCCCGGGATGGCCATCTCCTTAAAACTCCATTCCCTTCTCATGAGTAGGGCCACTCCGCCTCCTCCTCTACCTTCCCTCTCTTTCCTTATTACTGTATACTCCTGGGGAAACACGGCATTCGTTATGATTCCAGAGAGTTTTGTTTCAGTGAGTCCGATTACATCTGGGTTAACTTCTTGTGCTCTTTCCCTTAGTTCACTTGTCTTGCTTGTGATCCCATCTATGTTCGAGTACATCACCCTGAAACTGACTCTCTTCTGCTTCTTTTCTGGGGGGGACCTTTGGGATCTGGGGTGAGTGGGAGCTGGGGGGACCTGGCACGGGGGGATTGGTGGAGGAGGGAGGGCTTGGGGTGGTGGGGGAGAGGGGGAGGGTACAGGGGGTGGATAAGAGGGGGAGGGTACAGGGGGTGGATAAGAGGGGGAGGGTACAGGGGGTGGATAAGAGGGGGAGGGTACAGGGGGTGGGTAAGAGAGGGAGGGTTGGGGAAGCATGGGGGGAGGAGAGGCTGTGGGGGATAGGGGAGATGGGGGGGCTTGGGGGGAGAGAAAAGGGTGGAGGGCTTGGGGGGCGTGGGGGAAAAGGGAGGGCTGAGGTGGGTGAGGAAGAGGGGAGGGTTTAGGGGAGTGGGGGAGAGGGGAAGACTTAGGTGGGGTGGGGGAGAGTGGGGGGCTTAGGGGGGAGGGGGAGAAGGGAGGGCATGGGGGTGGGAGAGACGGGAAGGCATGTGGGAGAAGGGAGGGCATGGGGGATGGGGGAGAAGGGAGGTCCTGGGGAGAGGGGTGAGGGGGAGAAGGGGGGTGAGTGGGGGGAGGGGGGTGGGTGGGGGGAGGGTGCCCTAGGTGGGTACTTAGTGGGGGGCTGACAGGGGATGAGAGTGTGTGTGTGTGTGTGTGTGTGTGTGTGTGTGTGTGTGTGTGTATGTGTGTGTGTGTGTGTGTGTGTGTGTGTGTGTGTGTGTGTGTGTGTGTGTGTGTGTGTGTGTGTGTGTGTGTGTGTGTGTGTGTGTGTGTGTGTGTGTGCGCGCGCGTGTGTGTGTGTGAAACAGAGAACGAGAACGAGGGATAAAGGTCAAGGAAGTGTGCTGACATGTGTAGTACACTCTTGGAGCCTATGACACACCTCCTACGTGCAGTTTACCACAGGTAAACCAGTGGTAAACCTTTAATAACCTTCCTCCCCCCCCCCTGCCATCCCATCTCCCTGTTCAACTCTATGACAGGCGGAGCACTATCGTCGACTCACCCTCCCGGAGGTCACTCACTGGGCTCTCAAGACTCGGGTTTTAAACGACGTGTTTGTCAGACCTTTGACATCTGGCAGGATCGAGGGCGGGTCACTCACACCCACAAAGAGAGAGAGAGAGCCATTTCGGATCTCTTAGCGTCCGCACCAATCACGATATCTGAGATAGCCATGTGAAACCACCTGAGATATCAGCAATTTGATATACTAGGAAAAGTCTGTGGGTTAAATGGACAAATATATACATAAGGGAGAGACAGTGGGAAGTCTATATATCTATCTAACCTACGCTTGAAACAATCGAACGAACCCCCCCCCCCCCACACAACTATTACGTTACCTGACAACTTGTTCTGTTTTAAGAACATAAGAATTAGAACGCACCACAAGAGGTCTGACGGCACATACCTGTCTAATCTGTCCTTCGAAGCCGTCTAAACTTGTCCGTCTCAACAGTGCTATCTGGCAGCCCATTCTACTCATCGCAAACACTATTTTCACACACATGTATGCTTCTCAAAACAGAACAGCTCTAGCTTGTAGCCATTGTAGCGGGTTGTAGCCTATTCCGAGGGTTACTAAACCCAGCTTATGTCCCTTTGTTTATGCCCCCCCCCCGCCCCCCCACCCCCCCCTGTTTATGTTCGCCTTGTTTATGTCCCTGAGAGAGAGAGAGAGACAGAGACAGACAGAGAGAGACAGAGAGAGACAGAGAGAGACAGAGAGAGAGAGAGAGAGAGACATAGAGAGAGAGTTGATATCACATATACTCATCTCTTCCAAGACAAGATACAGTGGAATGAATCTGTAATGACCGTAGGATGAGATGGAATACAAAAAGGGAGACGGGAAAGTGGACAGGGAAATAGGAAGGAAGATGGAAAGAAACAACAACAACAGACGGTTGCAGACAGGTGCTTGACGGGGCTAGCGAATCCCCGATGAGACAGGTGACGCGATAGCGGAAGACAGTAAAAAAAAAATGAAGATCAAGTACTGGGATACAGGTATGTATCGCCTACGACCTGACCTTCACCACCTGCCCGACGTCAACGCAGTACTGACGTCTCACTCCGCCACACCCTCTCTTAGTCCTATATACACTTTCCTCAAATATACTACCACTTACGAACACAATTTTCGATTGATTCCCCCCTAGGCTACAGCCGCACCCTGGCCGATTCTGGCCTAAAACGACTACTTTCTATCCAGCTTAAGCTCCAACTAATATATCCAGATCCGGCAGGTACATTTGCCGGACACAACCACGGTCCTTCTAACCGGATACATCCAAGCTCATTCTAAATGTCCAGCAACACCAACCTGAACCGGGTAGAGCCACACCCCGCTGCAACCACACACATTCTAACTGGATCAGGTTCGTTATAATAGGCTAGTGTACTGCCCATTGTAACCAAATAGAACCGTACCGATTCTATTCGGATACAGTCTAGATCAGTGTAATCGAATGCAGCCACGCCCATTAGAACCGGATAGAGCCACGCCCTTGTAACCGGATAGAGCCACGCGCATTCTAACCGGATAGAGCCACACCCTCTCCAAGCAGCTCCGACATAACCAGGGTAAACTTTCACTGCTCCTCCTTGACTCACAGAGACAGTGATTAGACACTGCGATGTCTCTCACCCAGTTTGTGTTTACTTGTTTCCCTTGAGAGAGAGAGAGAGAGAGAGAGAGAGAGAGAGAGAGAGAGAGAGAGAGAGAGAGAGAGAGAGAGAGAGAGAGAGAGAGAGAGAGAGAGAGAGAGAGACAGAGACAGAGAGAGAGAGAGAGAGAGAGAGGGAGAGAGAGAGAGAGAGAGAGAGAGAGAGAGAGAGAGAGAGAGAGAGAGAGATACGCAGGTTTGTAGTTCAAAGCAACAGCCTCCATCGCTTGATCCAGGCAGTCCAACCAACCAACCTTCTTAAATCACTTGACATAGGTAAGGCAGTGGACCTGGATAGGGGTCAGCTGTCACGGTGGATAGGATGGATAGATGGATAGGAGACTGTTACGGTTGTACCTGTGTAGACCTCTACCAACTGCCTAACTGATGGCATTTGGCCCCTTCATATGGAAGAAAACTGATGTTGTTTCAATTCACAAAATTAACTCCAGATTACCGCCAATTACTTGCAGACGTATCATGTCAATAATCTAACAACAGATAACAGATTTGTATCATCATCTGTTACTGTGTTGGCAACAAGACAGTTACAGGAAATATCGTTCTGATACTGATCTCTTGTTGAACTTTTGTTTACTAGGATGTTCTCAAGAACACGAGAGTGAATAAAGTAATTACAAAGCTAAAGACACCACACACCGGCGGGTCCGAATAGCCTAATGACCCGACATTCAACACTGTAGTGTGTGTGAGATAATGGCCTAATTCCTATTTACACATTTTACACGCGGCGTGTTCAGTATTGGGAGATTCGTCATTTACAGCCACCTGCCACAGGTAACGGTAGCCACCTGATATCATCAACCATCATCAACGGTAGCCATCATCAAATCACCACCTCAAGATAACCTGTCACAGGTAAAGGTAGCCACCTGCCACAGGTAACGGTAGCCACCTGATATCATCAACCATCATCAACGGTAGCCATCATCAAATCACCACCTCAAGATAACCTGTCACAGGTAAAGGTAGCCACCTGCCACAGGTAACGGTAGCCACCTGTCACAGGTAACAGTATCCCCCTGCCACAGGTAACGGTAGCCACCTGCCACAGGTAACAGTATCCCCCTGCCACAGGTAACGGTAGCCACCTGCCACAGGTAACGGTGGACCACTCTAATCCTGGCAATTAAAACAAGTTGGAGGATATTGACCCACAACTCTTCTCTAGAAGGTGAAATGTAACGCTTACAAGGGGGGCAGCAGCTTCAAGTTCAACAAGCCACATTATAGGACTGAAAATATGGGATTATGTTTCACCCATAAGGTTATAAACACATGGAACCGCCTTCCCGCCGAAGCCGTAAATGACAAGACATTCCTCTAGTTCAAAATCCAGTTGGAAAACCCCTCAGGAAGAGTGGCAAGGCATTTGACAAACTACCAGGTTCGTATCCTCGTTGAAGCCTCTAGAGATATACAGGCCATCAGGTATATTCAGATATCATATCTAAAAAAACATACCTTTTTACATTATTTTTCGGACCTTTCAGAGTTTGCGATTTCTCTCCTATCAGACCAGAATGTTTGGAGTAGTATTGTGTTAACAACAGAGATGGGGATACCTATGTCTAGCTACTTGATATATGCTAATGTCTGTATCATCAAAGTGGGTTATATTTGTGTGAGATGGTGTCCATACAAAGATATCATAAACACTTTAATCGGTGCATCGATCAAGTTATTTTTAATTGCTATTATGAGGCTCTTGCTGTGTGTCTTTCAAGATAAATGTTCACATGTATGAAGAACAGACCTTAAATAACAGGAAACTGCTCTTCTTCCTGTGTGTGTTTTTTAGTCACCCAGAAGCTAATGTTTGGTGTAAGAGTTCTGTCAGTTGTTTAACCTGACACAAATTTTCTGCATTCAAGTCATATTTCAATAAAATTTAGAGGTCGCCGCAGCTCGTCCAGTTGAGGCTTGGACCACGCCCTACGGTGTCAACACACGCTCGGGAGGTCTTAGATGTGTGACACAAGAGGCAAATGTTCCACATGTGACAGCTTTATGGAGAAGCAAATTTTCCTTACGTTTCTTCGTGATAGGGTGATATGATCGTATAATACCTGTAATGGCGAGGCACAGGTAAGTAAATGCATCAGTGACAGGTAAATTACATTTAAAAACGTACATTTAGTTCGATGAGGTTATAGACACTTTTACTGCACCATGTATTCAAGTTCAAGTATGTTTATTGAGATAAGCAATAAATACATCTCAAAGGGATAGAGTAGCTTAGGCTATTTCTACCCCCCCCCAACCATGTATTACACAAAGCCTAAGATTGACGTGTTTGCACCAATCACTGGTGTAGTTAGAGGCCTCAATAGTTTGTCTCTGAGCAATGCTCAAGCTGTAGGGTCTCTCATGACTTTAATACTACTACTAATAATAATGTTTATACAGAAGAATGTGTGTAGAAAGAACATTAGAGTAATGTACAGTTGTAAGAACAGGAATTACACATACTAACGAAGCCATTATTATGCCAAGCTTGTCGGGCAAAACTAAGGCAAAAGGTCGTGTTGACCTGTTTGAATCTCTCTTTAAGTATGATTGGAAGCTTCAGCTAATCCTTTCATGTACATCTTGCTTTGCTACACATCAGAGGTAGAGGTGTACGGGCGGTGACCAATGTAAATACTTAGGGATGAAAAAAAATAATTGACAGGGTGAAATAGGGATGAGATACAAGGGGGGATAGAAGGGGCGGGATGGGTACTGAGAGAGTGGGGGTGGGATGGGGACTGAGAGAGTGGGATAGGAAGATGGTTAGATAAAAGAGTTTCGGAAAGCTAGCCTCTCCCTACGGGTCAGAACTCTGAGCCTCCAAGCACACATAACTCCAAGATATACACAAGTATACTAAGTCCTCGACCATCAATCTTCATGTCACTCTTACTGACTCCACAGTCGCAGCTGTGTCACTCTTACGACACGACACAGGCGTGTGTCACAAGGCACCGAGGAGGAACTAAGACCGAGGTATTACAAGGCCGGCTTCACTCTGATATGCAAGACGACACACGCTTCTTATTTCCTGGTTTACCTGAGACGTCACCTTACTGTGTATAATTTTGTAACGTAGTTACCCCTCTACTCCCTCTCCCTCTCTGTCTCCTTCTCTCCCTCTTTCTCCCTCTCTCTCTCTCTCTCTCTCTCTCTCTCTCTCTCTCTCTCTCTCTCTCTCTCTCTCTCTCTCTCTCTCTCTCTCTCTCTCTCTCTCTCTCTCGCACTCTCCCTCTCTCTTACTACGCCAATACTATTATTCGTATAAATTCTTCCTCTGACATCTATTCTACAAATAATTTTACCAATATATTATCTCCATTAGTACTGCTGCTTCTGCTACCATTTGTGATACTGCTACATCTACTTCTACTTAATCTACTACCAAATCTACTATTTCTACTGCTGCTAGTAATAGTACTATTATGACTTAGATAAAAAATGATTAAAATTATAATTTGTTTAAATATAATTTATTTAAATTATATTACTATTAATACTATATTAACAATTTCGTGTTTCAACAAGTACTTCGACTACATCTGTTGTACTATTACTTACTATTTTAATAGTTACTACTATTACTTATAGAGCTACTTTTTATACTATTATTTTGACTATTACACTAATACTACACGACTATATCATTACAAGTATAATGACTAAATCATCATGTCCATCGGAGCCATTGTTCCAGCCTTGGTCCTGGGTAGTTTAGTCATTAAAGTAGCAATAATGAGAAGAAGAACAAAGATACTGACAGCATTATAGAATGCAACAAACTGGTTTCTTCTGCAACCCTGGATATGCAACAAGGCTTTATGGATGCAAGTAAATCTACATGATGCTGGAACCGGTTATCTAGACTGTTGTGGTTTCCCCCTTACATATACGCGTCTATCTGTCTATCTATCAGTCTATTTGTTTCTCTGTGTCAGTCTCTATTCCCTCCCTTTTTCTCTGTCGATCACATTCGTCTGTTCATTAATCATAAAAAGACTAAATAAAAATATTCGAATATATATTTTATTGGCAATTCAGGTTTTTTTTTTAACAGTAATTCAGGAGTTTTCTTTAACATGTTACTATCTGCAAGTAAAAGTTAAAACTCCAGGTAATATCAGTAATCCTTAATGGGTATGGGGACGTTTTGCATCACGTTAGTAGTGGGTATGGGGACGTTTTGCACCACGTTAGTAGTGGGTATGGGGACGTTTCGCATCACGTTAGTAGTGGGTATGGGGACGTTTACCATCACGTTAGTAGTGGGTATGAGGACGTTTAGCATCACGTTACTAGTGGGTATGAGGACGTTTTGCATCACGTTAGTAGTGGGTATGGGGACGTTTTGATCACGTTAGTAGTGGGTATGAGGACGTTTACCATCACGTTAGTAGTGGGTATGGGGACGTGATATATCCATTACTATAGCGGATGAGGAATTTTGCATCACGTTAGTAGAGGAGACCAACACTGTTTTACATCACATTATCAGAGGGGGGACGAGGCCATTTTGCATTTCATTAGGTTTATCCATTTGACAAGTACATTTGAAATATAATTAATACATTGTTGTTTAAAAGGTTGGTGTACAAGTTGAGTATAATAACATTTTGCTCACTTTTTTATCCCTTTCTACCTCATGTTCAGTCATCACAACCAGGCTGATCACGTAACTCTATAAGATATTTCTCAATTAACTTTCTTTTAAAAAACTTTTTCCTTTGTTTCTTCAAAGTTTCGTATAATTGTTAGTCCGGAGGTGTGGGGTTACGGACTTGAGAATGGTCCAGGACGGACCGAAACGTCGTCGTCCCTTCACCTTCTAGTATGTGGTCTGGTCAACTTACGGACCTCTGATGTTTACACTGGGATGTCTGACTGTGGTTATGGCAGCCTAGCTTTTCGTATGATAAACTACTCACTTCCTGTCGTATCTCTTAATCCAGTGTTTTGTAAATTTATTTGTTCAGGTATGGGACTTGACAGTCATACATTTTCTTATGTGATAGCTCTCTCTCCTCTCAGTTTCAAGAAGTACAGTTCTGTGTGAGCTGTAAGGATCTGATACCTGGTTGATGGGGTTCTGGGAGTTCTTCTACTCCCCAAGCCCGGCCCGAGGCCAGGCTTGACTTGTGAGAGCTTGGTCCACTAGGCTGTTGCTTGGAGCGGCCCGAGGCCAGGCTTGACTTGTGAGAGCTTGGTCCACTAGGCTGTTGCTTGGAGCGGCCCGCAGGCCCACATATCTATGTATATATATTTTAGAGTTCGAAATCAAGCTGGAATAATTCTCAGAATAAATGGGGAGACCTTATACACGTTTCCTGTCCTTTTCGAGGATAGAAGACAGATAATGGTCCTCAGGACTACAGAACTACTCCCACCTGGGGGCCTCGTAGCCTGGTGGATAGCGCGCAGGACTCGTGATTCTGTGGCGCGGGTTCGATTCCCGCACGAGGCAGAAACAAATGGGCAAAGTTTCTTTCACCCTCAATGCCCCTGTTACTTAGCAGTAAATAGGTACCTGGGTGTTAGTCAGCTGTCACGGGCTGCTTCCTGGGGGTGGAGGCCTGGTCGAGGACCGGGCCGCGGGGACACTAAAAAAAGCCCCGAAATCATCTCAAGATAACCTCAAGATAACCACCTCCTACACACACAAAGCAACGCTCTCTTCAGTGGTGTCAAAGCGCACGTAAACAGAGGCACACTTGGTACGTCCTCAGTCGTGTTACTCTGGGTGCGCGGTTCTCATGTAGTGTCACACTGAGCATATCTCCACCGGTTCGAAACTGCGCATATATTCAAAACTTATTCAGAACAGCCACGGGCTCACCATAGCCCGTGCTACATGGATACTTCGTTCTGAGTAGCTAAATCTAAAACAATAACAACATATTTAGAACTAATAGATAGTCATATCTATTAGTGCCAAACTTATTTATATATCAGCCACACAGTGCTGCGCAAATTATCGGTGGTATCCAAACATGCATATTTCCATTGGTTCCATATTGGAAACATCAGAAGCTGTTCCACACTGCGCATATCTACACTGCGCATGTCTCCAGCGCTTCTAAACAGCGCTCATCTTCAGAATGTCAAACTATAAACACCTGTATCAGTGCCAAACTGCGCACGTAAGTATTCGTGCCAAACTGCTCACACGAACAACCGGACTAAACTGCGCACATGCGCAGACCTGCGCCTCAACTCTCCAGACAAACCCTCTACTTGACCAAGTTCCGCTTCCTTCTTCCTTGGTCCTTCGTGACCATCTGTTGACCCCAGCTTGACCCCAGCTTGACCTTCCTAGCCTCTCCTCACCTCCTTCCCGCCGCCCTGTCCTCACGTCCACCTCCCCGCCGTTCCCTACCGCTGTTTCTTGTTAAAGATTTAGCTATTCAGGACGAAGTGTCCATGTAGCACGGGTTATGGTGAGCCCGTAAACCCTACCACTCCTCCCCATCGCACTAGACCTCTCTTCATGGTGTGGTGCAGGCAAGGCTAACGGAGAAGATGCTACAGTGTGAGTACCTAAGCAACAGAAGACGGGAGACATCCAGGGGAGACATCTCCCGTCCACGAGGCTCACCATAGCCCGTGCTTCTTGCCCCGCTCCTGTGCCAGGTAAGTTACGGGCTCACCATAGCCCGTGCTTCTTGCCCCGCTCCTGTGCCAGGTAAGTTACGGGCTCATCATAGCCCGTGCTTCTTGCCCCGCTCCTGTGCCAGGTAAGTTACGGGCTCACCATAGCCCGTGCTTCTTGCCCCGCTCCTGTGCCAGGTAAGTTACGGGCTCACCATAGCTCGTGCTACTTGGAACTTGTTCCGAGTAGCTGAATCTATAACAACAACAACAGGGAGACATTCCCGTCACGCAGGGTGCAGTCGCACCTCCACGGATCTCCCGTATCAGCTCTTGATACTGGTAATGGCTCAAAAGGGCCACCACTTACGGGCTAATTCATGCCCGTGCCACCTTTTGGGTGGCTTAATCTTCATCAGTCAATCAGCAACAGAAGACAGTGAGTTACGGCGAGGGGGCTGAGATCAAGGGAGTGGCGAGTGGTCATTTGTGGAGTCCCACAGGACTTCAGTTCTAGGACGAATCCTATTTCTGATATTTGTAAATGCTCTTCCAGAGCGAATAGACTCATTCCTCTCACTGTTTGCTGATGATGACTAAAATTACGAGGATGATTAAGAAAGAAGAAGACAGCAAAACACTAGCAAATGACCTGAACACACTGAAAGAATGGTCCAACAGATGGCTACTAGAGTTCAACTCAAGTAACTGTAAAGTAATGAAGCTAGATGGAAGAAGCAAGAGGCCAGACACGAGGTACCAAATGAGAGTTGAACTCTTCCACGAAACAGATAGAGAGAAGGATCTGGGGGTTGCCATCACACCGAACGAACCTGTCTCTTGAAGCCCCACATAAAGAAACTATCACCAGCGACATATGCAAAACTGGCTAACATCAGAATTGCTTTTAGAAATTTGTGTAATAAATAATTTAGATCGTTGAATACAGCATACGTAAGACAAATCCTGAAGTATGCAGCTCCAGCGGGGGAAGTCCACCTCTATTAAAGCATAAGACGAAGTTGGAGAATGTTCCAAGGTATGAAAAAGACTAGTCCAAGAGCTAAGAGGCAAGAGTTACGAGAAAAGGTCACGTAAATTGAATCTCACGTCGCTGAAAGACAAAAAGAGTTAGGAGAGACATGATTACCACATACAAAATTCAGGGGAGTTGATAGGGTAGATAAAGACAGATTATTTAACACGGGTGATACTCGCCCAAGGGGATACAGGTGGAAGTTTAGTACCCAAATGAACCATATAGACATCAGACAGAATTTGTTCAGCATAAAAGTAATTAACAAATGGTACTAAAAAAGAAGTGATGTAATGGTGGCTGACTCCATATACATATGTAAATATTACAGAGCCAAATAGGTGAGCACAATTAGGTGAGTGTACACACATACACACACACTAGGTATGATAGGGAAATGGGACAGGAGTCATTGCTGTAAACAACCGATAGCTGGAAAGGCGGGATCCAAGAGTCAATGCTCGATCCTGCAAGCACAAATAGGTGAGTACACACACACACACACACACACACACACACACACACACACACACACACACACACACACACACACACACACACACACACACACACACACACACACACACACACACACACACACACACACACACACACACACACACACACACACACTCGACCAACCCCAACCAAACCGTCCGGGTCGAAAACACGTCTTATAAACGTTGTCGGTGAATTAAATTTTATACATTTAATTTTCTGAATGTGGTTTCCCTGGGAAGATTTTTTTGGGTTGTTTTTTAGGGAATATTCCGGGAGAAAGAGCGGGCCAGAAGGCTAATGGCCAGTCTGTACGGCTGTAATTGTCTGAACTACGCAGCAGCCGGCGCGGACGTGATGTAACTCCATGACGGAAATATGAATCAGGAATGTCGAGGACTCGTGGTCTTTCTTTCCTGGGGAGGAAATGGGTTCTATTTTGGCGATTTCGGAAGCTATTTTCTATCGTTTAACTCGCCCGTAGTGTGTGGTGTGGTGTGGTGTGTGGTGTGGTGTGGTGTGGTGTGTTTTTTTTTCTTTTTTTTTCCACACCACACACACACACACCCCCTAGGAAGCAGCCCGTGACAGCTGACTAACTCCCAGGTACCTATTTACTGCTAGGTAACAGGGGCACTTAGGGTGAAAGAAACTTTGCCCATTTGTTTCTGCCTCGTGCGGGAATCGAACCCGCGCCACAGAATTACGAGTCCTGCGCGCTATCCACCAGGCTACGAGGCCCCTATGTGTGTGTGTGTGTGTGTGTGTGTGTGTGTGTGTGTGTGTGTGTGTGTGTGTGTGTACTCACCTACTTGTGCTTGCATGATCGAGCATTGACTCTTGGATCCCGCCTTTCGAGCCATCGGTTATTTACAGCAATGACTCCTGTCCTATTTCCCTATCATATCTAATTTTAAAATTATGAATAGACTTTGCTTCCACAACCTGCTCCTTAAGTGCATACAATTTTTTCACTACTCTCACGCTAAAAAAAACTTCCTAACATCTCTGTGACTCATCTGAGTTTCCAGCTTCCACTCATGTCCCCTCGTTCTGTTACTATTCCGTGTGAACATTTCGTCTATGTCACCACCCTGTCACCATGATGGAAATAATGGTGATGATTGTGGCTGTAATGGTGATTCTGTTGTTGGAAGAGTGCCGTGAAGCCTTTTATAAGGAGGGAGGCCTGGTCGACGACCGGGCCGTGGGGACGCTAAGCCCCGAAAACACCTAAAGGTATCAACACCTCAAGAGATGTGGGTGTTGGGGTCATAGGCCTAGTTAAAGCCAGCTATAGACAGGTTTGTGAATAATATATTTAGACGGGTTTCAAAATGATAGGTTTAGACGGGTTTCAAAATGATAGGTTTAGACGGGTTTCAAAATGATAGGTTTAGACGGGTTTCAAAATGATAGGTTTAGACGGGTTTCAAAATGATAGGTTTAGACGGGTTTCAAAATGATAGGTTTAGACGGGTTTCAAAATGATAGGTTTAGACGGGTTTCAAAATGATAGGTTTAGACGGGTTTCGGCGTCGTCTTGTAATGTCTGTACACAGTTGTTGTGTATATACGCCAGTTGAAGGCGGCTATCACTGTACTCATTTACCCGGATTGAAGCAGACTCAGGTTGGGGGAGGGAGTCACCCTCCCTCATCTCTCTCTCTCTCTCCTTACTTCTCTCACTCCTTCCTTCCCTCCGTCACCTCCGTCGCCATGCAGCAGCAGCAGAAATAGCAGCAGCAGCAGCGGCAGTAGCAGCAGCAACAGCAGCGGCCCAAGCACCGCAGTTCATCACCAGCTGTGATAGCAGTCTTTCGGAAAGTGCCAGCACATAGTCAACCATGACCCAAGCGACGCGCCTCATAGCTATGACGTGCTGGGTCGTTTGTCTGACGCAACGAGAACAGAGCAAAATTCATTAACCCAACTTTGCACAGTAGACCGTCGCAGGAGCCATACACGATCCCAATCACCTCGTCAGGGCGGACGAGGTTGGGTAGCACTTTGCCCCTGTCAGGAGTACACCAGTCAAGAGCTGACACGCGCTCCCTGTCAGTTTTTTGTCAGCCTTAATGTCAGGAAGTAAATCCTGTTCGTAAATAAGGGTTCAATCCGGACGAGTTGCCCGCCCTCGGGGTCCCTCATTGCAAGTTTCACTGGGTACCTTCACCCCTTCTGGGGGGCGTCCACCCCTACTGGGGGACGTCCACCTCTACTGGGGGACGTCCACCTCTACTGGGGGACGTCCTCCCCTACTGGGGGACGTCTACCCCTACTGGGGGACGTCCACCTCTACTGGGGGACGTCCTCCTCTACTGGGGGACGTCCACCCCTACTGGGGGACGTCCACCTCTACTGGGGGACGTCCACCTCTACTGGGGGACGTCCTCCCCTACTGGGGGACGTCCACCTCTACTGGGAGACGTCCTCCCCTACTGGGGGACGTCCACCTCTACTGGGGGACGTCCTCCCCTACTGGGGGACGTCCACCCCTACTGGGGGACGTCCACCTCTACTGGGGGACGTCCTCCTCTACTGGGGGACGTCCACCCCTACTGGGGGACGTCCACCCCCACTGGGGGACGTCCACCTCTACTGGGGGACGTCCTCCCCTACTGGGGGACGTCCACCCCTACTGGGGGACGTCCACCCCCACTGGGGGACGTCCACCTCTACTGGGGGACGTCCTCCCCTACTGGGGGACGTCCACCCCTACTGGGGGACGTCCACCCCCACTGGGGGACGTCCACCCCCACTGGGGGACGTCCACCTCTACTGGGGGACGTCCTCCCCTACTGGGGGACGTCCACCCCTACTGGGGGGACGTCCACCTCTACTGGGGGACGTCCACCTCTACTGGGGGACGTCCTCCCCTACTGGGGGACGTCCACCCCTACTGGGGGACGTCCACCTCTACTGGGGGACGTCCACCTCTACTGGGGGACGTCCACCCCTACTGGGGGACGTCCACCCCTACTGGGGGACGTCCACCCCCACTGGGGGACGTCCACCTCTACTGGGGGACGTCCTCCCCTACTGGGGGACGTCCACCTCTACTGGGGGACGTCCTCCCCTACTGGGGGACGTCCACCCCTACTGGGGACGTCCACCTCTACTGGGGGACGTCCACCCCTACTGGGGGACGTCCACCCCTACTGGGGGACGTCCACCCCCACTGGGGGACGTCCACCTCTACTGGGGGACGTCCACCCCTACTGGGGGACGTCCACCCACACTGGGGGACCTCCACCTCTACTGGGGGACGTCCACCTCTACTGGGGGACGTCCACTTCTACTGGGGGGACGTCCACCTCTACTGGGGGACGTCCACCTCTACTGGGGGACGTCCTCCCCTACTGGGGGACGTCCACCCCTGCTGGGGGACGTCCACCCCTACTGGGGGACGTCCACCTCTACTGGGGGACGTCCTCCCCTGCTGGGGGACGTCCTCCCCTACTGGGGGACGTCCACCTCTACTGGGGGACGTCCACCCCTGCTGGGGGACGTCCACCCCTACTGGGGGACGTCCACCTCTACTGGGGGACGTCCTCCCCTGCTGGGGGACGTCCACCCCTACTGGGGGACGTCCACCTCTACTGGGGGACGTCCTCCCCTGCTGGGGGACGTCCACCCCTACTGGGGGACGTCCACCTCTACTGGGGGACGTCCTCCCCTGCTGGGGGACGTCCACCCCTACTGGGGGATGTCCACCTCTACTGGGGGACGTCCACCTCTACTGGGGGACGTCCACCCCTACTGGGGGACGTCCACCTCTACTGGGGGACGTCCACCTCTACTGGGGGACGTCCACCTCTACTGGGGGACGTCCTCCTCTACTGGGGGACGTCCACCCCTACTGGGAGACGTCCACCTCTACTGGGGGACGTCCACCTCTACTGGGGGACGTCCACCTCTACTGGGGGATGTCCACCTCTACTGGGGGACGTCCACCCCTACTGGGAGACGTCCACCCCTAGTGGGGGATCTCCACCCCTACTGGGGGACCTCCACCTCTACTGGGGGACGTCCACTCACACTGGGGGACGTCCTCCCCTACTGGGAGACGTCCTCCCCTACTGGGGGACGTCCACCTCTACTGGGGGACGTCCACCCCTACTGGGGGACGTCCTCCCCTACTGGGAGACGTCCTCCCCTACTGGGGGACGTCCACCTCTACTGGGGGACGTCCTCCCCTGCTGGGGGACGTCCACTCCTACTGGGGGACGTCCACCCCCACTGGGGGACCTCCACCTCTACTGGGGGACGTCCTCCCCTACTGGGGGACCTCCACCTCTACTGGGGGACGTTCACTCCCACTGGGGGACGTCCACCCCCACTGGGGGGACCTCCACCCCCACTGAGAGACGTCCACCCCCACTGGGGGACGTCCACACCCACTGGGGAGCCCTCCACCCTACTGGGGACCCATTAAAATTCCTCGCTCACTTCGCTCACCCGGAACTATGGACCCCATTTCATGCCTTCAACCTCGTCCTCTTAACTAATAGGTCGCGTTTCTTTATCGTAACCAACGTCGCCACTGGAACCTACTTGGAACTGCAACGGCTCACTAATATTCACGTTTTCTATGTATCAACCTCGACAGGTTAGGTGGGTTGCTGGGGTTCGTAAGTTTCTGGATAGTCACAACAGTTGCCTTTTTTTTACGAAGTGTAAATCGGGAAGAAAATGGTCTGGTGGCCTGTGTTTACATTCCGTGAGAAAGGGAACAGGTTTTGCCTAACCAGGGAGCCGGTCGGCCGAGCGGACAGCACACTTGACTTGTGATCCTGTGGTCCTGGGTTCGATCCCAGGCGCCGGCGAGAAATAATGGGCAGAGTTTCTTTCACCCTATGCCCCTGTTACCTAGCAGTAAAATAGGTACCTGGGTGTTAGTCAGCTGTCACGGGCTGCTTCCTGGGGGTGGAGGCCTGGTCGAGGACCGGGCCGCGGGGACACTAAAGCCCCGAAATCATCTCAAGATAACCTCAAGATAACCAGAAACGTGGTTCCCTGCGCCTATCCTGTCCTCATATCCCAGCGCTTATCCTGTTCTATCCCCTAAGCCTATCCTGTTCTCAAATCCCAACGCTTATCCTGTCCTATCCCAGCTGCTATACTGTTCTATCCCAGTTTCCATCCTGTTCTATCCCAGCTGCTGTCCTGTCCTATCCCAGTTTCTATCCTGTCCTCATATCCCAGCGATTATCCTGTCCTATCCCAACTTCTATCCTGTCCTATATCAGCTTCAATCCAACCTATCCCAACTTCTGTCCTGTCCTATATCAGCTTCAATCCCGACCTATCCCAACTTCTATCCTGTCTTCATATCCCAGAGCCTATCTTATCCAATCCCAGCTCCGATACTGTCAATATATCCCCCTGCTTCTATCCTGTCACTACATCCCTGCTTCTATCCTGTCTATAAACCCCTAGCTCCTATCCTGCTAATATACCCCGACTCCTATACCTGGTTGATACCTGGTTGATACCTGGTTGATGGGGTTCTGGGAGTTCTTCTACTCCCCAAGCCCTGCCCGAGGCCAGGCTTGACTTGTGAGAGTTTGGTCCACCAGGCTGTTGCTTGGAGCGGCCCGCAGGCCCACATACCCGGTTGACAGCTTCACCACACGCTAGAGGAGCACAAGCACCAAAGTGATCTCGTTAACTTCTCGCTAAACTCAAGCCGTAACCTCTCTTAAGCTCTCGTGAGCTCAAAAGACCTGAAACAGGTTATCTAATTTCAGGTAAATCCAACTATATAATCTCGGTTCGTGCTCTCACACACACATTCAACGTCGTGTATACAATATACAACATTCGTGATGATGTATAGACGCGTCCAGCATCATCTCTCCTTCACCCTGACGGGAGATGAAGAGGCCCCTCACCTGTACGATATCACAGATAACGGAGGGGATAACCTGTTTATGAGATAATTACTTTAATAAATTTTTTTTATATAGTTAAAAAAAAAATAAAAGTTTATTTCGTAAGCGAACAATATTTTTTTCTTTGGATATACTAAATAAATATTAGGTTTTAATATCTGATTGTCTGTCTGTCTCTCTCTTTATTTAAATAAACAGAGTGGTCTAAGCGGTTGGGCAACAACCACATGGACTCGTTGATACTCCTTTCACCTGATACTTTTGTTTACCTAGCAGAAAATAGGTATCCAACCCAAAGAAGAGTCTGTGTACACCTTTCCCCATACAAGTGGAGCCTTTCAACATCTCCCCTTCTCCTCCCTTGCCACAAGAAGACCCTGCCAACACCTGCCCTTGCAACAAGAAGACCCTGCCAACACCAGCCCTTGTTACAAGAAGGCCCTGCCAACACCAGCCCTTGTTACAAGAAGGCCCTGCCAACACTTGCCCTTGCAACAAGAAGACCCTGCCAACACCTGCCCTTGCAACAAGAAGACCCTGCCAACACATGCCCTTGCAACAAGAAGACCCTGCCAACACCTGCCCTTGCAACAAGAAGACCCTGCCAACACCTGCCCTTGCAACAGGAAGACCCTGCAAACACCAGCCCTTGCCACAAGAAGACCCTGCCAACACCTGCCCTTGCAACAAGAAGGCCCTGCCAACACCTGCCCTTGCCACAAGAAGACCCTACCAACACCTGCCCTTGCCACAAGAAGACCCTGCCAACACCTGCCCTTGCAACAGGAAGACCCTGCCAACACCTGCCCTTGCAACAAGAAGACACTGCCAACACCTGCCCTTGCCACAAGAAGACCCTGCCAACACCAGCCCTTGCCACAAGAAGACCCTGCCAACACCTGCCCTTGCAACAGGAAGACCCTGCCAACACCAGCCCTTGCCAACAAGAAGAGCCTGCCAACACCAGCCCTTGCCACAAGAAGACCCTGCCAACACCTGCCCTTGCCACAAGAAGACCCTGCCAACACCAACCCTTGCCACAAGAAGACCCTGCAAACACCAGCCCTTGCCAACAAGAAGACCCTGCCAACACCAGCCCTTGCTACAAGAAGGCCCTGCCAACAAG
>NC_091186.1:25357907-25370407 GCF_040958095.1 Procambarus clarkii
AGATCAATACGGTCATAATGGTTTCATCTGTCGTAACTCACCGGGAAAGACTGCTAGGCACGAAGCATTCAGTGACATCATTAAGAGAAGTTTGGAGGTACCCAGCACCAAGGGAACGCCAAAGGGGAAGATCTAACAACCGCTCAAATGGGAGTCTCCCCTTACAACATTGGAGGGTTGGTAGATAGGTTGTCTGGGACTACACGTATTCATCTACATTGTGATGTAGATAGGTATCAGCCAGTGTGCCTGAAGATGGCTAGTCCAGCACTTTTAGGGAGATTCAGAAAACCAGTAAGTACTTTGGCTATATCAAAACTTCGTTATCATTGGCTCCGAGACTCTTGGTACCTGGAAATAATGTGTGTATGAAAGTTCTTGAAGGAGTTGGGAGAGGAACTCATCAGGCAGATCAGAAACCATTACATCCTACAGCCACCAGAGTGTGTTGTAATGTCCAGAACAATGAACGCAAAGGATTACAAGGAAATCCAAACGGAAACAAACCTTTAACACCAAACTAGGCTATTAGTATATATAAAAAAAGATTCTATGTGAAACAAAGTAAGGCGTAGATTTGAAAATATAATTTTTTGTATATAATATTTATACACTATATTACACATAATTATATCATCCGGTAAACTGTTCAGTGTGTTTATTTTTTGATCAAAAGAAAAACATGCATTAGGCTTCGCTGGAGCAAAAGCTTTCGCCTTTAATTTTAAAGCCATTGTTTCGAGTGACGTATAAAAAATGAAGTATTTTTCTGTGTCAGGATTGTCATGATCTTTAATGATTTGAAATATTTGTTTTAAAATCTTATTCTTCGTCTTTCAGGACCCAATACATTCTGCATTTCTAAATAGGCTTTGTATTACTTTTTAATGTTTGTCAAGTGCTTGTTGATTGAAGCTGTTGACAGAAAAATAATATATAACACGTAATATAACAGGTTAGTAAACACTACCAGAAGTGCAGCGATAGTGAAGCAAAATGAGTTGATTGTGAGGCTTGTAGACAGTCTGCGTGACGCAGGAATGACTCAAGTTGAACACGACAAAGTCTCTCTTGTTTTTTTAAAGAAAGTGACAGCGTTTCGGTCACTTTCATGCCTTGGAAAGTGTCCATGAGGGACCGAAACGTGGACACTGTCATCTCCCATGTGTAGATGAAGGGTTGGTTGTTCAGCCACGTTGTTATGACTTGTTCTCTGCATAATATTAATCCTTTTGTGCTGTGTTAAGCGTTACAATCCTGTTGAGTAAACCTGTTATTTAACCACGGGAGATATTAAATGTTTCCAGCCAAAAATGATGCATAACAAAGGAGGAATAATGAAAACATAATGAAAATACCAGGAGGAAAACTTAAGATAGGACACCGAACTTTAAACGAATGAAAAATCTTGATTAAAAACTATATATATTTGTCACTTATAAAAGATATTATGAACTAAAATGAAAGACAATGAGAAATTATTTTTGGTGCTGTAATAATAATATAAATTTGCGTGGTACAGAACATATTTTACGGCAGCATTCATTGTGAAAGCGAAAGTGAAAGGAAATAATTGTTATAGATTAAGAACTAGGAACCTCGTCCGAGGCTCCTCGGACGAGGCTCCTACGGACGAGGCTTCTCGGACGAGGCTATCCCGCCAAACACACACCGAAACTACGACGTTGGTACAACGTTCGAACACGTTTTAACACCTCCTAACCAGTTATAACAACAAATATAGCAAGTTGTAACAACGTTCTAATACGGCATAAACATGTTAAGCCAAGATGTAACAACTTTATTACAAGTTGTAACGAGCGGAAAATAGAGACAGTTACAGTTTGTGTTTCCAGGGATGACACCTACCACAGCGCGCAGGGAAGTAGAGTTTTGTCTCTGTGATGGCAAGTATTGTGGGATGCTTTAGTGACGATTTTCCTTACATATACGAACGGGCAGCAGCAGCAGCAGAAGCCCATAACACGCAAATTCGAAAGCAACTGATACGCATAAAGATGTTGCATACATTGACCGATGCAATAAACAAGTTAATTTTACCCATACAGCTCCTTTACTTGAATTATGTAATGTTTTAAAAATTAAACTAGCATTTGCTGCAATGCAGACGCTAGATACTACTGCAACTCTTTCAACTCTTTTTCACTAGCGGCCTCGTAGCCTGGTGGATAGCACACAGGACTCGTAATTCTGTGGCGCGGGTTCGATTCCCGCACGAGGCAGAAACAAATGGGCAAAAGTTTCTTTCACCCTGAATGCCCCTGTGACCTAGCAGTAAATATTTACCTGGGTGTTAGTCAGCTGTCACGGGCTGCTTCCTGGGGGTGGAGGCCTGGTCAAGGACCGGGCCGCGGGGACACTAAAGCCCCGAAATCAACTCGAGATAACTCAAGATAACCTCATAAGCGTTGCAATGTTCCACGAATAGATTCGTCATGTTCAGCTTGTCTTCAACTTAGTGGACAACCAAAAGGTGGCGACCACAACACAAGACGCTCAGCCATCAACAGCCTCCATGCTGCCTATATCATTCGCAAGAACAACACTCCATCACCGATCATTCTTTCCTACGCTGACATCACATCTTGAAACAGCTCTGTCCAACACGTAGCTGTGAGAGAACTCAAGGAACCCGACCACATTGAAGGTTCTGGTACACATTTCCCTCCAGCTTAAAGTAACTAACATGATTGCAAAAAACAGAAACTAAAATGGATTCCTAAATGAAACTAATAATAAGCTAAAATCAGTTTCTAGGGTCAAGCTTCAGATGAACTGATGCAGGAGCTATACCATTTAGGCTGCAGGGTCCTTAGCGTCAGAAATTGAATCCAAATGAATCCAAATGAATCCAAATTTAACGGTAAAGAAATGGAGATGGGAGAGAGAGAGAGAGAGAGAGAGAGAGAGAGAGAGAGAGAGAGAGAGAGAGAGAGAGAGAGAGAGAGAGAGAGAGAGAGAGAGAGAGAGAGAGAGAGAGAGATTCCAACATCACGTAAGAGAGGGAATAAGGAAAGGAAGATGTTGGCGGGAGGGAAAGGGAAGGGAGGAAGTAATTGCTACAACATTCTCAAGAAAACTCGTTGTGAAAGTTGATGATCCTGGGAGACAGATGCACGCCGCCCTGAGACTAGGGCCATCTGCCGCCCTGGGCCGCCCCTGAGACTAGGGCCATCTGCCGCCCTGGGCCGCCCTGAGTCTAGGGCCATCTGCCGCCCTGGGCCGCCCTGAGACTAGGGCCATCTGCCGCCCTGGGCCACCCTGAGACTAGGGCCATCTGCCGCCCTGGGCCACCCTGAGACTAGGACCATCTGCCGCCCTGGGCCACCCTGAGACTAGGGCCATCTGCCGCCCTGGGCCGCCCTGAGACTAGGACCATCTGCCGCCCTGGGCCACCCTGAGACTAGGGCCATCTGCCGCCCTGGGCCACCCTGAGACTAGGGCCATCTGCCGCCCTGGGCCACCCTGAGACTAGGGCCATCTGCCGCCCTGGGCCGCCCTGAGACTAGGGCCATCTGCCGCCCTGGGCCGCCCTGAGACTAGGGCCATCTGGATCATCCACCCCCCCATCTCCTTCACCCTACCCTCCCTCATTACCTTCATGGTGGGAGGGTGAGTAGGATGAATGCCGGACCCGTCCCCTCCCATGTACCTCATCCTGACCTTCTGTGGGAGGTGGTTAGGTTGACTGTGAGAGGTAGTTAGGTTGACTTTCTTAAGAATTCATCACACAAGGGTGACACAACTATCATACTTGAAGTCATACAAGGGTGATACCGACATACAAGGGTGATACCGACATACAAACCGTTATACGACAAAGAGTACTGGGAAGACGGGACACCACGAACATAGCTCTCACCCCTGTAACTACACTCAGGTAATTACATACACACACAGAGTAATGGACATGAAGCAGATGGTAATCCCAGACTGTGACGGTCTCAGGGACAAGACGACAGGTATCATAACAATGGGAGGACCCAAGATAGTAGTATCTGACATGTATAACTGCTGCACTGAACGATAAGACCCCGCACAAGACAAACAACATACCAGCTAACACTATAACAGACAGCGCAGGTTTGGGCACCAGTAGGAATTGGAGCAACAAGAATGCTCCAAAGAAGGAGTAGAGCAAATGACTGAACTGCACTGGCAGATCCTGACTGGGGGATACAGACGAAGGAGGTTAAAGACAACATTCACAAAATTTCTCAGGCTAGGCAGGAACAGGATGGCAAGAAATCGACTGATAAAGATGCTGTTCGTGAAAGCGGCAAATCATAGTTCGTTGGAGTAAACTTCTAAATGTACCAAGATACAGAGAAGGATTTCTTCAGCGGAATATGAGGCAGGAAAAGAGAGCCACATCACCAGAGGCACAGAAGAGGTTGCTGGTAAAGGGAAGGGAAAATTGGGGAAAACCACAATTCCCACCTCAACAACCCCAACTTCAGAGGGAAATACAACAGCAACCTAGACTACACCCCCGTCCCCAAGCCCTGTAACCCCTCCCACTTCTCCAACTTACAATCCACCTTCCTAGCTTACCAACATACTGTCTCTGTTGTTGACCAGACCACACACTAGAAGTTGAAGGGACGACGACATTTCGGTCCGTCCTGGACCATTCTCAAGTCGATTGTCTTGATACTTCAGCCACGTTATTGTGACTCATCGCCTGCATGCTGTCTCTGTTGTCTTAACATATCTTACTCCCTACTGCTTTGTACTCTTACACTTAGGAATACTTCTCTTCTATGACCACTATGGCTCGTCTGTATGATTCAAGTTACAGCCCCGCTCCTGTGCCAGGTAAGTCCACTACGGGCTCACCACAGCCCGTGCTACTTGCCCCGCTCCTGTGCCAGGTAAGTCCACTACGGGCTCACCATAGCCCGTGCTACTTGCCCCGCTCCTGTGCCAGGTAAGTCCACTACGGGTTCACCATAGCCCGTGCTACTTGCCCCGCTCCTGTGCCAGGTAAGTCCACTACGGGTTCACCATAGCCCGTGCTACTTGCCCCGCTCCTGTGCCAGGTAAGTCCACAACGGGCTCACCACAGCCCGTGCTACTTGCCCCGCTCCTGTGCCAGGTAAGTCCACTACGGGCTCACCATAGCCCGTGCTACTTGGAACTTTTGTTCCAAGTAGCGAATCTTAAATAACTTAAACAACAGTCTGAATGATCTGTTTCCCCTTCATGTCTTATCGCTCCTTTGCGCCTTGTCAGTACTTTCAAGTATTTAATATATTTCCAGCATGTGTCCCTTTCTCTTTCTTATTTTCCAGCGCCGATAAGGCGAAATCCTTTAACTTGCCCTTATCCCATTTGCACTTAAAAATAATCATCTTGAAGTTTGAACTTACTTCAGGAGCTACATAGCATAGGACTGGTCTCACGTAGGTGGTACACAGTGCTCTGAGTTCCTGAAGGCTGAGAGAGAGAGAGAGAGAGAGAGAGAGAGAGAGAGAGAGAGAGAGAGAGAGAGAGAGAGAGAGAGAGAGAGAGAGAGAGAGAGAGAGAGAGAGAGAGAGAGAGAGAGAGAGAGAGAGAGAGAGAGAGAGAGAGAGAGAGAGAGAGAGAGAGAGAGATGGGGGGTAGAGGGAGGGGGTATAAGCCTACTCAAATCGGCTGGTATCACAGCTAATCGCCCCCTCAAGGGGTGGTTTAACTGTGATAACCCAGCCATGACCTTCGTTTGACCTGACCTTCCACAATATGGCTCCGGACCACTCCTCCGACAAGACTAATTACTTCCGCTCCACTAACTTCTTTTCTAAATACACCCATTTTTAATCTAGTTATCGTTGATTCGCTCATTCTGACTCGCTGTATACGGGGCTCGCTAACTCACTCGGGGACTTCATGGTCCACTGACTCAGTAATTGCTTCGTTCAGCAATTTGCTGACCTAACGACTCACCGGCCAGTTAGAATACATATTCTTAACTCAAACACATGTTCTTAACTCTGTACTTAGTACCTTTGGGAGAAGGTAATGATTGAGAGAGTGTGTGAGTGTGTGAGTGAGTGAGTGAGTGAGTGAGTGAGTGAGTGAGTGTGAGTGAGTGTGTGTGTAGAGTGCGTGTGTGTGCGTACAACGCCCCCACACTTGTAAATACAAACAATGTCTAATCAACGGGGTGAGAATAGCTTGAGCTACCTCATCCCTTTGTGTGTATTTTACCTCAATAAACTTATTTCAATTTCAATTTCAATGTCTAAATATACCTTTGATATACCCAAAGAACGACAGGGGGGGGGGGAGACTGTCATATTCATTCTTGAAGCTGGAGTCGATGCGAGGAGTCTGGAAGCACTTACATTGCCTCACGATTGTTTCTTAAGACATCAGTTGAATTTACATGCACAACATCTCTTGTTTTGCGAGGTAACATCCCACAAGGCTAAGGAGCTTGTTGAGTCATTAGTGGAGGAGCTTGTTGAGTCATTGGTGGAGGAGCTTGTTGAGTCATTGGTGGAGGAGCTTGGAGCGTGGATAGGCTTGGTTGGCCTTTTTTGGGGGGCTTGGTGTTTGTGGTGTTTGTGGTGTAATGTTTGTGTGGTGTTTGTGATGTGTCGTTTGTCGTGTGAGTGTAATCAAATGGATGTGCTTGCAGGGTCGAACTAGATTCCTAGCCCCGCCTTCCTAACTACTTAGATTAATGTAGTGACTCATTTCTCATTCTTTTATCATATTTTTGTGTATAGGTCAATGTGTGAGTGGTGTGTGTGTGTGTGTGTGTGTGTGTGTGTGTGTGTGTGTGTGTGTGTGTGTGTGTGTGTGTGTGTGTGTGTGTGTGTGTGTGTGTGTGTGTGTAGCAGGAACTGACTTGCCAAACAGAATGAGTTTATTTTTCCCAGTGACAAGTCTACATTTAGAGCTTATATAGCCCTACGTTTACCTAAGTGACACGTAGATTAATAGGTTAATATAGATCTATTATTCAAATTTATATAACATAATAGGGTGACACCCTGAAAGACATAGTTTAAAACAACAGACAGATAGTTACCATAAATTAATCACTTTAATATTAGTTAGTATAACATTCAGCAGACTATCACCATCCTAACACAATAAACAGACAGGATTACTATAGCAAATGAACTAATTACCACAAGGAAAGCCTAGATGTAATTGCACTCACAGAAACAAAACTCTCAGAAGCCAAAGACAAATTCAACATTCCAAATGATTAAACACACAGAAAGAAGGGAGAGAGAAGGAAAGAAAAGAGGACAGGTCTTGGTGGTCAGGATATACTGGAGATAATAATACAAGATGGAAATTCCAGGCCCTGGAAGATTCAGAGGTTCCATACTGGCTATCATAACAATGGGAGGACTAAAGACAATAATGATATCAGCGGTTATACAATCGTCCATAAAATGATAAGACCATGGCAGGAGTATGGCAAAAACAATGAAAGTGGAATAGCTTTAAACAAGGCAGAAGGAGACAATCCCTCCCATACATAGCACACACAGAGATCACAATAAGGTGATGCATCAAATGAACAAATCCACAAGGGCCGTGACGAGGATTCAGTAGTTCCGAAGTTCAGTAGAACTTCGGTTTCAACCCTTTTAACCCTGTCGTAGCTCAGTCGATTAAGGCAGTGTCTGGGATGCTCCCGGACGCAGGTTCGAATCCTCGTCACGGCCCTTGTGGATTTGTCCCCATACACAGCTTCAAATGTAGATATGAGACAGCCTAATAGGCTTGGGGGATCCTGTACATCTTAGCACATCAGCATTACAGCACACCACCACCACAGTACCACACCACACCACCACAACACTACACTACACTACACCACCACCACACTACACCACCACAACACTACACCACCACCACACTACACCACCACCACACTACACCACCACCACACTACACCACCACAGTACCACACCACACCACTACCACACTACACCATACAGGATGACAGCAAGGCCACAGCAATGTGAGGACACAGGTGTGAGCTCTCACACATAAGTACGGTGGGATGACTGCACGTGCTCTCAGGGAGAGAGGGAGAGAGGGAGAGAGGGAGAGAGGGAGAGGGAGAGGTTGGTGACGAGAGAGAAAAAGAGGAGAGAGAGAGAGGGGGGGCTGTAGATTGTGGAGAAGGTGTATGCGGGCGGAGGCATTCTGGCGGAAAGTTTTGGCGGGGTATAAGCGGAGAATAGCTTGAGCTACCTCATCCCATGGGGGCCTCGTAGCCTGGTGGATAGCGCGCAGGACTCGGAATTCTGTGGCGTGGGTTCGATTCCCGCACGAGGCAGAAACAAATGGGCAAAGTTTCTTTCACCCTGAATGCCCCTGTTACCTAGCAGTAAATAGGTACCTGGGAGTTAGTCAGCTGTCACGGGCTGCTTCCTGGGGGTGGAGGCCTGGTTGAGGACCGGGCCGCGGGGACACTAAAGCCCCGAAATCATCTCAAGATAACCTCAAGAAGATATCCCTTTGTGTGTATTTTACCTCAATAAACTTATTTCAATTCAGGTACATCCAGACGAGGAGTCACAATGGCTGAAATATGTTCACCAGACCACACACTAGAAAGTGAAGGGACGACGACGTTTCGGTCCGTCCTGGACCATTCTCAAGTCGATTGTGATGAAGGAAGTTATTGTTGTTTAAGATTCAGCTACTGGGAACAAAAGTTCCAAGTAGCACGGGCTATGGTGAGCCCGTATTGGACTTACCATGGCACAGGAGCGGTGTACCGGATGAGGGAAGGAGGCGATGGCAATAAATAGGCAAGAGAGAGGTGTAAGGGAGATGTGTGGGGGAGAAATTTGTTGTTGTTAAAGATTTAGCTACTCAGGACGAAGTGTCCATGTAGCACGGGCTATGGTGAGCCCGTAGTGGACTTACCTGGCACAGGAGCGGGGCTGTAACTTGGATGAGGGAACGTTGTTGTTGTTGTTATAGATTCAGCTACTCGGAACAAGTTCCAAGTAGCACGGGCTATGGTGAGCCCGTAACTTACCTGGCATTGGAGCGGGGCAAGTAGCACGGGCTATGGTGAGCACGTAACTTACCTGGCATAGGAGCAGGGCTGTAACTTGGATGTAAGGCAATAAATAGGCAAGAGAGATGTGTAAGGGAGATGTGTGGGGGAGAAAGGGTGTAATCTGATAATGTAGCAGAGAAGGAGGAAGAGTAAGAGTCGGATACAGGAGTAGGCTGCGGGTGTAGCCAGTGTAGACAGGCTGAATACATAAAATTATATGGGCGTTCAGGCAGGTGTATGCGTAGAGTGTACTCTGAAAAAGGGCTTGATGTGTGTAGTGAGAGAGAAAGGGTGTCGGCCGAAAGGGGTGTTGTCGGGGGGTGTGTAATGAGAGGAAGGGTGTCGGCCGAAAGGGGTGTTGTCGGGGGGTGTGTAGTGAGAGGAAGGGTGTCGGCCGAAAGGGGTGTTGTCGGGGGGTGTGTAATGAGAGGAAGGGTGTCGGCCGAAAGGGGTGTTGTCGGGGGGTGTGTAGTGAGAGGAAGGGTGTCGGCCGAAAGGGGTGTTGTCGGGGGGTGTGTAGGCTGGTGCGAGTGGTTGTGTTACACTCAGTCCTAAAAAATGATATTATGTTTGACCAAATTGTTGCTGTAAGCCGAATGTTCCGTTGGATCCCAAACGTTCACGTTTTTGTATTTCTGAATTGACGCAGAAGGTATTCTATTAAATCTGAAATCTAACTAAAACCCTAACCTAACCTGTCCAAGCAATCCTAGCTCTAATACATGCCCAGTGCTTCCAAGTGCTATATAGCTCCTAGGAAGCTAAGCCCCTTCCAAGTGCTATATAGCTCCTAGGAAGCTAAGCCCCTTCCAAGTGCTATATGGCTCCTAGGAAGCTAAGCCCCTTCCAAGTGCTATATAGCTCCTAGGAAGCTAAGCCCCTTCCAAGTGCTATATAGCTCCTAGGAAGCTAAGCCCCTTCCAAGTGCTATATAGCTCCTAGGAAGCTAAGCCCCTTCCAAGTGATATATAGCCCCTAGGAAGCTAAGCCCCTTCCAAGTGCTATATAGCTCCTAGGAAGCTAAGCCCCTTCCAAGTGCTATATAGCCCCTAGGAAGCTAAGCCCCTTCCAAGTGCTATATAGCTCCTAGGAAGCTAAGCCGCTTCCAAGTGATATATAGCCCCTAGGAAGCTAAGCCCCTTCCAAGTGCTATATAGCTCCTAGGAAGCTAAGCCCCTTCCAAGTGATATATAGCCCCTAGGAAGCTAAGCCCCTTCCAAGTGCTATATAGCTCCTAGGAAGCTAAGCCCCTTCCAAGTGATATATAGCCCCTAGGAAGCTAAGCCCCTTCCAAGTGCTATATAGCTCCTAGGAAGCTAAGCCCCTTCCAAGTGCTATATAGCCCCTAGGAAGCTAAGCCCCTTCCAAGTGATATATAGCCCCTAGGAAGCTAAGCCCCTTCCAAGTGCTATATAGCCCCTAGGAAGCTAAGCCCCTTCCAAATGCTATATAGCTCCTAGGAAGCTAAGCCCCTTCCAAGTGCTATATAGCTCCTAGGAAGCTAAGCCCCTTCCAAGTGCTATATAGCTCCTAGGAAGCTAAGCCCCTTCCAAGTGCTATATAGCCCCTAGGAAGCTAAGCCCCTTCCAAGTGCTATATAGCTCCTAGGAAGCTAAGCCCCTTCCAAGTGATATATAGTCGTAATAGCTTGGCGCTTTCCCCCTCCTGATAGTTCCCTTCCCTAGTCCTGTGTACATATAGTGCTTCTACCGACCTGTGTAAGCTTCAACCGTCATGAACACAACGTTCACCGGGTTCACTACACTTACCCCGAGTTCCTTTTGAAAGGCCCTCGTCGTGCAAAACATCCAGTTACCTGACTGGTCTACTTGCAAGATGTGCATTTACTGGGCTCGCACGTGATAGAAGTTGCGCCAGGTATGCAACCAGACTTTCATTACCTGGCTGCAGGTGTGGTCTATGTTGCGCTAGAGTGCGCAACCACATACACACTCTCCTCTTACCCGGCCCACGGCTCACGCTGCGGGTGTGTGGGGCCCCTGTTTATCCGGATACTTGGTCGGTTTCTCAAGCGTGCGCTATACTCATTGGTTCAGAGACAAGCAGGCCAGGCTAGGCTAGCAGGCCAGGCTAGATAAGCAGGCCTGGCTAGGCTAGCAGGCCAGGCTAGATAAGCAGGCCAGGTTAGGCTAGCAGGCCAGGCTAGGCTAGATAAGCAGGCCAGGCTAGGCTAGCAGGCCAGGCTAGATAAGCAGGCCAGGTTAGGCTAGCAGGCTAGGCTAGATAAGCAGGCCAGGCTAGGCTAGCAGGCCAGGCTAGGCTAGCAGGCCAGGCTAGGCTAGCAGGCCAGGCTAGGCAAGCAGGCCAGGCTAGGAGGAGCACTAACCCCTTTTGCGAAAGTACCCCGTAACGTGTTTTGCAGTTTCAACGAAGAGATATGTAAGTCTACCGGAATGTTGTAGTGTTATCAAAACAGGTGCAGAGGACATCTGCAGGTTGCAGACTCCACACACACGCACACACACACACACACACACACACACACACACACACACACACACACACACACACACACACACACACACACACACACACACACACACACACACACACAGTTGATTGACAGTTGAGAGGCGGGACAAAAGAGCCAAAGCCCAACCCCCCGCAAGCACAAATAGGCGTGTACAAATAGGTGAGAACACACACACACACACATACACACACACACACACACACACACACACAAAGGGAAGTGATGTGGTGGAGGCTGACTCCATACACAGTTTCAAATGTAGATATGATAGAGCCCAATAGGCTCATGAATCTGTACACCTGTTGATTGACGGTTGAGAGGCGGGACCAAAGAGCCAGAGCTCAACCCCCGCAAACACAACTAGGTGAGTACACACACACACACTCACACGTCTAAACATTCTTGGCAACAAACTATATTGGCTGTTGATCGTTAGTTAGAAGCAAACTATATAAGAGCAAAGGTTTGTAAATAATACATACGAGGAAGGTCTGTAAATAAGAGATACAAGGAAAGGTCTGTAAATAAGAGATACAAGGAAAGGTCTGTAAATAAGAGATCCAAGGAAGGTCTGTAAATACTACAAAAACACAGGCGACATATAACTGCTAATGACTGTGTCTAATCATTATATAGTGGATATACGAGTTAACTGGGCTAATGACTTGACTGCGGTGGTTTGGTAACCAGTGGTAGAACAAGGGAGTGAATGGGGGTTTTTGTCGTTGCTGTTGATGGGTGCAGCACCTGAACCTGATCTTGGGGTTCCAGTTGTTAAATCCCGCTCTGGAAGCTGCTCCACGATCGCCACTTCACCACCATCTCCAGTCACTGCAGCTACCAGCCACCACCAGTTACTACACCACTACCAGTCACTGTAACTACCACTACCAGTCACTGCAGCTACCAGCCACCACCAGTTACTACACCACTACCAGTCACTGTAACTACCACTAC
>NC_091186.1:25377907-25395407 GCF_040958095.1 Procambarus clarkii
TGATGTGGTGGAGGCTGACTCCATACACAGTTTCAAATGTAGATATGATAGAGCCCAATAGGCTCAGGAAAACCTGTACACCAGTTGATTGACAGTTGAGAGGCGGGACCAAAGAGCCAGAGCTCAACCCCCGCAAGCACAATTAGGTGAGTACTCTCACATACACACACACACACATTAACTAGAATTAATTAACTAGAACTGTTCCTTGCAAAATAAGACTATTACTACTAGCACGGCTGCTAATAATACAGCTAGTGAGAAAATAAATTAGAGCAATGCAAACGATTCGAACCCTCGACGTAGGTTACTGCCAAAATCGCGCGTACCTCATGGTTTGGGGAGTACTCAAGCAAAGGGTTCGAATCCACCACATTGCTCCAATAGATTTTCCCGCTGTCGTAGGCGCGGCTCCTAGTCTACGATCATCTACCTTGTTAAACTAGCACATGTTGTAAACATATGTAGAAAAAAATAAAACTCAGGAGTATGTCTAGTAATTATCCTCTATCGACTAAATATTCTAATTTATGGAAGTTTTTAGATGACTGACGCAAAGTCAACAATTTAGGTACAACATCTATTGCGAATATATATATTTTATGTTGTGAATTTTTATCAATTTAATAATACCGTATATTTAAGTTATTCAGATTAAAATTTTAATTCTACAAATTTTTATTTACTATAAAAATCTACAAGATGGAGATTATCGGTTCTTCTATATTATATATACCAAGAGCTGATAGATAGTCTTGTAAACTCTGGCAATCCCAACATGTGCCTCCAAGAACAATTTTTTGCCAACATATGATATTCTTACATTTTTCTGACCAATGAAGTCAAAAAAGGGAATTCTGATTAACATAAAAATAATTTGTGGGCTCTGTTGCACACTCTGATACTCAGATATACTCTGCAACAGCCGCGTATGGCAAGATATACTCTGCAACAGCTGCGTATAGCAAGATATACTCTGCAACAGCCGCGTATAGCAAGATATACTCAGCAACAGCTGCGTATGGCAAGATATACTCTGCAACAGCTGCGTATAGCAAGATATACTCTGCAACAGCCGCGTATGGCAAGATATACTCAGCAACAGCTGCGTATAGCAAGATATACTCAGCAACAGCTGCGTATGGCAAGATATACTCAGCAACAGCTGCGTATAGCAAGATATACTCAGCAACAGCTGCGTATGGCAAGATATACTCTGCAACAGCCGCGTATGGCAAGATATACTCTGCAACAGCCGCGTATGGCAAGATATACTCAGCAACAGCCGCGTATGGCAAGATATACTCTGCAACAGCCGCGTATGGCAAGATATACTCAGCAACAGCCGCGTATGGCAAGATATACTCTGCAACAGCCGCGTATGGCAAGATATACTCTGCAACAGCCGCGTATAGCAAGATATACTCTGCAACAGCCGCGTATGGCAAGATATACTCTGCAACAGCCGCGTATGGCAAGATATACTCTGCAACAGCCGCGTATGGCAAGATATACTCAGCAACAGCCGCGTATGGCAAGATATACTCAGCAACAGCCGCGTATGGCAAGATATACTCAGCAACAGCCGCGTATGGCAAGAAACCTGATAATAACTTACCTTTCCACACAAAGAATACAACCTAACCTAACCTAACTTAACCTAACCTAACCTAACCTAACCTAACTTAACCTAACCTAACCTAACCTCTCCCGGTGGAAGACAAAAATACAACACCAAACAATGGAAATAAATTGATTCCGTCTAGATATTAGGAAAGACCTGGGTAAATACTGGTTGGGGAAACAAGGTTGTTATGTTGTGGGAAACACATTACCGGATCACATAATAGACTTGGGATCTGTACATGGTTTCAAGCGTAGGTTAGACTTATATATATATATATATATATATATATATATATATATATAGGATATATATATATAGGATATATATAAGGATATATAAGGATCCAAGTTCAGTACAACTTCCGGTTGCAATTCTTTTGACCATGTCGTAGCTCAGTCGATTAAGGCAGCGTCGGGATGCTCTCGGACGTAGGTTCGAATCCTCGTCACGGCCCTTGTGGATTTGTTCTCTTAAGAGCGTCTAATTAAGATCTCAGACTCTCTTAAGTCTTTCACAAATTCAGTATAAGCAGGGGCACAGCCATGATCCATCTAACTGTGATGACTCGAGCATTTACAGAGGAAATTGAGGTTAAAATTATCTTCCAAGATGCCTCTGATTTCTGGTTAAACTCTGGAAGGCAGTAACCGCGTCGAGGGTTCGAATCGTTCGTATTGCTCTAATTTATTTTCTCACTAGCTCTATTATTACAAATTACGTCAATTATAACATGTAAATTATCAAAATTATTATTAGCCAGACTTTTCCCGGGATTACCTGTACATTGTTTCAAGAAATTTGTCTATTTTCAAGGTTAACCTTGATCGATAAGACTGTTACTTGAAACATAGGTTAGGTGTTTGGATCACTTGATTATTTGTCTAGTACGTGGATGGAGCATTTACAGAGCAGTGGGTTCGAACAGAGGTCATCAGCGAAGCACTGTTCGAGAAATATTCGAACATCATCAGTTGTAAACCGTTGTTCTTTCACAAACAGAGGGGTTTGGCGGCTGGATTAACCACCCTTCGGAATTCGTTGAATTGGATGGGGGCTGTTTAATTGATGAGTACGTCTGTGTGTGGCCGCCTGCTGGATAGGATGATGACTTAGGGCTGAGGGCTGAGGGAGTAACGTATAAAGTGCTTTTCATCCGTAAACAGCAACAGCACGCGTCTATGGGCTGCATTATCAGGTGGGATTCGAACAGAGGACGAGTTCATACACGCATGATCACACACTTACTCATCCAGACACGTGCACACAGGCATGAAAGCACGCCCACTCACCCACCCAGAGAGAGAGAGTGAGTGAGGGAAAGTTCTAGCAGTTGGTATCACGCCAAACCTGTCTCCTGAAGCGCTCATCAAAATAATAACATCAGCGGCGTATGCGAGGCTGGCTAACATCAGAACTGTCTTCAGAAACATGTGTAAGGAATCTTTCAGAGCCTCGTATACCACTCCTTGTCCTCTCTTCCTTCTTCTCCCCTTATTCCACCTCCTCCTTCAGTTCTCTCTCATTCTCTTTGTCCTCTTAACAGCCATTAATGGAATTATAGACAACTTAAATACCAATGCATAATATGTAATAATGTAATATTATTTGGTTCGCTTCAAATCAGAGGTTCATAATAGCCGGGATAATCTCCCTAATCCCTCTCTGGATTCTCTCAAAAGAATGTATATCCATTGCAGTAGTACAGTGCTCAAACTGTACTGAATAGCCCACTGCATAATCCACTGCATTACCCAAGTCAGCATCCCTGATGTGCTCTAATGCAGTGTAGTCAGTTTATCACTGACTGGAAGTGGGTTTCACGTCCACTACTGATTGGAAGGGGCACCGAGGATTCATCGCTGTATGACACCACAGTCGTACCCGTGTGTGTTGATGTTCCCACGTACGTCTGATGTAACTGTTTCGTCTGGGCCAGAGCCAGTCTGAGAGGCAGGCACATATTTCTTCACCACTTCGTAAGCTTGCATAAAGCAACCTCCTTTTGGAGGTCTCGATGCACGATGACTTACTGTTTACGATCTCTCAGCCTCGCTGTGGGTTAAGTCGTGAGGCTTCGTGAGGCTTCGTGAGGCTTCGTGAGGCTTCGTGAGGCTTCGTGAGACTTCGTGAGGCTTCGTGAGGCTTCGTGAGACTTCGTGAGGCTTCGTGAGGACTTCGTGAGGCTTCGTGAGACTTTGTGAGAGTTCGTGAGGCTTCGTGAGGCTTCATGAGACTTCGTGAGGCTTCGTGAGGCTTCGTGAGACTTCGTGAGGCTACGTGAGACTTCGTAAGACTTTGTGAGACTTTGCGAGACTTCGTGGAGCATATTTTGTTTACTATAAAACTTAGAGAAGTGTTTTGCTGTTGGTTTCTCTTGTTAATTTTATACTCTGAGGCTCTTGGTGGGAGGATGATGGTGGGGGGGGGGGGATAGGAAGAGAGGCAGCAACAAGAGGAAGAAGAAGAGAGGAAGAAGTAGTGGAATAGGAGGAGCAGGAGAGGAGGAGGAGGGGGGTGGGGGAGGCCGGCCGTGAAGGTCACCTGGAGGAGGATGAGAGAGGTGGCGTGGAGAGAACCAGGTCCTCACCACCACCACCACTATCACCACTACCACCACCACTATCACCACTACCACCACCACTATCACCACTACCACCACCACTATCACCACTACCACCACCACTATCACCACTACCACCACTATCACCACCACCACCACCACCACTATCACCACTACCACCACCACTATCACCACCACCACTATCACCACTATCACCACCACCATCATCACCACTACCACCACCACCATCATCACCACTACCACCACCACTATCACCACTATCACCACCACTATCACCACTATCACCACCACCACCACCACTATCACCACTATCATCACCACCACCACCACTATCACCACCACCACCACTATCCCCACCACCAGCACTATCACCACTACTATCACCACCACTATCACCACTATGACCACCACCACCACTATCACCACTATCACCACCACCACCACTATCACCACTATCACCACAACCACCACCACCATTATCACCACTACCACTCAATGACACAGTAGCCACAGTGGAGGCGACACAACGCTGGGAAGCATCACCAAAATATCCAACCCGTCTTCTAGAATTCTAGAAAAAGTCCAACTAAGTCCCAATAATACAATAAAGTTACCACTTATACCTAAATCCCAGCTCAGCGTCACTAACAAGTATCCCCCGTGTAAACTGCTGGGTTAGAGAGTAATGAGGATGCTGGAGTAGATCCTCAGCAGAGAGGATGAAGATGCTGGAAGATCTTCAGAGAAACAACTTTGAAACGAAAGAGCAGCATTAGATTTAGAGCGACAAGTCCCGCCTGGTACGCTTGTGTGAACTGTATGACAAGATTAACAAAGTTCGGGGAGGAAAAAGAAGGCAAGGTAGATTGCATTTTCCCAGACTGTCAAAGAGTATTTGATGTTGTTTTCTCATGAAAAACTGATGTACGAGATGGAGAAATAATCTGTGATAACTGGGGATATCTTCTTCACTTCGGGAAGGACTACCTTAAGGACAGAAAAGGTCACAATCAGAAGGTATTGTGCTGAGGGGGATGGGTAAAGCAAGGTTCCGCAACCCATATCGTCATCCTAGCCTACCACCATCTTGAGGTTCTTGAGGTTATCTTGAGATGATTTCGGGGCTTTAGTGTCCCCGCGGCCCGGTCCTCGACCAGGCCTCCACCCCCAGGAAGCAGCCCGTGACAGCTGACTAACTCCCAGGTACCTATTTACTGCTAGGTAACAGGGGCATTCAGGGTGAAAGAAACTTTGCCCATTTGTTTCTGCCTCGTGCGGGAATCGAACCCGCGCCACAGAATTACGAGTCCTGCGTGCTATCCACCAGGCTACGAGGCCCCCGATCACCACAACCACCACCACAACCACCACCCAACCATCCACCGTTCCAACACAAATCAACAGCGAAAACCTGATAACCACCACAACCACGGCACAACCACGGCACAACCACGGCACAACCACGGCACAACCACGGCACAACCGGTCGGGAGAACCGGTTAGGGGACGAATGTTTTTAAAAGAACTTTCGCACACTTGAACTTCCGCCACACTGTTGTAGCCAGCAGGTAAGGTCCGAAATTTCGTATTGAGCAACTTATGTGTTACGTCTAAGATATTTCCGTTTATGTGAGCATCCAGACCTGGCTGGTCAACCAGCTGCCTCGTGATTTACAGGATCAAGCTCGAATCTATGATATTGCAACCCGCTCTCGCACAAGACAGTACATATATGACTTATTGCTTATAGTCACTTTAGATTAGGTCGGTGTTTTCTATTCAGCGTTTCAAGTTAAACTCAAATATTCACAATAAATTAGTATGTCACATATGCACTTATTAATAAGCCAATATTGACTATAAGCAAGTGCGAGAACGGCTTGGATGATCCATGGGGATTAAAAAAATAATAATAACACATATTAATAAGCAATAATAAACTTTACCTATATGGTAAGCCGAGCCTTTTACGTCAGGACAAGTTTTGACGAATGATTATATATCTAAATTTATATAAATATAATCCCATAATGGCTTTTTAAGTGCATCCCTCTGTGCCCTGAGAAAAAATGATGGAGGCATCAGATTAACAGCTGAGGGTAATTCCTTCAGGAGCCTCGTTGCTACAGTCCCTTCGAGAAGAGGCAGCCAGTCAGCGGCCGACATGATGAAGAAATCAAAACATCTCTGATTGGCCATTCCCCCAAGAGTGAGACTGGCTCGAGCTGTCATTGCAAACATTACAAGATGGAAAGGTCCTGATCAAGCTGGATTTCAGAAAGGCCTTCGACCTGGTAAGAATGGACGCAGGACTTCTTCTTCTTCGTCTTTTCCACGTCCCTCTATCACCCCCTTGCTCACTCTTGCAAGACCTTAAAGCTACTATTTTGGTGAATGTGAAATTGACTCGCGAGAAGGTGTCCAACAGGGTGACCTTTGCTCTTCTCCTTTTCTGTTAAGTCATTAAAAAAGTAACAGAAAACCTGTCCAGTGAGCTTAACATCTGGCTCTAGGATGATGATACTCTTGCCAGTTCCCCAGAATTCACTCGTGGAGGATTTTATGATAATTTAGGAGCAAGGAGCATATCTAGGCCTCTTCCAACCAGCGCTTTATAAATCAAATAATATTTTACCTGATATCCTTATAACCTAACATGACGACAGCAAACTCCTTCAACCTATTGCTGACCTGAAGAAGATGGATATGAAAATTGAAGACACAAACTCACGATGCACTTTACCTCATCACAAGATGCCCATCTCTATCCTGATAAACCTATTTCCCAAGAGGCTCTGGGTTTTACAAAGACTCCAATAGGTGAATACGAATACTTACTGAAATCGCCGGTAGAAATAGCCCCTTAATCTTACTTTCAATGAGTCACAGTAGAAACAAGCCTCCTTCCATATTAGAATTGGCCTTGGTAGTTCGTACAGAAATACAAATCACTGTAGCAGCCTGATTGTCCTCTTTCGCAGCATCTGACAACCTGGCGAAGAAAATCCAACAGGATTGACTATGCCAAATGGCAAGGGTACACGATCCCAGTTTTATACACTGCACCACCTTGTGGATCTCTCACTGCTCTAGCACTCCAATCACCACTACTAAACCCGACAAGCAATCAGCTAATATGGCTGCATTGGACACCTACCAAGTACACTTTGCAACAACAAGCAAAATTGCTCGCCTTGCAACAGTAGCAGCTCCCCATGCAGGTGACTTCCTATTAGCAACTCCAGTGCCAGCAATTGGCATGCATCTAACACTGCAGCCCCCAGATTGCACTGGCTGTCTGCCTTGTATCACAAAATTTCTCGGATTTGGTGAGCCATTACAATATGGTTCCATTATTTTCGGGACACTTGGTTTCTGGGGTAAAAAGTGCCGCTAGTGTTTTGACGGATGTGTCTGATTGCTCCCAAACTCCTTGGGACCCATCACCTCACCCCATACTACTTCGACCCTTTCACATGTGTATTTAACCCAAAATTGCTCCTCGTGTACCTTAGTTCACCTAATTTCACCTTAGTTGAAGGTGTTCCAGAGAGGAACGAAACGGTGAAGCAAATAAATCCGTCAATAATTGCTAGAATTTATTTATCGCGAATTTTGGTAACTTGATTGTTCTTCTAAATACAAAGAAAATAGAGTCATAGAACTCTTACACTATAAACTCAAGAACAACCAGCACTGCGGTCATATTTGACCAAATATGTTTAAATGAAAGCCTGCTGACCAAGTATACAAACATACATATTATATACATGTATATACACACACACATGACTTGAATACCAACCTCTGTTTCTGTCCATGGTTGACCTTGACTTCATCTCTGCTTTCTGACATGGAGTTGAACATTTCTGCATCAAATTGTGGCTCAAACTGGCTCTTGGTACCATTGTATTTCCAATGGGTTATTAATTTCCAGTAATGTTTGCATTCGTGTTCCGTCATCTGCTGACCTGTGCGGACTCCGATATGGTCGTTCGAGACCCCTAATTGAGCGGTTCAGCTCGTAGTTTTACTAGGAAATAATTAATAGAGAGGAATGAACTACTCAGCACCGGCAGGATAATATGATGAGATAGCATTATCTTGTAGTTGGTCCCTAATACTTATCTGTTCTGTCTCTCACGTTAATGCATGCTAAACACACACACACACACACACGCACACACACACACACACACACACACACACACACACACACACACACACACACACACACACACACACACACACACACACACACACACTGTCGAAGTTATCGTAGGGATCTATTAGAAGAAAGCGCCAATCCATTACGAACTATTTAGCACTCGGATGGGATCAGGATTAGGATTTGGGATTAGACGGAGGGGGTGCGGGGTAAGGAATGGTGCCCAACCACTTGGACGGTCGATCTGCATGAAACGCGCTCTTGAAGTGGTCGAAGCCAATTCAATACATAGTTTTAAATGCAAATATGATAAGAAAAGCGATGGGGAAAAAAAGAATTTTTTTTTTTACCCTGAATCGAAAAAAATCGATAGAGTTCCCAGCATCGAACTAATGATGGTTGAATGGCGGGGCTTAAGAGCTGATGCTCGACCCTACAAGCACAACTAAGTGAGTTCAACTAGGTGATAACAACTACAAGAGATGATATCATACTCACGCAAAGTATAAGAGAAACAGGGAGAGAGAGAGAAACAGTATGAATACGACATACTAAACACCACCACCAATACTCAACCAAAACTGCTTTACAGCCACAACAGGAGGAAAAAACAACAACAGTGAAAGAACAGGTGATGCAATTGAAAGATGAGGAGAACAGGTTCTGTTATGAACAAGGAGAACCACTCGTCCATGCTATTAAAATGTCCAGTTCAACATTCAGGCTAACGTATAACAACTAATTATTTGGATATTACTTAACTATTTTCTTCATCATATTATGTTTTAATAATGCTCAGATAATAATGAAGTTATTGCATTAAACAATTTTGCTTAGTCTTAAAAATCTAATATTCAATCAGATAATTTACCACCAATTATTATCGTGATTGCAGGAGATAAGTCGCCTCATGAACATTTCTTTCTATATTACAGTAAAAAATGAAATCACTCTAGCATATCTCTACGAGGAAATCAATTGGAACAAATGTAGAGGATTCGAACCCTTGAGCTGGGTACTCCAAAGCCACGTATCTTACCTCTGAGCGACGACATGATAAAAGTTATTCAACCTGGGACTCTCCTGAATCCACAAGAGGTCTAGAGGCGTTTACATATAGCTTCCGTGCCCTCTGGTAGAGGTAATAGAGCCTCCCAAGGCGCGCCAGCCGCTGCTCTTTAGAACTCCGTCCCTCTAAACGGAAGGAGTTATAAAATGCAGATGAGGCGTCACAATAACGTGGCTGAAATATGTTGACCAGACCACACACTAGAAAATGAAGGGACGACGACGTTTCGGTCCGTCCTGGACCATTCTCAAGTCGATTGGAATGGTCCAGGACGGACCGAAACGTCGTCGGCCCCCGAGTCACGTGATTTATAGGGACCAATGGAAGGTTATATGATAACTGAGACATAAATGGCTTCTTTCCGTGATTGGTCGACCCTCGTCACTAACTACTCAAACGTCACAGTGTAAGGCATTCTGCTTCAGGCTTTGTATATATATAAAGTTTTCAACCGAACTGACCCGCGAAATGGACAGAGTTGAGAGAAAGAGCACCAGATATTTCTAACTGGAATGCGGACAGGTTGATCGGACCTTCACCCATGATTCACTGTAGCAATCAGCTTGGAAGAAAAATTGATGAAAGATCACGTATAGCTAATACTGTAAAAGTTACTGCTGACCGTTCCAAGCAACAGCCTTTTAGAGCAAGGTGTCACAAGACAAGTCTGGCCTCAGGCTTGTCTCAGGTACACTACAGGCAACAGGGATCCGCAAAGATTGTCACTGTAGATGGTCGCGTCTGAATTCGACGTCAGCTGAGTTGAGAACTTGAAGAGATCAAGACTGAACCAGCGATGGACTTCGTGCTACACATGAGTCCTCTAAGCTGGGGAAGCGTGAAGCGTGGACGTATAAGCTCCAAGAGAAGACATCTCAAGGAGTCCAAACGTTTACTCCCCAAACAAGAGGACCTTTCACCAAGATTAGTGAAAGTCGGGGAGAACTTGTGCCCATATTCACTCACCAGTCAAGAGGACCTTTCAGCTAGAATGACAGAGGAAAACTATTGATTATTAACAGGTAAACTCAGTGACTGGCACAGAGAGTACGTGGGTAGTACCCACTATACCCTGCCCCGCAACTCTCCAGTCAGCAAGAGCAGTTCCAATGAAGTTGTTATCAAAGGGTCCAAAAATCTGAAAGTTCCTGAAAGTTAGGGTTTTATGAGTTAAAATTTAGTGATTCTCGCCTGGCCAGCGATTGCTCTTGACTCACCATTGTTAACGTTAATTGATGTTATAGAGCATATTTCAGCAAGATTATATATATATATATATATATATATATATATATATATATATATATATATATATATATATATATATATATATATATATATATATATATATTATACACACTCAGAATTAAATATAAATATATACACATTTATATATAACTCACTTAGGCCATAGGAGCCTTGAACCACGGACCTCAAAAGCAAAAAGACTGCAGCTCTATGAACCAAGCTACTGGACACCCACAATAGGGGAGGGTCTCAGAGACATACAACTGATGTCCAACTAAAACTTTAGGGCTTCCTCTAGGGTGCCACTTGAGCATGGAGAAATTAGGTGACCCCCACTCATATAAATTGCTAACCACCATGAATGAGGATAATAACATTTCATTCACAACCTGTATATATATATACGGTCTGATGTATATACATATGCAGGCTGCCTGTCACCGTTAATGTGGATGATATTATTCCATTTTCTTGTGACTCATGGCACAGACACACACACACACACACACACACACACACACACACACACACACAAGGATAAGACTAAACTGGAAAAGGTTCAAAGGTTTGCCACCAGACTAGTACCCGAGCTGAGAGGTATGAGCTACGAGGAGAGACTACGGGAATTAAACCTCACTTCGCTGGAAGACAGAAGAGTTAGGGGGGACATGATCACCACATTCAAGATTCTGAAGGGGATTGATAGGGTAGATAAAGACAGTCTATTTAACACAAGGGGCACACGTACTAGGGGACACGGGTGGAAACTGAGTGCCCAAATGAGCCACAGAGATATTAGAAAGAACTTTTTTAGTGTCAGAGTGGTTGACAAATGGAATGCATTAGGAAGTGATGTGGTGGAGGCTGACTCCATACACAGTTTCAAGTGTAGATATGACAGAGCCCGATAGGCTCAGGAATCTGTACACCTGTTGATTGACGGTTGAGAGGCGGGACCAAAGAGCCAGAGCTCAACCCCCGCAAACACAACTAGGTGAGTACAACTAGGTGAGTACACACACACACACACACACACACACACACACACACACACACACACACACTCTTACTCTGGCTCAGGCGGGACCAAAGAGCCAGAGCTCAACCCCCACAAACACAACTAGGTGAATAGTGTATTTCACACGAATCTTGCTAAATATTCCTTTTTTTTTTTAATTCACCAACCCCTCTAAGAATCTTAGATGTATCGATCATGTCCCATTATACTCTTGTCAGAGTACATGTACTCATGTACTCATATTTTTATTATATAATACGCGATAATAAGATGTTCAGTAAGTGTACCACTAGTGGCTGAACACTCCACACTGAACACAAGTGACTGAACACTCCACACTGAACACAAGTGACTGAACACTCCACACTGAACACAAGTGACTGAACACTCCACACTGAACACAAGTGGCTGAACACTCCACACTGAACACAAGTGGCTGAACACTCCACAATGAACACAAGTGGCTGAACACTCCACACTGAACACAAGTGACTGAACACTCCACACTGAACACAAGTGACTGAACACTCCACACTGAACACAAGTGGCTGAACACTCCACACTGAACACAAGTGACTGAACACTCCACACTGAACACAAGTGACTGAACACTCCACACTGAACACAAGTGACTGAACACTCCACACTGAACACAAGTGACTGAACACTCCACACTGAACACAAGTGACTGAACACTCCACACTGAACACAAGTGACTGAACACTCCACACTGAACACAAGTGACTGAACACTCCACACTGAACACAAGTGGCTGAACACTCCACACTGAACACAAGTGGCTGAACACTCCACACTGAACACAAGTGGCTGAACACTCCACAATGAACACAAGTGGCTGAACACTCCACACTGAACACAAGTGACTGAACACTCCACACTGAACACAAGTGACTGAACACTCCACACTGAACACAAGTGGCTGAACACTCCACACTGAACACAAGTGACTGAACACTCCACACTGAACACAAGTGGCTGAACACTCCACACTGAACACAAGTGACTGAACACTCCACACTGAACACAAGTGACTGAACACTCCACACTGAACACAAGTGACTGAACACTCCACACTGAACACAAGTGACTGAACACTCCACACTGAACACAAGTGGCTGAACACTCCACACTGAACACAAGTGACTGAACACTCCACACTGAACACAAGTGGCTGAACACTCCACACTGAACACAAGTGACTGAACACTCCACACTGAACACAAGTGGCTGAACACTCCACACTGAACACAAGTGACTGAACACTCCACACTGAACACAAGTGACTGAACACTCCACACTGAACACAAGTGACTGAACACTCCACACTGAACACAAGTGACTGAACACTCCACACTGAACACAAGTGGCTGAACACTCCACACTGAACACAAGTGACTGAACACTCCACACTGAACACAAGTGACTGAACACTCCACACTGAACACAAGTGACTGAACACTCCACACTGAACACAAGTGACTGAACACTCCACACTGAACACAAGTGGCTGAACACTCCACACTGAACACAAGTGACTGAACACTCCACACTGAACACAAGTGGTTGAACACTTTACACTGAACACAAGTGACTGAACACTCCACACTGAACACAAGTGACTGAACACTCCACACTGAACACAAGTGACTGAACACTCCACACTGAACACAAGTGGCTGAACACTCCACACTGAACACAAGTGACTGAACACTCCACACTGAACACAAGTGACTGAACACTCCACACTGAACACAAGTGGCTGAACACTCCACACTGAACACAAGTGACTGAACACTCCACACTGAACACAAGTGACTGAACACTCCACACTGAACACAAGTGGCTGAGCACTCCACACTGAACACAAGTGACTGAACACTCCACACTGAACACAAGTGACTGAACACTCCACACTGAACACAAGTGACTGAACACTCCACACTGAACACAAGTGGCTGAACACTCCACACTGAACACAAGTGACTGAACACTCCACACTGAACACAAGTGACTGAACACTTTACACTGAACAACGAACCCTTCTCGTGATTGAATTATTTCCAAGTAGGAAATTGTCTCAATCACCGGGAAAACCACAAACTTTTCCTTAAATTTCCAATAAATCCTAAACATTCATGTATTATTATGTATACTTTCATGTATTAAGATGAGGAATGTTAGTATTTTCTCCTCCACGGACTCTTTGGACTGTTTCAGCCCCGCCCTGAACACTGCAGGCGGATCCGGGTGCTGTCAAGGTTATACCAGGGCAGGTGTGTGTGTGTGTGTGTGTGTGTGTGTGTGTGTGTGTGTGTGTGTGTGTGTGTGTGTGTACTCACCCACCTACTCACCTAATTGTGCTTGCGGGGGTTGAGCTTTGGCTCTTTGGTCCCGCCTCTCAACCGTCAATCAACTGGTGTACAGATTTCTGAGCCTACTGGGCTCTATCATATCTATATTTGAAACTGTATGTGTGTGTGTGTGTGTGTGTGTGTGTGTGTGTGTGTGTGTGTGTGTGTGTGTGTGTGTGTGTGTGTGTGTGTGTGAGTGTGTACTCACCCACCTACTCACCTAATTGTGCTTGCGGGGGTTGAGCTTTGGCTCTTTGGTCCCGTCTCTCAACCGTCAATCAACTGGTGTACAGATTTCTGAGCCTACTGGGCTCTATCATATCTATATTTGAAACTGTGTGTGTGTGTGTGTGTGTGTGTGTGTGTGTGTGTGTGTGTGTGTGTGTGTGTGTGTGTGTGTGTGTGTTCGTGTGTTCAGCTTCAGTTCTTTCGTGGCTTTGCATACAGTGTAAATTTCTTTTTATGATAATCCTTGTATATTTAAGTATGTGTATGTGTATGTATTAAGTATATTTATGCATGTGTTTTTAGCTTTGTTTCCTGTGTTCCTGTTCTCTGTTATTTTTTTGTCCATTCTCTCCTTTTTCTTTTGGCTTCTTGGTATTATTGAGTTATTATATTCCTTCATACACCTTTAAAGGGTGTTGTTGATGTGCATCTCTTCTTGATCCATCATTGCTGTTTAGACTGTTTAAGTCAGTTTAGAGACTGTTTAAGTCTGTTTAGAGACTGTTTTGACTGTTTAAGTCTGTTTAGAGACTGTTTAGACTGTTTAAGTCTGTTTAGAGACTGTTTTGACTGTTTAAGTCTGTTTAGAGACTGTTTTGACTGTTTAAGTCTGTTTAGAGACTGTTTAGACTGTTTAAGTCTGTTTAGAGACTGTTTAAGTCTGTTTAGAGACTGTTTAGACTGTTTAAGTCTGTTTAGAGACTGTTTAGACTGTTTAAGTCTGTTTAGAGACTGTTTAGACTGTTTAAGTCTGTTTAGAGACTGTTTTGACTGTTTAAGTCTGTTTAGAGACTGTTTAGACTGTTTAAGTCTGTTTAGAGACTGTTTAAGTCTGTTTAGAGACTGTTTAAGTCTGTTTAGAGACTGTTTAGACTGTTTAAGTCTGTTTAGAGACTGTTTAGAGACTGTTTAAGTCTGTTTAGAGACTGTTTAGACTGTTTAAGTCTGTTTAGAGACTGTTTAAGTCTGTTTAGAGACTGTTTAGACTGTTTAAGTCTGTTTAGAGACTGTTTAGAGACTGTTTAAGTCTGTTTAGAGACTGTTTAAGTCTGTTTAGAGACTGTTTAGACTGTTTAAGTCTGTCTAGAGACTGTTTAGAGACTGTTTAAGTCTGTTTAGAGACTGTTTAAGTCTGTTTAGAGACTGTTTTGACTGTTTAAGTCTGTTTAGAGACTGTTTAGACTGTTTAAGTCTGTTTAGAGACTGTTTAGACTGTTTAAGTCTGTTTAGAGACTGTTTAAGTCTGTTTAGAGACTGTTTAGACTGTTTAAGTCTGTTTAGAGACTGTTTAGACTGTTTAAGTCTGTTTAGAGACTGTTTTGACTGTTTAAGTCTGTTTAGAGACTGTTTTGACTGTTTAAGTCTGTTTAGAGTTCCTGGCCGAAACGCTTTGCGTAATAGTGGTTTTAGGCAGTGTATGTACTAGCTCTATCTATAAATCCATCAACTTTTCTTGTATCTCACCATGTATGTATGTACTTTACCTGTCTTCTGCCTCAGGTCTTCCTCCCTTTCAACTTTCCCCAGATCATTTCTTTCACACAATTGGCTTTTCTGGAGCGGTTTCCCCTTTCCCCATGATTTACCACTATTGTTACTAGCTCATTCGTAATCATATTGATCACTGGCTCCTAGTGGCATGCCAGGCTCCTAGTTCTAAAGTGCGCTAGGAAGTGCTAGTTCTCAATGTCCTAGTTCCTTAGTTTTCAATGTCTTCCTCATTCTGGAGGACGATAAGGTGCAGTAGACGACGTGTGTCCCCCGTCTTCTTTCCACTTAGTTCGGACGGTAGAGCGACGGTCTCGCTTCTTGCAGGTCGGCGTTCAATCCCCGACCGTCCAAGTGGTTGGGTACCATTCCTTCCCCCCGTCCCATCCCAAATCCTTATCCTGACCCCTTCCCAGTGCTATATAGTTGTAATGGCTTGGCGCTTTCCCCCCTGATAGTTCCCTTTCCTTGTGTTATCTTTAATGTCTTAAGAAGTTTCTTTGCACAATTTCCACTACTTTTGCTCCCCACGTATCTAACCCAAGACGAGGCTTTCCCAACTCACAATGTCTCTCTCTGTGTGAGTAATGTTCCGTTGATTAGTAAAGTTGCTCCTAATCTGAGTGCTGTTGTTGCTGGTCTGTAGTTCATCTGGGAATGTTTTGTGTCTCCACCCCTCTTTCTTGTACTGTATTTGAGGCCTTAACCTTCCTGGTTTATGTCCGTAAATCCTTGCATTGTTTGGGTTAAAGTCTAGTAGCCACCTGGTCACTTACATCTCCGAAGCTTGTCTGGTTCATCTTGTAATGTATTGCAGTAGTCCTCAGTTGTTTGGCCTGTTCATTTATTTAGCATCGTCAGTAAACATTGATAAGAAATGAGTTAAAATTCATATTATGCTAAAGGCACTTATTATGAGGTATGATGAGCTCTAGTCCTGATCCTTGAGTGGTCTGTTCGTCAAGAGGTACTCTGCCCCCTTCAAGAGGTACTCTGTCCCCCTTCAAGCGGTACTCTGTCCCCCTTCAAGCGGTACTCTGTCCCCCTTCAAGCGGTACTCTGTCCCCCTTCAAGCGGTACTCTGTCCCCCTTCAAGCGGTACTCTGTCCCCCTTCAAGCGGTACTCTGCCCCCTTCAAGAGGTACTCTGTCCCCTTCAAGAGGTACTCTGTCCCCTTCAAGCGGTACTCTGTCCCCCTTCAAGCGGTACTCTGCCCCCTTCAAGAGGTACTCTGTCCCCTTCAAGAGGTACTCTGTCCCCTTCAAGAGGTACTCTGTCCCCCTTCAAGCGGTACTCTGCCCCCTTCAAGAGGCACTCTGTCCCCTTCAAGAGGTACTCTGTCCCCTTCAAGCGGTACTCTGTCCTCCTTCAAGCGGTGCTCTGTCCCCCTTCAAGCGGTACTCTGTCCCCTTCAAGAGGTACTCTGTCCCCCTTCAAGCGGTACTCTGTCCCCCTTCAAGCGGTACTCTGTCCCCCTTCAAGCGGTACTCTGTCCCCCTTCAAGAGGTACTCTGTCCCCTTCAAGAGGTACTCTGTCCCCCTTCAAGCGGTACTCTGTCCCCCTTCAAGAGGTACTCTTGTCCCCTTCAAGCGGTACTCTGTCCCCCTTCAAGAGGTACTCTTGTCCCCCTTCAAGCGGTACTCTATCCCCCTTCAAGAGGTACTCTGTCCCCCTTCAAGAGGTACTCTTGTCCCCCTTCA
>NC_091186.1:25397907-25420407 GCF_040958095.1 Procambarus clarkii
CCGAAATCATCTCAAGATAACATCAAGATTGGGCGCTTTTCCTTTCACCTAATGCCTCTGTTCTCTTGGCAGTAAATAGGTGCCGGGGAGTTAGGCAACTGTTGTGGGTATCTTGATGTCTAGTAATTTGACCATGGGAGAGAACATACAGCATCGTTACAGCAGGAAGGTCCCTAGCTACAGCATCGACAAGGTCACTAGCAACAGCATCGACAAGGTCACTAGCTACAGCATCGACAAGGTCACTAGCTACAGCATCGACAAGGTCACTAGCTACAGCATCGACAAGGTCACTAGCTACAGCATCGACAAGGTCACTAGCTACAGCATCGACAAGGTCACTAGCAACAGCATCGACAAGGTCACTAGCTACAGCATCGACAAGGTCACTAGCAACAGCATCGACAAGGTCACTAGCTACAGCATCGACAAGGTCACTAGCTACAGCATCGACAAGGTCGCTAGCTACAGCATCGACAAGGTCACTAGCTACAGCATCGACAAGGTCACTAGCTACAGCATCGACAAGGTCACTAGCAACAGCATCGACAAGGTCGCTAGCTACAGCATCGACAAGGTCACTAGCTACAGCATCGACAAGGTCACTAGCAACAGCATCGACAAGGTCACTAGCTACAGCATCGACAAGGTCACTAGCTACAGCATCGACAAGGTCACTAGCAACAGCATCGACAAGGTCACTAGCTACAGCATCGACAAGGTCACTAGCAACAGCATCGACAAGGTCACTAGCTACAGCATCGACAAGGTCACTAGCAACAGCATCGACAAGGTCACTAGCTACAGCATCGACAAGGTCACTAGCAACAGCATCGACAAGGTCACTAGCTACAGCATCGACAAGGTCACTAGCTACAGCATCGACAAGGTCACTAGCTACAGCATCGACAAGGTCACTAGCTACAGCATCGACAAGGTCACTAGCTACAGCATCGACAAGGTCACTAGCTACAGCATCGACAAGGTCACTAGCTACAGCATCGACAAGGTCACTAGCTACAGCATCGACAAGGTCACTAGCTACAGCATCGACAAGGTCACTGCAGCACCAACAAGGTCACTGCAGCATTAGCAACATCAGTGCAAGAACAAGCTTGGAAAAAGACAGAGCATAAGAATGCAACCTGCCCGAGGCCGGAACAGATGCTGTAGGCAAGCAGAGATGGAGACAGTCTGGAGATGGAGACAGTCTGGAGATGGAGACAGTCTGGAGATGGAGACAGTCTGGAGATGGAGACAGTCTGGGGATGGAGACAGTCTGGAGATGGAGACAGTCTGGAGATGGAGACAGTCTGGAGATGGAGACAGTCTGGAGATGGAGACAGTCTGGAGAAGTCATTTACAGTGCCTGATGGCGGAGTGGGATCACCCTCGCACTGCGCCTCGCGTCGAACGATTTGGTTTGGGTTCGAGTCCTGGAGGATTGACTGTGCCATTGTTGTTGTTGTTTAAGATTCAGCTACTAGGAGCGAAAAAGTTCCAAGTAGCACGGGCTATGGCGAGCCCGTAATGGACTTACCTGCTCACAGGAGCGGGGCTGTAACTCTGCGCTAAGTGAAGGATCACAATATAACATGTCCTCGTCACCTCCCCTCACATCCATCTCCCTCACCCGTAACACCCATCCCTCACCCCACACTCATCCCTCTGGCAGCCATTACAATTACTCCTACCCGTCACCCTGCAAGATCTGAGGGTCCGAGCACAGCCATCATGCAAGATCTCTTGCTTCAAGCACAGTCAAACTGGAAGACTATTTACTCCTAAACTAGGCCGTAGCTCAGTTGATTAAGGCAGCGTCTGGGATGCTCTCGAACGCAGGTTCGAATCCTCGTCACGGCCCTTGTGGATTTGTTCACTATTTACGCCTAGTCTGGAAGATTCAGACGACCACTGAAGATACAGAGTTCTCGCGTCGTTCCAGTTCCGTTCCAGAAATCTTGAAACCACTTCAACTATATATATTGAGTGACGGGTTTCCTTAGGGTGGCCAGTAGGTACGGAGCGACCTACTCTATACCCTTCCCCCCCCCCCAAAAAAAAAATACCAGTACCCACGGCTACAGCGGAAGGTGTGTACTAAATATAGATGTTATACGAGAAAAAAACCGGTTTGTACTATTGGCATTGCAATGGGCATAACACAACAGATCCGTAAGCCAAAGTTATTCAATGAATACTTATATATATACAAGACAGAAAAAATATTAATTTGATCTTCAGAACAACTTGCATGAATGTCTCCGAATGCCTTGGCTGCCCAATAGGTCTATTAATCGATAAATTCAATTGAGTTCTTTCCATTTAGAACAAGAAAAACGAATTACTCTAACGCCACAACAGCTTCTTATTAAGTTTCAAGAGAAATGATCAGGTCGAGGAGCGGCCGACATTTTCCGTTGCGTAAGGTTGGGGGCAGACTTTGCTGGCCTTCAGACTCTAGGGGAAATTGATGATACCTGGTTGATGGGGTTCTGGGAGTTCTTCTACTCCCCAAGCCCGGCCCGAGGCCAGGCTTGACTTGTGAGAGTTTGGTCCACCAGGCTGTTGCTTGGAGCGGCCCGCAGGCCCACATATACCTGGTTGATGGGGTTCTGGGAGTTCTTCTACTCCCCAAGCCCGGCCCGAGGCCAGGCTTGACTTGTGAGAGTTTAGTCCACCAGGCTGTTGCTTGGAGCGGCCCGCAGGCCCACATATACCTGGTTGATGGGGTTCTGGGAGTTCTTCTACTCCCCAAGCCCGGCCCGAGGCCAGGCTTGACTTGTGAGAGTTTAGTCCACCAGGCTGTTGCTTGGAGCGGCCCGCAGGCCCACATATACCTGGTTGATGGGGTTCTGGGAGTTCTTCTACTCCCCAAGCCCGGCCCGAGGCCAGGCTTGACTTGTGAGAGTTTAGTCCACCAGGCTGTTGCTTGGAGCGGCCCGCAGGCCCACATATACCTGGTTGATGGGGTTCTGGGAGTTCTTCTACTCCCCAAGCCCGGCCCGAGGCCAGGCTTGACTTGTGAGAGTTTGGTCCACCAGGCTGTTGCTTGGAGCGGCCCGCAGGCCCACATATACCTGGTTGATGGGGTTCTGGGAGTTCTTCTACTCCCCAAGCCCGGCCCGAGGCCAGGCTTGACTTGTGAGAGTTTGGTCCACCAGGCTGTTGCTTGGAGCGGCCCGCAGGCCCACATACCCACCACAGCCCGGTTGGTCCGGCACTCCTTGGAGGAATAAATCTAGTTTCCTCTTAAAAATGTCCACGGTTGTTCCGGCAATATTTCTTATGCTTCCTAATCCTGAAGGATTCAAAGTCAATCCTGAAGGTAGGCCAGCAAGGAGGATAGGAGTTTGATAAACTACATTATATTATATATTATATATGCATTTGCAACAATGATCATAAAAATACTGATCCAGGTATGCGGAAAACCCACATGTGAAATCAAAACCACATTTGATTCATTCTACTTTGCTCTGATGAAGGTGAATTAAGCCGAAAACGCGTTTAGCATTCTCTATTTTTTAACATGTGGTTTTCCGCATATATCCGTATACATATTATACACTAGGAAGGGTATACGGCAGTGACCGGGATACGCTGTCTCTTCTTCCCCCCTTTCTCTCCCTCTCTCTCTCTCTCTCTCTCTCTCTCTCTCTCTCTCTCTCTCTCTCTCTCTCTCTCTCTCTCTCTCCACGTCCACCATCTTTCTCCATTTTTCACTTCCCTCTTTTTGCCCACTTCCCCCCCCTCTCACCCCACGTATTCTATACGGGCGGCGAACGAGTGAAGTGCACAGAATTGTCAGAAGTTATAGAAGCCACCTCCGTCCACAACTTCAAGCCAGATTCACCAGAGAATTTGAGTGTCAGAATAGTTATAACACAACAGGGAAGGTAGGCGGAGGCTACAAAGACCAACGTCTAACTTCCCCGCATATGTTGATAGGTAAATACTGATATGTATGCACCCTGCGAGTACATGTGTATAAACCCTTGCTACTACATGTTGGTATGTTGGGAACTTTTCCTGCTCTCTCTACCACAACATAAATTCTACATGGCACACTGAAACTCTCGTTTCAACATGGAAATGTAGTGTTATGCTTCAGGCCCTCCAGGAGAAACTTTGAACACTTAAAGAAGGCAGAAAGGTGGTGGTGGTGGGGGATATGGTTTGTGTAGAGGAGAGGTGCTCGCTTGGGTGAATGGAGAAGCTGTGGACAGAGCAAGAACATGTTGAGCAGGAACCGTGAACCGCCTTTTTGACTAAGTAAGTCATAAATTAGTTGTTTTGAAGATGTGTGTGTTACAAATGGCGGCCATGCCCCGTCGGCGCCTCCTTCCCGCGCTCTCTCTCGGGAAGAGAGAGAGAGAGAGAGAGAGAGAGAGAGAGAGAGAGAGAGAGAGAGAGAGAGAGAGAGAGAGAGAGAGAGAGAGAGAGAGAGAGAGAGAGAGGGATAAGGACGACCTTTACCTAGGTGTCACGACTGACAAAGTAAGTGTGATTCCCACGTCCTTAGGGAAAGCTGGCTGGCCAGGATCTCATGGCGAGACAACCCTGATAGCAGCAAGCAGGGGGGAGGGAGAGGGAGGTGGGAGAGAGAGAGAGAGTCGTGGGAGAGGATGGAATGGAGAGAGAGAGAGAGAGGAAGGGGGGTGAGAGTCGTGCGAGAGAGACGTATGAGTCTTTGGAGATAGAGAGAGCGTGAGAGATAAAACAAAGAATTGTTGAAACAGTGAATGGAGAAGATAGTCCATTAGAAATGAACATTTCCAGTTACCTTCCATAAGGATGCAGGGAGTAATGGTTATTAATGGGTGACATAATGGGTCGTTTTGTCCCTTAAAAACATTACCAGATAAATTTGAAGGTAATGTTGAAGGAGATTATGATGTTTATGGGGGATTATATGGGATTATAGTATGATTATAGTTATAGTATGGGATTATAGATCCGTCCCTTGCGTTGGGACGAAACATTCTAAACGGTCCTAGCGAAATTAAACATTATCTTCCCTATCATTATTGGTAGGAAGTTCATATAAGGTCTATTTTCATAGGATATCAATACGTCCTATCAAATTTTTAAGTTATGTGACTCTGGCATAACTTTAAGTTTACACTAACAGCCTAACAGCCTCTAACTCCCCATTTGCCTTGGACGGTAGAGCGACGGCTTAGCTTCATGCAGGACGGAGTTCGATCCCCGATGGTCTAAGTAGTTGTCTTAATGAGTCCATATCTACTGTCACACCTATCCCTTTGTGTAACTTGTGCATTATTCTCATGGAACAGTGTCGAAGGCTCTCTGGCAGTCCAGAAACATGCAGTCTGTCCAATCTTTGTTCTGTCGCCCGATCATATAATTCTATCAGGTTTGTGAGGCAAGACTTGGCGTCCCTGATCCAATGATGGTGTTGTGGCTGGCACTGAGATAGCGTGCGTGTGGATTGTCATGTTGGTGGCTCTGCTGGAGTCGTGATTGTAGTTTTGTGGGGTGCATTGTGTGGTGATTGTATTGTTCTGGATGCCTGTGAGGATAATAATGGAAGATGTGCTAGTAGCACTGTGTGAGAGGTGATTGTAAGGGTGGTTGTGGGTTGATTGTGGTGTTGTAGATGGCTTTGTGTGTGTGTGAGAGGTGATTGTAAGGGTGGTTGTGGGTTGATTGTAGTGTTGTAGATGGCTTTATGTGTGTGTGAGAGGTGATTGTAAGGGTGGTTGTGGGTTGATTGTGGTGTTGTAGATGGCTTTGTGTGTGTGTGTGTGGTGATTGTTTGTGTGTGTGGTTGTTGATTGTGCCTGGAGGATCCAAGAGCTGTTAGCTCTTGGATCCCGCCTTTCTAACCGTCGGCTGTTTAATGCCTTGACTTCCGACTTATTTTTCCCCTCCCACTGTGAGAGTGAGAGCAATTTTTCAAGTGTTTGGGATGGGACGGAAGGGAAGGGAAGGGAATGGTGCCCCAACCACTTAATGGATGGTCGGAGCTCAAACAAAATAACGATGCCCAAACATGCCCAAAATGCCATGCCCCACTATACAGTCACCTCCGAGTTCTCATTACCCAATCACCTGGCTTAACTTTGTACTAACAAATCACACAAGGGGGGCTGTAATGAGGGCTCAAACTTACGCACGGAAGGCTGACCTGTGGATTCCTTCATTTGATATATCACGTCATTGTGACTTTTTTGTGTGTGTTTTGCATGATTAGTTTAGTGGCCCATCACCCTCACCCTCCATTTTCTTTCGCCATTCACCTGAGATATACATATATATAAATTGTACGCGTGTATATATATATATATATATGACTATTTCAGGTATGGTAGGAAAGAGGGTCACGCTCCCCAGGACCCCCTGACACCCTTTCCTCTGTTGTTGAAACAAGATATCAGTTGACCTCGGCCAATCCAGGTCAACACGGACGGGGGTGCTAGGTCAAACCCAACCAAGGATGGCGTTGACCTGACCCACAAGTCTTTGTTACTGTTCCAAAATGGTTGTTTTGGAGACAAAGAGGGCCATCGGTGGACACCACCACTACGGGCTCACCATAGCCCGTGCTACTTGGAACTATTTTTTGTTCCAAGTAGCGAGTCCTAACCAAGAAACAACGGTGGACAAGGATGGTTGAAGGGGTTTACCTGTAGACTACCTTCTTGAGGTTATCTTGAGATAATTTCGGGGCTTTTTTTTTTTTAGTGTCCCCGCGGCCCGGTCCTCGACCAGGCCTCCACCCCCAGGAAGCAGCCCGTGACAGCTGACTAACACCCCAGGTACCTATTTTACTGCTAGGTAACAGGGGCATAGGGTGAAAGAAACTCTGCCCATTGTTTCTCGCCGGCGCCCGGGATCGAACCCAGGACCACAGGATCACAAGTCCAGTGTGCTGTCCGCTCGGCCGACCGGCTCCCGGCGATCATAGTTACTAAAACTACTATGCAGATGGACGCTCGGGCACGGTGAAAATTAAAAAAAAAATCACATCATGGGTCTCAGAAAGTCGACGGTGTAGACCCACGTATATAAGAGGGTTCAGTGGGTAGTGGTGGTAGGTGGGTGGGTGGTGTCTATCACTTACAGGAAACCCCAGTTCAAGTTCAAGTTCAAGTATGTTTATTGAGATAAGCAATAAATACATCTCAAAGGGATAGAGTAGCTTAGGCTATTTCTACCCCCCTTGGAAACCCCGGGAACCTGCTTGACCACTAACTATAGGAAAACTTTGAAGTCTTGGACCCTTAGGTCGATGCTGGCTACCTCACCAGTCTATCAAGCCGCTCTAGTCAACACGGCATTTCAATAATAATAAATGAATTGGAGCAATGCGAAGGATTCGAACCCATGTGCTATGGGTTCTCTCAAGCATCTTACCTAAGGTCCACGACATGGGGTAAGTTATTCATCTTCGGATTCCACTGATTCAACAAGACGTCTGAAGCCAGGCCAGGTCTTCTTGAGATGATTTCGGGGCTTAGTGTCCCCGCGGCCCGGTCCTCGACTAGGTTTCCAACCCTATGAAACAATATGTAAATTACATCAATGAGACCCTTAAAATATTTTATGCTAAGAATAGCAGGGACAAAATATTGTAACCCCGGGTAGAACCTAACGGAAACACTCACATTAACACGAATTGAACAAATCCACAAGGGCCGTGACGAGGATTCGAACCTACGTCCGAGAGGTTCCGTAGGTTCGAATCCTCGTCACGGCCCTTGTGGATTTGTTCATTTGGTGCATCACACTATTGTGATTTCTGTGTGCACGAAATATATAAATCTTCCTGTCACAGGAATAGACAAGGAAATCGATCTAGACATTCATACCCCAGTTACTTTCTGTACAAGAGCCTCTCTCAAGAACAAACAAACAATTGCCTTGTTTAACTGTTTAACTTGTTTAACTTGTTTAACTTGTTTAACTTGTTTAACCTTGTTTAACTTGTTTAACCTTGTTTAACCTTGTTTAACTTGTTTAACTTGTTTAACTTGTTTAACTTGTTTAACTTGTTTAACCTTGTTTAACTTGTTTAACCTTGTTTAACCTTGTTTAACTTGTTTAACTTGTTTAACCTTGTTTAACTTGTTTAACTATCAAAATGCTCAAGTATAACTATCTTGGCTTGTTTGCATGAGCACAACAACTTCTACTCCTCTTATCAGATAACAAAAATGCATAATATTCGCCTTATTTTGTGGCAAAAAGTTCAAAATCATATTAAACACTTCAACAATTAAAACAAAATCTTTTAACTAAGTAGAAAATAACTCATTACAGTAGTATATATAAATATGGAATCACCACATTGGTGATTTACACTGCAATCCGTTCTCGCACTTTCTTATAGTCAATATTGACTTATTAAATAAGTGTTATATGTGACATACTTATTACTTAACCTATACCTATAAGAGGTTAAGTAATAATTGTAATTACGAAGCAATAAGATCCTTATCTTAACATACTAAGAAGGTTAGGTAAGGTCGGTGTTTTCTATGAAGCTTTTCAAGGTAAACTAAAATATTCACAATAAATTAGTATGTCACATATGCACTTATTTAACAAGTCAATATTGACTATAAGAAAGTGCGAGAACGGGTTGCACACTGATGTACACAACTTTACACTGGACTGTATGATGTTAACTTAACTGTAGTTATTGTAGTTAACATTGTTAACTTAGACTGTAGACTCGTTATTAACTGTCGTTACTCGAATTGTTGTATGATTGTGTCGGTGTAAGTTTAATCATTATTGTGTCATCATTATTACTAACAATGAGGTGGACTTTAACATTTTTATTGAGGGATTCCCCCAGCATCATCCCCCTCTCTTCTTCAATCTCCTGTAACCACCACTCCTCAACTATCCCCCCCCCATCAGCCTCAACAACCCTGCCCTAACAACCTTAACAACCCCCTTGTAACCTGTGTAGTGAAGGTAGTTACAATGACGGTAGTCGGCTATACTGTAGTTGTTGAACAAACATCTATAGATGATGCCTTCGTCACTCACCCGAGCAAGGTATCAGGAGGAAGCCCTAAGCCCTCACAACTACATATCAAAGGAAAGGGATATGCGGATAAGGATTTAGGATTTGACAACGTATGATTTTGCACAAAGCATGGGCCTGCTTGATGGGGTTCTGGGAGTTCTTCTACTCCCCAAGCCCGGCCCGAGGCCAGGCTTGACTTGTGAGAGTTTGGTCCACCAGGCTGTTGCTTGGAGCGGCCCGCAGGCCCACATATACCTGGTTGATGGGGTTCTGGGAGTTCTTCCACTCCCCAAGCCCGGCCCGAGGCCAGGCTTGACTTGTGAGAGTTTGGTCCACCAGGCTGTTGCTTGGAGCGGCCCGCAGGCCCACATATACCTGGTTGATGGGGTTCTGGGAGTTTTTCTACTCCCCAAGCCCGGCCCGAGGCCAGGCTTGACTTGTGAGAGTTTGGTCCACCAGGCTGTTGCTTGGAGCGGCCCGCAGGCCCACATATACCTGGTTGATGGGGTTCTGGGAGTTCTTCTACTCCCCAAGCCCGGCCCGAGGCCAGGCTTGACTTGTGAGAGTTTGGTCCACCAGGCTGTTGCTTGGAGCGGCCCGCAGGCCCACATATACCTGGTTGATGGGGTTCTGGGAGTTCTTCCACTCCCCAAGCCCGGCCCGAGGCCAGGCTTGACTTGTGAGAGTTTGGTCCACCAGGCTGTTGCTTGGAGCGGCCCGCAGGCCCACATATACCTGGTTGATGGGGTTCTGGGAGTTCTTCTACTCCCCAAGCCCGGCCCGAGGCCAGGCTTGACTTGTGAGAGTTTGGTCCACCAGGCTGTTGCTTGGAGCGGCCCGCAGGCCCACATATATCTGGTTGATGGGGTTCTGGGAGTTCTTCTACTCCCCAAGCCCGGCCCGAGGCCAGGCTTGACTTGTGAGAGTTTGGTCCACTAGGCTGTTGCTTGGAGCGGCCCGCAGGCCCACATATACCTGGTTGATGGGGTTCTGGGAGTTCTTCTACTCCTCAAGCCCGGCCCGAGGCCAGGCTTGACTTGTGAGAGTTTGGTCCACCAGGCTGTTGCTTGGAGCGGCCCGCAGGCCCACATATACCTGGTTGATGGGGTTCTGGGAGTTCTTCTACTCCCCAAGCCCGGCCCGAGGCCAGGCTTGACTTGTGAGAGTTTGGTCCACCAGGCTGTTGCTTGGAGCGGCCCGCAGGCCCACATATACCTGGTTGATGGGGTTCTGGGAGTTCTTCTACTCCCCAAGCCCGGCCCGAGGCCAGGCTTGACTTGTGAGAGTTTGGTCCACCAGGCTGTTGCTTTGAGCGGCCCGCAGGCCCACATACCCACCACAGCCCGGTTGGTCCGGCACTCCTTGGAGGAATAAATCTAGTTTCCTCTTGAAGATGTCCACGGTTGTTCCGGCAATATTTCTTATGCTTGCTGGGAGGACGTTGAACAACCGCGGCCCTCTACCCAGCTCTTCCAAACCTTTACCGACCGCCGTCAGACGAGCCGGAGAAAGTGCTCTGTCATTCCGGATTGGTTTGAGAAAGTTGAGGCCGACCAGGTTTCAATGATTGTGTGGATCATTTAAATAGTGAATCCATTATTGTTTTACAATCCATGTGAAGGGATTTGTTTGTTCGGGAGAGTAACTTAGTAGTGATGTGGTGAGAGCATAACAGAAGCTCGATTTCGACTTATCTATTATCAGTTAATAACCACGGTTAAGAATTTTGTATTGGTTTTGTTCGTATATTATGCATTTTATGTCCATCTAGTGGGCGGTAGTGGGGCCTATACCCATCTAGTGGGCGGTAGTGGAGCCTATACCCATCTAGTGGGCGGTAGTGGAGCCTATACCCATCCTGTGGGCGGTAGTGGAGCCTATACCCATCCAGTGGGCGGTAGTGGAGCCTATACCCATCCAGTGGGCGGCAGTGGAGCCTATACCCATCTAGTGGGCGGTAGTGGAGCCTATACCCATCTAGTGGGCGGTAGTGGAGCCTATACCCATCCAGTGGGCGGTAGTGGAGCCTATACCCATCCAGTGGGCGGTAGTGGAGCCTATACCCATCTAGTGGGCGGTAGTGGAGCCTATACCCATCCAGTGGGTGGTAGTGGAGCCTATACCCATCCAGTGGGCGGTAGTGGAGCCTATACCCATCCAGTGGGTGGTAGTGGAGCCTATACCCATCCAGTGGGCGGTAGTGGAGCCTATACCCATCTAGTGGGCGGTAGTGGAGCCTATACCCATCCAGTGGGTGGTAGTGGAGCCTATACCCATCTAGTGGGCGGTAGTGGAGCCTATACCCATCCAGTGGGCGGTAGTGGAGCCTATACCCATCCAGTGGGCGGTAGTGGAGCCTATACCCATCCAGTGGGCGGCAGTGGAGCCTATACCCATCTAGTGGGCGGCAGTGGAGCCTATACCCATCCAGTGGGCGGTAGTGGAGCCTATACCCATCCAGTGGGCGGTAGTGGAGCCTATACCCATCCAGTGAGCGGTAGTGGACCCTATACACAAGGGTCTCAGGAACCCCAAACCCCAGCTCAGTGTCCCAACCCAGTCTCGCTCAGAATCCCCAAATTCGTGTAGCTAAGCAAGTTAGTCTTGTTAAGTTTGTTAAATGGGAAAGTAAGTAATTATCAAAAGAAGGCACCAAGCCGGGAAGGCTATGTAGCACCATCAAATGTCCGGGATATTCCCAGGGCGGTATATATCATTAAGGAGGCCAATACGCATAAGGCGAAAGATATCGAAGGTATCCGAATCACCAAGAATTCTATCGAGGGACAAGTGACCGCGAGGGACGGTCGGAAAGCAAAACACACGCTCGTCCTGGAAGTCCGGACATTCAACAAGGATAAGCACGATCGTAAGAGGGGACAATGCAGTTTGGGCAACAAGGAGCAGGGCGGCGCTTTATTAAGTGCCCGTGAGTTAAACGTGTATGGCCAATATGTAACCTAGCAAGAGCCGTTTCCCACCGTCGGTTACGGTGGTAGGAGGAAGGCCAAATGGGACACAAACCACTCTTAAGAACACGCACAGTTGCCACAGTTCCACGGGTGAGAGAATGTTCCTCCCCCAAAACACCCGGACGTCAAAACAGAAGATGTCCGAAAGAATAATCAAGAATGGAAAAAAGTCACCGGCAAATGACACCTAGAAAGGAGAAAAGGTGGGGAGGAAAAAATGAAACATAAGGAAATAGCATCCAGCACAATTCGCGAAGACAGCAGCAGAGCATAAGGCTATAAAAGGACAGAGGATTGTTCTATTGAGCATCACATATCCCAGCAACTCCTCACCAAGCCCCAGCATCTCATCACGACAACGAGCTGGAAATGGAGGAAGCCGAAATGGGGAAAAAATAGTAGCATAAATGAACCAATTTCGACAACAATCAGTTTCAGACCTCTTTAACAAACAAATATGGCTGTCAGCATTAAAATCATTATGTATTTTGATATCAAAATTACAGATATAAGTTCGAGTTTTAAGTATTTGCTGAAACCTTACTTGTAAAATGCCAAAGAAGAGTTGTGGTATTCATTGAAGTTCAATATGTATTCACATATACATTTACAAAAATATATATACGTGTCATTCATGCGTGTGTATGTCACCTGAGACGAGGGGGTAATTCTTATATGATTTTCTGTCATTTTTAAGATTGTTAAAGTCTTTAAAAATAGTCTTGTACTCTTTTTCATTTTATATATATATACATTTTCGTTCTTATAGAGTCTTTCTGCTATTTTGTTACCCCTCATTCCTCTTTTGTTTTTTTGACTTCATTAACTAGAGATTTCCTCGAAATTTAGAAGTTGCAACTGTACTTGAAAATCTTTTGTAGCAATCCTTGGGTTTCAAATTTGTATTTACAAAATTTGTAACTGTTGAAATGACTGTATTGCTAGTTTTGCTATTATTAATAACAATACGTATTTTGATATGACTGCTAGCAGTGTTGACATGACTGCTAGCAGTGTTGACATGACTGCTAGCAGTGTTGATATGACTGCTAGCAGTGTTGATATGACTGCTAGCATTGTTGATATGACTGCTAGCATTGTTGATATGACTGCTAGCAGTGTTGATATGACTGCTAGTATTGTTGATATGACTGCTAGCATTGTTGATATGACTGCTAGCAGTGTTGATATGACTGCTAGCAGTGTTGACATGACTGCTAGCAGTGTTGACATGACTGCTAGCAGTGTTGATATGACTGCTAGTATTGTTGATATGACTGCTAGTATTGTTGATATGACTGCTAGTACTGTTGATATGACTGCTAGCAATGTTGATATGACTGCTAGCAATGTTGATATGACTGCTAGCAGTGTTGACATGACTGCTAGCAGTGTTGACATGACTGCTAGCAGTGTTGATATGACTGCTAGTATTGTTGATATGACTGCTAGTATTGTTGATATGACTGCTAGTACTGTTGATATGACTGCTAGCAATGTTGATATGACTGCTAGCATTGTTGATATGACTGCTAGCATTGTTGACATGACTGCTAGCATTGTTGATATGACTGCTAGCAGTGTTGACATGACTGCTAGCAGTGTTGATATGACTGCTAGCAGTGTTGATATGACTGCTAGCATTGTTGATATGACTGCTAGCATTGTTGATATGACTGCTAGCATTGTTGACATGACTGCTAGCAGTGTTGACATGACTGCTAGCAGTGTTGATATGACTGCTAGTATTGTTGATATGACTGCTAGTATTGTTGATATGACTGCTAGTACTGTTGATATGACTGCTAGCAATGTTGATATGACTGCTAGCATTGTTGACATGACGGCTAGCAGTGTTGATATGACTGCTAGCATTGTTGACATGACTGCTAGCAATGTTGATATGACTGCGAGCAGTGTTGATATGACTGCTAGCATTGTTGACATGACTGCTAGCAATGTTGATATGACTGCTAGCATTGTTGATATGACTGCTAGCAGTGTTGATATGACTGCTAGCATTGTTGATATGACTGCTAGCAGTGTTGATATGACTGCTAGCAATGTTGATATGACTGCTAGCATTGTTGACATGACTGCTAGCAATGTTGATATGACTGCTAGCAGTGTTGATATGACTGCTAGCATTGTTGACATGACTGCTAGCAATGTTGATATGACTGCTAGCATTGTTGACATGACTGCTAGCAATGTTGATATGACTGCTAGCAGTGTTGACATGACTGCTAGCATTGTTGATATGACTGCTAGCAGTGTTGACATGACTGCTAGCAATGTTGATATGACTGCTAGCAGTGTTGATATGACTGCTAGCATTGTTGATATGACTGCTAGCAGTGTTGATATGACTGCTAGCAGTGTTGATATGACTGCTAGCAGTGTTGATATGACTGCTAGCAGTGTTGATATGACTGCTAGCAGTGTTGATATGACTACTAGCAGTGTTGATGACTGCTAGCAGTGTTGATATGACTGCTAGCAGTGTTGATATGACTGCTAGCAGTGTTGATATGACTGCTAGTACTGTTGATATGACTGCTAGCGATGTTGATATGACTGCTAGCATTGTTGACATGACTGCTAGCAGTGTTGATATGACTGCTAGCAGTGTTGATATGACTGCTAGCAGTGTTGATATGACTGCTAGTATTGTTGACATGACTGCTAGCAGTGTTGACATGACTGCTAGCATTGTTGATATGACTGCTAGTATTGTTGACATGACTGCTAGCAGTGTTGATATGACTGCTAGCAGTGTTGATATGCCTGCTAGCAGTGTTGATATGCCTGCTAGCAGTGTTGATATGACTGCTAGCAGTGTTGATATGACTGCTAGCAGTGTTGATATGACTGCTAGCATTGTTGACATGACTGCTAGCAGTGTTGACATGACTGCTAGCAGTGTTGATATGACTGCTAGCATTGTTGATATGACTGCTAGCATTGTTGATATGACTGCTAGTAGTGTTGATATGACTGCTAGCAATGTTGACATGACTGCTAGCATTGGTGCTATTATTGCAAGGGCCTTTCCAGGGGTAACTATCCGGGGTTACCTATCCAGAGCGACCACCTGGGTATAAAAACTGGCCCTAGAAGTCGTCTACCTCGACTCGAGAACAGGGACCCTGCGGGCGACACACTTGCATCTTCCTGCATGTATATACGCACGCAGGCTTTCTCTCTCTCCCTCTCCCTCTCCCTCTCTCTCTCTCTCTCTCTCTCTCTCTCTCTCTCTCTCTCTCTCTCTCTCTCTCTCCCTCCCTCTCTCTCTCTCTCAAAAACAGTGTTCAAACACACAGATTTGGCTAAAAAATTAGAACATTTTCGCCAAGTTACACAGACGTCAAATGCAAAATGAAAGTAGAATACTGAGAAATTCATTGACAGCTTCAAAGAAATGCTCCGAGCAGAACCTGGCCAGTCACAAGAGATAGAGAACACGGGAGTTTGAACACGGGAGTTTGAACACGGGAGTTTGAACACGGGAGTTTGAACACGGGTGGTAAACGCACACGGAGACACAGGTGGAAACATTACTCCCAAATGAGCCACAGGGACATTCAATAGAAATTATTCAATGTCAAATTGTTAAAGATTCGCTACTTGGAACAAAAAGTTTCAAGCAGCACGGGCTATGGTGAGCCCATAGTGGACTTTTTTCTTTTCAATGTCAAATTGAACAGATGGAATGCACTGTGGCGGAGGCAGACTCTATACACAGTTTCAAATGAAGATGTGATAGAGCCGAGTATATACTCAGGAACCCGCTGAGAGATGGGACGAAAGAGTCGAAGTTCAACGCCCCCTCTCCAACGCAAGCAAAACTAGGTGAGTACAGATAATATACCGCCGGAACAAATATTGCCGGAACAACCGTGGACATTTTCAAGAGGAAACTAGATTTATTCCTCCAAGGAGTGCCGGACCAACCGGGCTGTGGTGGGTATGTGGGCCTGCGGGCCGCTCCAAGCAACAGCCTGGTGGACCAAACTCTCACAAGTCGAGCCTGGCCTCGGGCCGGGCTTGGGGAGAAGAAGAACTCCCAGAACCCCATCAACCAGGTATCAACCAGGTATACGTCGAGAAACATCACTCACACTATAAAACGTTATTATGAGTATTATTACATTGTAACAACGTTTAAAAAGGTTCCAGAGGCCCAGTATCCAAGATTAACGTTGAGACAATGTTTAAATCAGCGTTAATAATACGTTGAAAAGCCGTTGTTTTGGCGACGAATTGACGTTTCTCTTAGAAACTATGTCCACCTGTTTGAGGTTACATGGTGACGCCACAGCAGGTTATTTTGAGATGATTTCGGGGCTTAGCGTCCCCGCGGCCCGGTCCTCGACCAGGCCTTTATGTTACACATCCCCCAGGAAGCAGCAACCCGTAGCAGCTGTCTAACTCCCAGGTACCTATTTACTACTAGGTATCAGGGGCATCAAAGTGAAAGAAACTCTGCCTATTTGTTTCCGCTTTCACCGGGGATCGAACCCGGAACTACAGGACTACGAATCCCGAGCGCTGTCTACTCAGCTGTCAGACCCCCTTAACGATAGGTAACGACACGTTTTGCGAACGAAGCAATAAGATAGTTTGCAACAAGAATGTCTTGTTTGGTAAACCTGTTCATCGAGAGAGATCAAGCAGAATAAAAAGAGAAAAAATGAGTTGCCTGCATCTTCCAGGACTGCCAGATAGCCATTGACACCGTGCCACAGAGGAGAGAGAGAGAGAGAGAGAGAGAGAGAGAGAGAGAGAGAGAGAGAGAGAGAGAGAGAGAGAGAGAGAGAGAGAGAGAGAGAGAGAGAGAGAGAGAGCCAGGTGCTCCGCTACACAGAGAACGCGGCCGTCGGGTGACCAACCAGCCCCCGGCAAAGGTCGCGGCCTGCACCACAGGAGACCTTCCATAAGAAGGAGGACAACTGACAGGTGTGTGGGACTCTCCCTGATCACATCATCGACAACATAATATACCGTTTTACCTCTCTTGCTTCCTTGCTTCCTTGCTTCCTTGCTTCCTTGCTTCCTTGCTTCCATTACCTGCTTGTGTGCTTGTCCACCTGGTGTGTTTACTGGCTTGCTTGGTTACCTGGACGTTGGAGGCGTGGAGAGTGTGTCTCTAACCTTATAGAGCCAGTAGAGCTCTGCTAGAGCCGGTAGAGCTCCGCTAGAGCCAGTAGAGCTCTGCTAGAGCCGGTAGAGCTCCGCTAGAGCCAGTAGAGCTCCGCTAGAGTCATGCTAGGCACCTGGATTTCCTGATCTTGGACTCTAAACTAACACTATACCCTTTCAGGTGTGCAGGAATGAGAGAGAGAGAGAGAGAGAGAGAGAGAGAGAGAGAGAGAGAGAGAGAGAGAGAGAGAGAGAGAGAGAGAGAGAGAGAGAGAGACAGACAGACAGACAGAATACGGGGAGAAAGGGAGGTGTGTGGGTGGGGGGGGGGGGAATGACAGGTACAAGTCCATTTTTTCACAAAAACTTCCCAAATATAACATCATATATTCGTGCTTATATTAACGAGGTAATATACAGATGAGCAATTGCCTCTTGCCTGGCCACCTGGCTCTGCTTGTTAGCCTGCTTGACAGCTTACCTGTTGGGTTAGCCTGCCAGCCTCTCTGATTTCCGGCCAGCCTGTCTGATTTCCGGCCAGCCTGTCTGACTCATGGCCAGTCTGTCTGACTCATGGCCAGCCTGTCTGATTTCCGGCCAGCCTGTCTGACTCATGGCCAGCCTGTCTGACTCATGGCCAGCCTGTCTGACTCATGGCCAGTCTGTCTGACTTCTGGCCAGTCTGTCTGACTTCTGGCCAGCCTGTCTGACTTCTGGCCAGCTTGTCTGACTTCTGCCCAGCCTGTCTGACTTCTGCCCAGCCTGTCTGACTTCTGGCCAGCCTGTCTGACTTATGGCCAGCCTGTCTGACATTTTCCCTGCTTTACATTTATTGAGATTAAACACTAGTAGCCACTTGTCTTCCCAAATCTCCATTTGGATTAGCCTTCTTCATTTAGCATCATACTCTTTGTAAGTCCGTATCCTTCTCATCAGCGCAAACCTCCAACATTACTGTGTGTGAGTTTACTAACATAAGTTGGTCATTCACTGCTGCGACTCGTTATCTTGAAGGTTATCTTGAGATGATTTCGGGGCTTTTTAGTGTCCCCGCGGCCCGGTCCTCGACCAGGCCTCCACCCCTAGGAAGCAACCCGTGACAGCTGACTAGCAACACCCAGGTACCTATTTTACTGCTAGGTAACAGGGGGGCATAGGGTGAAAGAAACCAGGACCACAGGATCACCAGTCCAGCGTGCTGTCCGCTCGGCCGACCGGCTCCAAGAACAGAGTTCTGTGGTACACTGCTCATTGCTACTTTTTTTGGGTATTAACATTTAATATCTGTTACCTTCTGTTTCCTGTCTGCCAGGTACTCCCGCTTACGGCACCCAAGCGCTTGGTCTGGACGGTAGAGCGACGGTCTCGCTTCATGCAGGTCGCCGTTCAATCCCCAGACCGTCTAAGTGGTTGGGCACCATTCCTTTTCCCCCGTCCCATCCCAAATCCTTATCCTGACTCCCTTTCCCGAGTGCCATATAGTCGTAATGGTTCGGCGCGTACTCCTGCTAGTTCCCTTCCAATATATGGCCCATGAGAACCTTTCAAGTTATACCAGCCTGTTACACCCTTAATGTCTAGGTCATTCGGCTTTAATAGGCTGTGTAAGATGTGTGTGTGTGTGTGTGTGTGTGTGTGTGTGTGTGTGTGTGTGTGTGTGTGTGTGTACTCACCTATTTGTACTCACCTATTTGTGCTTGCAGGATCGAGCATTGACTCTTGGATCCCGCCTTTCCAGCTATCGGTTGTTTACAGCAATGACTCCTGTCCCATTTCCCTATCATACCTAGTTTTAAAAGTATGAATAGTATTTGCTTCCACAACCTGTTCCCCAAGTGCATTCCATTTTTCCACTACTCTCACGCTAAAAGAAAACTTCCTAACATCTCTGTGACTCATCTGAGTTTCCAGTTTCCACCCATGTCCCCTCGTTCTGTTATTATTACGTGTGAACATTTCATCTATTTCCACTTTGTCAATTCCCCTGAGTATTTTATATGTCCCTATCATATCTCCTCTGTGTGTGTGTGTGTGTGTGTGTGTGTGTACTCACCTATTTGTGCTTGCGGGGGCTGAGCTCTGCCTCTTTGGTCCCGCCTCTCAACCGTCAATCAACAGGTGTACAGGTTCCTGAGCCTATTGGACTCTATCATATCTACACTTGAAAATGTGTATGGAGTCAGCCTCTACCACATCCCATCCTAATTCATTCCATTTGTCAACCACTCTGACAATAAAAAAGTTCTTTCTAATATCTCTGTGGCTCATTTGGGCACTCAGTTTCCACCTGTGTCCCCTAGTGCGTGTGCCCCTTGTGTTAAATAGCCTGTCTTTATCTACCCTATCAGTGTGTGTGTGTGTGTGTGTGTGTGTGTGTGTGTGTGTGTGTGTGTGTGTGTGTGTGTGTGTGTACTCACCCATGTGTACTCACCTATTTGTGCTTGCGGAGGGGTTTGAGCTTCGTGTGTGTGTGTGTGTTTGTGTGTGTGTGTGTGTGTGTGTGTGTACTCACCCATGTGTACTCACCTATTTGTGCTTGCGGGGGGGGGGGGGTTGAGCTTCGTGTGTGTGTGTGTGTGTGTTGATTGTTTTAGGCTTGTGTGGCATTGATTGTTCAATGCCATTGCACAATGACCTTCACCTGCCTCCCGGCACGTCACAGCTGTTGTTGCCATTCATAACTAGCTCGTTCATTAGTGTCAGCGTACCTCAGGTACCTCAGGTACCTCAGGTACCTCAGGTACCTGCGAGTCTCCTCCTCACAGGACACGATAACTGTAAACTTTGTGTATTTCCGCTATCGATAAGTTAATCTGATTTGCTCAGCACCTAGCATGAGAGGACTTACACAGAGTACAAAAATAGTTTACCTCTGAAAGCACACATACACACACACATATGTTGATCTGACATGTGTGTGTGTGCTCTATTTAAATGTAAATTTGATAGAGCCCAGTAGGCTTAGTAATCTATACACCAGTTGATAGGCGGGACCAAAGAGCCAAAGCTCAACCCCTGTTAACACAACTAGATGAATTCACACACACACACACACACACACACACACACACACACACACACACACACAAACGTGTTCTCTGCGTCAACAAGACTTAAAGGAAAAGGTCAGCACACGTCACTATTGGCGAGAGAGAGAGAGAGAGAGAGAGAGAGAGAGAGAGAGAGAGAGAGAGAGAGAGAGAGAGAGAGAGAGAGAGAGAGAGAGAGAGAGAGAGAGAGAGAGAGAGAGAGAGAGAGGTCTGGTTCATCTTGGCGGGAGAGAACATGAACAAACTCAGCCTCCCAGTAACAGGCTCCTGAGTCTACCTGTCCCCACCTCACCAGCCCCTCACCCCCACCAGCGCTCTTGACTCAGGAGTCACCAGGAGTCATGACTTCACCTACTTACGAGCTAACATCTAAGAAGTTGGCTATTTACCATAACCAGACACAGGAACCCACAGGCTATAGTACCAACACTAACTGCTATCTTCTTTACTGAACTGACACTGGGATTAATAGTGTGGTTGACTGATAGCAACATACACAGAGATCACACTAACGTGATGCATCAAATGAACAAATCCACAAGGGCAGTGACGAGGATTCGAACCTGCGTCCAGGAGCATCCCAGACATCGATTAAGGCAGTGTCTGGGATGCTCCTGGACGCAGGTTCGAATCCTCGTCACTGCCCTTGTGGATTTGTCCACTGATAGCAACGTTTTTTATTTAATATACTGATTGATATATTTATTTTCCATATATTGATTGATAATGACAATATTCGTTTTTAGATTAATAGTGGCCATATTTTTTTTTAGGTATATTAGTTGTGTGATATATGCTCAGGTTGACCAGACCAAACACTAGAAATTGAAGGGACGACGACGTTTCGACTTGAGAATGGTCCAGGACGGACCGAAACGTCGTCGTCCCTTCAATTTCTAGTGTGTGGTCTGGTCAACATACTTCAGCCACGTTATTGTGACTCATCGCCTGCATATGCTCAGGCTTATTAATTCTTGTATCAAGATATAATTGATCTGGGCTCAAAAACTGTATCAGTCAGTTTTTGAGCCCAGATCATAAGTTAGGTTTTTGTGGATACTTTCTATATAGATGGAGCTCTTCCTCTATAGTAGTTCCTTAAGTAGTTCCTTTCTGAGTAGTTCCTTAAACTGCTACTTCACATGTCATTTTAGTCAGCAGTTAACTGACCAAGTCATAAAAAACAAAAATGAGGCCTGGTCGAGGACCGGGCCGCGGGGACGCTAAGCCCCCGAAATCATCTCAAGATAACCTCAAGATAAGATAACCTGCTAGCTGGTCTGTAGGTTTCTGTGGTGGCCTTGATATCTCTTCCTTAGTTAACAGGCCTTAAGTCCAACACCGGAATATTCTCAGGGAAATAAACCTAACAGAAGATTATATATTCCCAAGAAACTTAAATCACCTTCTTTTAACACAGTGAACAATTGTTCATGACTCATTAAGAAATTGTTACAATATGACCATCAACAGGCAGCTAGAGACTCGTATAATTAGTCTATCACATATCCTTCAGTCAGAAAACAGGCTTTCCAAACACGACATTCTCAGCACGGCAGTAAATAATTCTATAGAGGGGCCTCGTAGCCTGGTGGAATAGCGCGCAGGACTCGTAATTCTGTGGCGCGGGTTCGATTCCCGCACGAGGCAGAAACAAATGGGCAAAGTTTCTTTCACCCTGAATGCCCCTGTTACCTAGCAGTAAATAGGTACCTGGGTAGTTAGTCAGCTGTCACGGGCTGCTTCCTGGGGGTGGAGGCCTGGTCGAGGACCGGGCCGCGGGGACACTAAAGCCCCGAAATCATCTCAAGATAACCTCAAGGCTAAGAAGGGAAAGACAGATTATATTACACACAGAAAACACAATAGCGTGATGGATCACATGAACAAATCCACAATTGTGATTTCTGTGTGTTGTGAAGGGCGAAGAGGTAGCATAGCTAATTGGCAGAGCTCGGGTTATCTTGAGGTTATTTGGAGATGATTTCGGGGCTTTAGTGTCCCCGCGGCCCGGTCCTCGACCAGGCCTCCACCCCCAGGAAGCAGTCCCGCGACAGCTGACTAACACCCAGGTACCTATTTACTGCTAGGTAACAGGGGCATAGAGTGAAAGAAACTCTGCCCATTGTTTCTCGCCGGCGCCAGGGATCGAACCCGGGACCACAGGATCACAAGTCCAATGTGCTGTTCGCTCGACCGACCGGCTCCCTGGGGTGCATGGGAGGGAATTGTGTAAAATCCTGGTTTGTGTCTCGGAGAGGCTGCAGGATCCGTGGTAGGTCAAGCCGATCTCCCGGTTGCAATTCTTTTACCCTGTCGTAGCTCAGTC
>NC_091186.1:25425407-25447907 GCF_040958095.1 Procambarus clarkii
ACGCTGGACTTGTGATCCTCTGGTCCCGGGGTCGATCATGGGCGCCGGTGAGAAACAATGGGCAGAGTTTATTTCACCCTATGCCCCTGTTACCTAGCAGTAAAATAGGTACCTGGGTGTTAGTCAGCTGTCACGGGCTGCTTCCTAGGGATGGAGGCCTGGTCGAGGACCGGGTCGCGGGGACACTAAAAAAAGGCCCGAAATCATCTCAAGATAACCTCACGAATGTCTCTTATAAAGTTTTATAACGAAGACATTAGAGCATTACTTCCTCACAAAGGCATTATTGAGACAAAATATTGATTAAGAAAAAACCTCTAACGATACATAACCCTCAGCATCAACAATTACGATAAATCGTATAAACAAAAAAACTTGCTTAAAACACATCAAAAGACGTATTTAGCAAGATAAAGAAATATAACAAAATCGTAAGTTCTTTTCAGACAATATTTTGTTCACTAGACACATAAGGGAAGCACGATCTCCCAGCGTGATAAATCGCTCCCCGATGACTATCACTCCACGATGTGACACACGGGTGATACACGCTTACCCACGCTAGTGTTGCAAGTGTCTGAGGCAAGTGGAGTCGAACCGGCCAAAGGAACATGTCGCTAGGGCCAAGCGGAGTCGACCAAGCCAAAGGAACATGTCCCTGAGACAAGCGTAGTCGACCAGGCCAAGGAACATGTCCCTGAGACAAGCGGAGTCGACCAAGCCAAAGGAACATGTCCCTGAGACAAGCGTAGTCGACCAAGCCAAAGGAACATGTCCCTGAGACAAGCGTAGTCGACCAAGCCAAAGGAACATGTCCCTGAGACAAGCGTAGTCGACCAGGCCAAGGAACATGTCCCTGAGACAAGCGTAGTCGACCAGGCCAAGAAACATGTCCCTGAGACAAGCGTAGTCGACCAGACCAAGGAACATGTCCCTGAGACAAGCGTAGTCGACCAAGCCAAAGGAACATGTCCCTGAGACAAGCGTAGTCGACCAGGCCAAGGAACATGTCCCTGAGACAAGCGGAGTCGACCAAGCCAAAGGAACATGTCCCTGAGACAAGCGTAGTCGACCAAGCCAAAGGAACATGTCCCTGAGACAAGCGTAGTCGACCAGGCCAAGGAACATGTCCCTGAGACAAGCGTAGTCGACCAAGCCAAAGGAACATGTCCCTGAGACAAGCGTAGTCGACCAGGCCAAGAAACATGTCCCTGAGACAAGCGTAGTCGACCAGGCCAAGAAACATGTCCCTGAGACAAGCGTAGTCGACCAGACCAAGGAACATGTCCCTGAGACAAGCGTAGTCGACCAAGCCAAAGGAACATGTCCCTGAGACAAGAGTAGTCGACCAGACCAAGGAACATGTCACTGAGACAAGCGTAGTCGACCAAGCCAAAGGAACATGTCCCTGAGACAAGCGTTGTCGACCAAGCCAAAGGAACATGTCCCTGAGACAAGAGTAGTCGACCAGACCAAGGAACATGTCCCTGAGACAAGCGTAGTCGACCAAGCCAAAGGAACATGTCCCTGAGACAAGCGTAGTCGACCAGGCCAAGAAACATGTCCCTGAGACAAGCGGAGTCGACCAGGCCAAGGAACATGTCGCTGGGGCAAGCATAGTCGACCAGGCCAAGAAACATGTCCCTGAGACAAGCGGAGTCGACCAGGCCAAGGAACATGTCCCTAAGACAAGCATAGTCGACCAGACCAAGGAACATGTCCCTGAGACAAGCGTAGTCGACCAAGCCAAAGGAACATGTCCCTGAGACAAGAGTAGTCGACCAGACCAAGGAACATGTCCCTGAGACAAGCGTAGTCGACCAAGCCAAAGGAACATGTCCCTGAGACAAACGTAGTCGACCAGGCCAAGGAACATGTCCCTGGGACAAGCGGAGTCGACCAAGCCAAAGGAACATGTCCCTGAGACAAGCGTAGTCGACCAAGCCAAAGGAACATGTCCCTGAGACAAGCGTAGTCGACCAGGCCAAGGAACATGTCCCTGAGACAAGCGTAGTCGACCAAGCCAAAGGAACATGTCCCTGAGACAAGCGTAGTCGACCAGGCCAAGAAACATGTCCCTGAGACAAGCGTAGTCGACCAGGCCAAGAAACATGTCCCTGAGACAAGCGTAGTCGACCAGACCAAGGAACATGTCCCTGAGACAAGCGTAGTCGACCAAGCCAAAGGAACATGTCCCTGAGACAAGAGTAGTCGACCAGACCAAGGAACATGTCCCTGAGACAAGCGTAGTCGACCAAGCCAAAGGAACATGTCCCTGAGACAAGCGTAGTCGACCAGGCCAAGAAACATGTCGCTGGGGCAAGCATAGTCGACCAGGCCAAGAAACATGTCCCTGAGACAAGCGGAGTCGACCAGGCCAAGGAACATGTCCGTAAGACAAGCATAGTCGACCAGACCAAGGAACATGTCCCTGAGACAAGCGTAGTCGACCAACCCAAAGGAACATGTCCCTGAGACAAGAGTAGTCGACCAGATCAAGGAACATGTCCCTGAGACAAGCGTAGTCGACCAAGCCAAAGGAACATGTCCCTGAGACAAGCGTAGTCGACCAAGCCAAAGGAACATGTCCCTGAGACAAGCGTAGTCGACCAGACCAAGAAACATGTCCCTGAGACAAGCGGAGTCGACCGAACTATACGAAGAAGGGCCCAGAACTCTTATATATTAAAAAAGACAAAGACCATGATCAACCACAGAGCCCTGGATCACAACAAATCATCAAGAGAGGATGATTAGATGATGATAGACACAACAGTGACAGTTGACTCAGTCACGAACCATCAAAAGCCGACGCGAAATCACGATAATAACACAGATATCGACAGACGATTTCTCGCAGATCACCCAGTTGTTAAACGACTTCATAGAGCCATCGTATTCCTCAACTGCTCTCTCAGTGTGTTCCAGCAGCTCCACTCTGAGCGTGCGGCGAGTCCAGAGGGGCCCATCATGGACCAGGCTAGACAATCAGGATGTGGGTTGGATAAGTCAACATTCAGGAAGGATTAAAGTTTCCGATTCGGGAAGGAATCGGAAACTTGTATTCGTAACAACTTATTTACATCACTGCAATAACGGCTGGACTGAACAGCTGTAAATCACTCTAAATTAAAAGTATTTTTGGCATAATATAACATTTAATTTACAAATTGAAAGGTGATGTATACTGGAGAATCAAAATGTAGTTTTCTTGCACAGAGAAAATTTCACTAACGTGATATACATCAATGAGAAAGCAAGGATAAGGCGTTTGGGATAAGATTTTCTAAATATACCTACTGCTCAGTGTTTCTAGGGGACGTCACAGTGTTTCTAGGGGGCTGTGACGGCGTTTCTAGGGGCCGTCACAGTGTTTCTAGGGGGCTGTGACGGCGTTTCTAGGGGCCGTCACAGTGTTTCTAGGGGGCTGTGACGGCGTTTCTAGGGGCCGACACAGTGCCTCTAGGGGCCGTCACAGTGTTTCTAGGGGCCGTCACAGTGTTTCTAGGGGCCGTCACAGTGCCTCTAGGGGCCGTCACAGTGTTTCTAGGGGCCGTCACAGTGTTTCTAGGGGCCGTCACAGTGCCTCTAGGGGCCGTCACAGTGTTTCTAGGGGCCGTCACAGTGTCTCTAGGGGCCGTCACAGTGCCTCTAGGGGCCGTCACAGTGTTTCTAGGGGCCGTCACAGTGTTTCTAGGGGCCGTCACAGTGTCTCTAGGGGCCGTCACAGTGTCCCTAGGGACCGTCACAGTGTCTCTAGGGGCCGTCACAGTGTCTCTAGGGGCCGTCACAGTGTTTCTAGGGGCCGTCACAGTGTTTCTAGGGGCCGTCACAGTGTTTCTAGGGGCCGTCACAGTGCCTCTAGGGGCCGTCACAGTGTTTCTAGGGGCCGTCACAGTGTTTCTAGGGGCCGTCACAGTGCCTCTAGGGGCCGTCACAGTGTTTCTAGGGGCCGTCACAGTGTCTCTAGGGGCCGTCACAGTGCCTCTAAGGGCCGTCACAGTGTTTCTAGGGGCCGTCACAGTGTTTCTAGGGGCCGTCACAGTGTCTCTAGGGGCCGTCACAGTGTCCCTAGGGGCCGTCACAGTGTTTCTAGGGGCCGTCACAGTGTCTCTAGGGGCCGTCACAGTGTTTCTAGGGGCCGTCACAATGTTTCTAGGGGCCGTCACAGTGTTTCTAGGGGCCGTCACAGTGTTTCTAGGGGCCGTCACAGTGTTTCTAGGGGCCGTCACAGTGTCTCTAGGGGCCGTCACAGTGTTTCTAGGGGCCGTCACAGTGTCTCTAGGGGCCGTCACAGTGTTTCTAGGGGCCGTCACAGTGCCTCTAGGGGCCGTCACAGTGTCTCTAGGGGCCGTCACAGTGTTTCTAGGGGCCGTCACAGTGCCTCTAGGGGCCGTCACAGTGTCTCTAGGAACCGTGACGATGTTTCTAGGGGCCGTCACAGTGTCTCGATGGGGCCGTGACGGAGGTAGGAGCCCCCTCGTCCCTCTACTCTCTGTGACGGGATGTTACAAGTGTACTTTAAATTGCTGTAGTTCTGTTCACAGTTCCCTTCGATAGGTTTCTCCATTCTTATATATATATTAAAGACTTGGAATCGGACTTGCTCGGACTTGCTCGGAATCTTGAAGGTCTTAAAATCAACCCTGTTTTGCTTTTTTTTTGCGTCATTTGACAGGCTGACCTGGTTCATGTCAGCTACAGGGGCCCTCGTAGCCTGGTGGATAGCGCGCAGGACTCGTAATTCTGTGGCGCGGGTTCGATTCCCGCACGAGGCAGAAACAAATGGGCAAACTTTCTTTCACCCTGAATGCCCCTGTTACCTAGCAGTAAATAGGTACCTGGGTGTTAGTCAGCTGTCACGGGCTGCTTCCTGGGGGTGGAGGCCTGGTCGAGGACCGGGCCGCGGGGACACTAAAGCCCCGAAATCATCTCAAGATAACCTCAAGATAACCTCCCCCTTGCGCCATGTTGCTTAGGTCAACCCCCCTTTAATGATGCTTGACGGACTTGCCTTATCTTGACAGTGAAGGCAAATAGAATAGAGATAGAAGATAGTGAGCTCAAGATAGTGAGCTCAAGATAGTGAGCTCAAGATAGTGAGGAAGCTGATACATAACATTAGTAAGATATCTCGGGTGCTTGAGACATAAATAATGTATTATTATAAGTCAAAAAAAAATCCCAAAAAGATTATGTATCTAGGATTTGGGATAAGATTTTCTGAATATACCTACTGCTCATAAGAGGCAATACAATGGGATCGATCTCGCGATCCTCGATCCCCACTGCAAGGTTTTTATAATCTCCTGGTAGGGGGATTTTTCCTGCCCCATCCCTTAAATCTGCCCTCCCTAACTCCACTATCCACCCTACATGCCACCTACTTCCCCCCCCCCACCCACTACCCCACTTCCTACCCCCCACCTGCACCCTTCTCCCCCGACTGTGTCCAGTATGTCACCCCGCCTCGCCCCGCCCCGCCCTCCTAACACTTCCCGCCATTACAGTATTCACTTCGTACATTCCTCGGAGGAGACCAGGCAGCAACTCGACTCCCTCATTTTCACTTTCTACTCACATCAAGCCCGCAGATTACACTCCTCCCTTGCTCATTCTCTCCCTCACTCTCCCTTAACTTCCTCACCCTTTCCGTCACTACCTTAACCTTCTCTTCCTCCCCCTTCCTATTCCTTCCCTACCTTCCACCCTCTTTCCTATGGGTTACCCCCCTTCCTCCCTCATTAAATCCCACCCTATCCTACCCCATCCCCCCTAAATCCTTCCTACCGTGTATCTCATTCACGATATTCATGCCAAATTCCATCTTAAGGATGCATTGCTCCTTGTCATCCCCCTCCCACATCAGAACTCCCCCCTCTCCTTCGTCCCCCCCCACACACACTAACCCCTTCCTCCACCTCCCCTTCTCCCCCTCCTCGCCTTCCCCCTCTCAGGTGAAGTCACCAGCATCACACAACCTCATCTCCATCACCGGAATCACATCTCAAACATACGAGGCCAACGGACGTGTGTGAAGATGATCGTCATCCGAATTGAATTCAGGATCACAAAGATGTCTTCTGCACTACTTGAGTATAGTGTCGGAGAGGTATGCAACTCCTTAAACACCTTCTGCAATGCCAACGTCAAGCCAGTACCGGAGGAGCATAACACAGGTAGACTGCAATTTCCGATGACTACCAGAAACAACTTGACATGGTACCATACCGGTTTAGCTTGTCCCCTTGCGTCAGTATTCGTAAATGTCTTGTCTCCTTGTGTCACGACAAGCAGGGAGGGGGCTTGCTTCCTGCGTCAGACACATAACGCCTGTTTCCCGTGCTTCAGGAAAAATATCGTGCTTCACGCTTGTTGTTCAAGGTGTACGGGGCTCGCCATTAGTCCGTGCTACTTGGTACTCGTTGTTCCAGGTAGCGAAATTTTAAAACAAGAACTTGCTGATCTAACTTGAATGGGAGGCTGACCCGACACTTCTTTTCCTCCTGGGACCTTTCTCTTTGGCTTTATTGACTTCACTTAATGGGCAATAGTGTGATGTGTCTCTTTGCCTGCATGCTATCTGTATCTCTGTCTCTGTCTGTCTCTCTCTCTCTCTCTCTCTCTCTCTCTCTCTGCTGCTGTTTATTTTGCTCAGTTGATTTTGCTCCTTCTCTTTGCTGCTTCGGGGAGTGTATGCATCTGTCTCCCTGTTATATCTGTCGCTCTGTCTCACTGTCGCTCGTCTCTGGACGCCCTCGCCTGTCTCCTGCCACACACAAAGATGTTTGTGACTGTGTTGTGGTTGTGTGAGCCTCACCCTAGACCTTTCACCCTTTGTTGACTTCCTTCTCTTTCGCTGCTCCCACGTTCTCTTATATTTCTCCTTCCTACTCTCTTTCCTTCTCGCCTCCTCTGGCCCTTTCTTATCTCTCTCACCTCCACTCCCTTCCTTCACTTTCTCATTCTTTCGTCTTCTGCCTCATTGGGTGACTTTTGATTTCCCTTCTTCCCTTATTCCTTATTCTTTCCTCAGTTTCATTTATTCCTACGTTCATGTCAGTTTTTTTCAATTTATCTTCCTTCTCTCTATTCCTCTGTCCCCCCTCACTTTCCCTTACTCTCTCTTTTCATGACCTTTCCTCCTATGCTTTCTCTTCCGTATTTCTTCCTAAATCCATCTTCGTTCTGCTTATCCAGCTATTCCTTCGTTTATTATCTTCGCCTGTGTCCATCATTTCGTCACCTTATGTGGAGTTCTTGCATGCTTGACCCACATCCCCTACCTCCTCTTCACTCTCTCTTATCCACTTGCTTTATCTCTCATTTCCTATTCCTTTTATCCGCTACTCCTTCTATCCCCCCTTTTCCGTTAGCTCCCTCTCTACCTCGACCATGCATGAGGTTATTCTCTCATTTCTCTTCTTACTATCCCCCATCTTTCTCTAGCTCCCTCTTCTGTTGGATCTCTTATTCTCTCATTTCCATTTTAATATCCCCATCTTTCTCCACTTCCCTCTTCTGTTGGATCTCTTATTCTCTCATTTCCATTTTAATATCCCCATCTTTCTCCACTTCCCTCTTCTGTTGGATCTCTTATTCTCTCATTTCCATTTTTACTATCCCCATCTTTCTCCACTTCCCTCTTCTGTTGGATCTCTTATTCTCTCATTTCCATTTTTACTATCCCCATCTTTCTCCACTTCCCTCTTCTGTTGGATCTCTTATTCTCTTCTCCTCAACTTTTATTTCATGTAATTTACATATTTATACACGTCTATGACCCGTTGTTTATCTGTCTCGCTCGTCAGTTTCTCTGTCTATCTCTATTCCCGTCCAGGCGTCTGGTTCACGGCCTCTATCCGTCTACCGTATTGTTTCATCAGTTGACTAAATACTCAAGGGTCTTGCAGGTGGTGTTTAGCCAGACCTCTCATCTCTCTATACCCTGTGTACCGACTCACTGGTTACTTGTGGTGAGTGTACCGACTCAGGAGAGACCTGTGGTGAGTGAACTGACTCAGGAGAGACCTGTGGTGAGTGTACTGACTCAGGAGAGATCTGTGGTGAGTGAACTGACTCAGGAGAGACCTGTGGTGAGTGTACTGACTCAGGAGAGACCTGTGGTGAGTGAACTGACTCAGGAGAGACCTGTGGTGAGTGTACTGACTCAGGAGAGATCTGTGGTGAGTGAACCGACTCACTGGTTACTTGTGGTGAGTGTACCGACTCAGGAGAGACCTGTGGTGAGTGAACTGACTCAGGAGAGACCTGTGGTGAGTGTACTGACTCAGGAGAGATCTGTGGTGAGTGTACCGACTCACTGGTTACTTGTGGTGAGTGTACCGACTCAGGAGAGACCTGTGGTGAGTGTACCGACTCACTGGTTACTTGTGGTGAGTGTACCGACTCAGGAGAGAACTGTGGTGAGTGTACCGACTCAGGAGAGAACTGTGGTGAGTGAACTGACTCAGGAGAGAACTGTGGTGAGTGTACCGACTCAGGAGAGAACTGTGGTGAGTGAACTGACTCAGGAGAGACCTGTGGTGAGTGTACCGACTCACTGGTTACTTGTGGTGAGTGTACCGACTCAGGAGAGACCTGTGGTGAGTGTACCGACTCACTGGTTACTTGTGGTGAGTGTACTGACTCAGGAGAGAACTGTGGTGAGTGTACCGACTCAGGAGAGAACTGTGGTGAGTGAACTGACTCAGGAGAGAACTGTGGTGAGTGAACTGACTCAGGAGAGAACTGTGGTGAGTGAATCGACTCATGAGAGACCTGTGGTGAGTGAATCGACTCAGGAGAGATCTGTGGTGAGTGAATCGACTCAGGTGAGACCTGTGGTGAGTGAATCGACTCAGGTGAGGCCTGTGGTGAGTGTACTGACTCAGGAGAGATCTGTGGTGAGTGAATCGACTCAGGAGAGACCTGTGGTGAGTGTACTGACTCAGGAGAGAACTGTGGTGAGTGAATCGACTCAGGAGAGACCTGTGGTGAGTGTACTGACTCAGGAGAGATCTGTGGTGAGTGAATCGACTCAGGAGAGACCTGTGGTGAGTGTACCGACTCAGGAGAGATCTGTGGTGAGTGAATCGACTCAGGTGAGACCTGTGGTGAGTGAATCGACTCAGGTGAGGCCTGTGGTGAGTGTACCGACTCATGAGACACCTGTGGTGAGTGTACCGACTCAGGAGAGACCTGTGGTGAGTGAATCGACTCAGGTGAGGCCTGTGGTGAGTGTACCGACTTATGAGACACCTGTGGTGAGTGTACCGACTCAGGAGAGACCTGTGGTGAGTGTACCGACTCAGGAGAGGCCTGTGGTGAGTGTACTGACTCAGGAGAGACCTGTGGTGAGTGTACCGACTCATGAGACACCTGTGGAGAGTGAATCGACTCAGGAGAGACCTGTGGTGAGTGTACCGACTCATGAGACACCTGTGGTGAGTGTACCGACTCAGGAGACACCTGTGGTGAGTGTACCGACTCAGGAGAGACCTGTGGTGAGTGAACTGACTCAGGAGAGACCTGTGGTGAGTGAATCGACTCAGGAGAGACCTGTGGTGAGTGTACCGACTCAGGAGAGACCTGTGGTGAGTGTACCGACTCAGGAGAGACCTGTGGTGAGTGTACTGACTCAGGAGAGACCTGTGGTGAGTGAACTGACTCAGGAGAGACCTGTGGTGAGTGAACTGACTCAGGAGAGACCTGTGGTGAGTGAATCGACTCAGGAGAGACCTGTGGTGAGTGTACCGACTCAGGAGAGACCTGTGGTGAGTGTACCGACTCAGGAGAGACCTGTGGTGAGTGTACTGACTCAGGAGAGACCTGTGGTGAGTGAACTGACTCAGGAGAGACCTGTGGTGAGTGTACTGACTCAGGAGAGACCTGTGGTGAGTGTACCGACTCATGAGACACCTGTGGTGAGTGAATCGACTCAGGTGAGACCTGTGGTGAGTGTACTGATTCAGGAGAGACCTGTGGTGAGTGTACTGACTCAGGAGAGACCTGTGGTGAGTGTACTGACTCAGGAGACACCTGTGGTGAGTGTACTGACTCAGGAGACACCTGTGGTGAGTGTACCGACTCACTGGTTACTTGTGGTGAGTGAATCGACTCAGGAGAGACCTGTGGTGAGTGAATCGACTCAGGAGACACCTGTGGTGAGTGAATCGACTCAGGAGACACCTGTGGTGAGTGAATCGACTCAGGAGAGGCCTGTGGTGAGTAAGGACTCATTCGAATTGTGTTTTGCTGACGACCTGTGTTCGAATCGCAAGGCTGTGGCTTCACCCACGTACTTCATATATAAATACTCACCAACAGAACCTAAACTTCTAAATTAACCTACGCCTAAATTTACATAGAAATGAAATATATAATAATATTCACTAATGAGAGCGAAATCATTTCTAATAATGTTGAGATTGATAAATACGTCTGAGCCGGAGGGCCGGAGCTTTAACGAGCCTGGCCTGAGGATGGGTTCAGGGGGAGGTGGTGATCAGCGGTTAATGCAGTTATATATCCACTGATAAGTGAGCAGTAGACACGATTATAGGTAAGAGGAGCGAATAGACAGCGCTGATTACAGCCGGTGGTGGTGGTGACTGTGGTGGTGATGGCGGTGGTGGTGGTGACTGTGGTGGTGGTGGTGGTGATGGTGGCTGTGGTGGTGACTGTGGTGGGGAATCAACTCGGCCCCCTTCTCCCGCCACACGATTACTGCCCCCCCCCCTCAGGGGCCAGGTTCATCGAGCAATCACCCAACCCCTTACGAAACCTGTACATCTTTTCTCATTCTTTTGACAACTCTGTTTACATTTATTAAACAATTAACGAGTACAGAAAGGTGCCAATCAAATGTTGATATTGTCATAAACAGCCTCCTGGCGCCTCTGAGCTCACGAACTATTTAATAAATGTAAATAAGGCCGCCAAAAGATTGAAAACAAAAGATGTACAGGTTTCGTAAGTACTTACGTTACTGCTTGTTGAATCCTGGCCTATAAGACCTCGCCCTAGAGACAGGCGCCGCCTCAACACTGGTCTGATTGGCTATAACATCATCCTAATTACCCTTACTAAATACTATGTCTATGTCTATTCACTATGCCCCGCTCCTGTGCCAGGTAAGTTACGGGCTCACCATAGCCCGTGCTACTTGGAACTTGTTCCGAGTAGCTGAATCTATAACAACAACAATTTGTCTATGAGGTGACTATTATCAAACTGGCCCTTTTATTACGTGTATTTATCGAGCAATCGGGTTGAGTATCAGGGCCTTGAACGACGGTAATACTGAACTGCAGTGTTCCAGAGGGGAGTTATCACATGGGGCGCGGCCCCCCCCCCTGTCAGTACACCCTGCTAGCACACCCTGCTAGCACACCCTGCTAGCACACACAACTCGCCACACTAGCAAGTGTAGCACTACGCCTCAGGGTCCTCCAACACCCTGGGAACGCTGCATTTCTGAACTATAGCTGTAGAAACTCAAGGAATTAGCAACTTACCTCAAAATTGACGGATTTCTGTCGGTGGAAGAGCTGTCGTCTCACCTGTAATGACACGACAGCGTGTTATACTCTAGTGAAATACCTTCATACGTTTATATATTCATACAGATATCATTCACTCGCTACATGAATGACCACATTTTAATCTATATCTATTGGCAGGTGAAGAGTGGGTTGTGGTGGTGACCCAACACCATAGAACTATTACCTGCCCTGGGGCCAGATTCACGAAAGCACTTACGCAAACACTTACGAACGTATACATCTTTCCTCAATCTTTGACGGCTTTGGTTACATTTATTAAACAGTTTACAAGCATGGAAACTTGCCAATCAACTGTTGTTATTGTTATAAACAGCCTCCTGGTGCTTCAGAGCTCATTAACTGTTTAATAATTGTAAACAAAGCCGCCAAAGATTGAGAAAAGATGTACAGGTTCGTAGGTGTTTGCGTAAGTGCTTTCGTGAATCTGGCCCCAGGTGTCCTCGCAGTATATACTCCCAGGTCCTCGGTAGAGAAGCCGGGCTCACCATAGCCCGTGCTACATGCACACTTCGTTCTGAGCAGCTAAATCTTAAAAAAAAAACGACAAACGGTAGATAAGCGACCAATGCCTGAAGCACCCGTGACCGTGTAAATAATACTTTATCCTATATACACACACACGTAATGACACACCAACACCTGTGTGTCAACACCTGCGGACTGTGTCAACACCTGTGGTCTGTGTCAACACCTGCGACACCTGTGGTCTATACCGTGGCCGAACACTTAATGCTTCTCCTTTACGACAACAAAACTTGTAAAAAAAAAACCACTTATATAGTTACACTTCCCATTTTCCTTGACGCTCATTCCAGCACAAACTACACTAATGGTAGTTAACAGTAGTTAACACCGGACTGAAGGGTTGAGCAAACTGCCCTCAGCCCCCCCCCTTCCCCCCCCCTCCCCCCCCCCCTTCCCCCCCCTCCCCCCCCCCCCTTCCCCCCCCCCCTTTCCTCAAGACCCATTCATGAGCTTTAACGTATTGTGTATTACAACAAATTATCATATATATATATATATATATATATATATATATATATATATATATATATATATATATATATATATATATATATATTATATATTAAAGTTCTTTGTATAATCTTCCCTACCCTTCACCACCTTCCCTACTCTTCACCACCTTCCCTACCCTTCACCACCTTCCCTACCCTTCACCACCTTCCCTACCCTTCACCACCTTCCCTACCCTTCACCACCTTCCCTACCCTTCACCACCTTCCCTACCCTTCACCACCTTCCCTACCCTTCACCACCTTCCCTGCCCTTCACCACCTTCCCCTACCCTTCACCACCTTCCCTACCCTTCACCACCTTCCCTACCCTTCACCACCTTCCCTACCCTTCACCACCTTCCCTGCCCTTCACCACCTTCCCCTACCCTTCACCACCTTCCCTGCCCTTCACCACCTTCCCTGCCCTTCACCACCTTCCCTACCCTTCACCACCTTCCCTGCCCTTCACCACCTTCCCCTACCCTTCACCACCTTCCCTGCCCTTCACCACCTTCCCTACCCTTCACCACCTTCCCTACCCTTCACCACCTTCCCTACCCTTCACCACCTTCCCTGCCCTTCACTACCTTCCCTACCCTTCACCACCTTCCCTACCCTTCACCACCTTCCCTACCCTTCTCTCCCCCCTAACCCCACTCCTCAATCCTCACCCCCCACCCACCTCCCTCTGCCCGCTCTCCAAACATTTTTAAAGCACTGTGTTGACCAGAACGCTTTCCACCAGAATATATATATAACATTTGTGCTTGAGAACACACTCGGGCCGCGGGCAATGTTGTCCTCAGGAACAAAGGTGTGTGAAAAGATTAAGCATTTTATATCTAGGTCACACACTATGTCATATAGTCATATAGTCGCATAATCTATAGTCGCATAGTCATATAGTCGCATATAGACCTGGAACCGCTCAAAATGTCTCAGAAGGAGTTAGGAGAACAATTCATCGTCTTATAATGAGGTAGAACACCCTACAATGAGTTAGAACAACATATAATGATCCACACGGTCTTATGAGCTAAAACACCTCATAAAGTCTCTGAGTGATGAGGGAGTTTCTTAATACTACTTACTCTGTGCTCAATAGTGCCTATTGTAGGTTCTTGAGGCATTACAGGGCTAACCAGGGGGACGAGGGTGTGGGTGGGGGACATCATAGGTTTCGCTAGGTAAAAGAGTCAGTAGGGGGTCCTGTTGTAAATCGCATCCCTGTGTCTTATCTTACGACTAACACCACCTTTCTTCTTAGCTTTAAATTCTATAAGCAATACTTTTTAAACTCTATACAAATAATGTCAGAGATTTGAGATCAAAGGTAGACCTTGATATAGAAAATGGGGAACGCAAAACAGGTCAAATGTTGTGTTTTTTACATTTGTCAGCCATCTTGATTTACGTAAATGGTGAAAGATCATGCACAATGTTACCGTTGAGGCAGTTTGTAAACAAGGGATTTGAAATTTAAATTTGTCGGCCATCTTGATTCGCGCCAACGACCAACGGTCACGGGTCGTGTTACCGTTGATACAGTTTGTAAACAAGGGATTTGAATGCATTTAAATTTGTCTGCCATCTTGATTCGCGCCAACGACCAACGGTCACGCGTCGCTTTACCGTTGACACAGTTGGTCAAGAAGCCACGTGGATGCATTTAAATACGTCCGCCATCTTGTGCGGAGCCAACGGCCAGCTATGACCGTTATTCTGGTTTGTAAACAAAACGTTCATTTCATAGTTGAAGAATGAGTACTGCAAGCTCTAATTTGAGTGAAATAAGAGCTGTACGGTTGAGTTCGAATTCGTACTCACCTAATTCGAACACCATGCCCCAAACTTCCCCCCTTTTCTTGCTGGGTAATCAACAATGCAATTGCTCCAAAGTGTGTGTGTATGTACTCAATTGTGCTTGCGGGGGTTGAGCTCTGGCTCTTTGGTCCCGCCTCTCAACCGTCAATCAACTGATGTACAGATTCCTGAGCCTATTGGGCTCTATCATATCTACATTTAAAACTGTGTATGGAGTCAGCCTCCACCACATCACTGCCTAATGCATTCCATTTACTAACTACTCTGACACTGAAAAAGTTCCATCTAACGTCTCTGTGGCTCATGTGGGTACTCAGTTTCCACCTGTGTCCCCTTGTTCGCGTCCCACCAGTGTTGAATAGTTTATCCTTGTTTACCCGGTTGATTCCCCTGAGGATTTTGTAGGTTGTGATCATGTCTCCCCTTACTCTTCTGGGTGGTAATTGACAAACGAGCAATTGATAACGAGGAGACAATAACGTGCGAACTGGACTCAATTACACAGATTTAATTATCCAAAGGTCAATCACGAGTCAATTCGTCAATCCATCACCTCATCTAATGCGTCGCATTTTCAACGTAGTCGAAAAATCCGTTAATAATGAGATGTTTTAGTAAAAATTAAAACACCGTAATGGTCGGGTACGGTGTTTTAATTTTTGCTTTAAAAGTTACTTTTAAAGTTTACTTGTTGCTTTAAAAGTTACTTTTAAAGTTTACGTGTTGCTTTAAAAGTTACTTTTAAAGTTTACTTTTTGCTTTAAAGTTACTTTTAAAGTTTACTTTTTGCTTTAAAGTTACTTTTAAAGTTCACGTGTTGCTTTAAAAGTTACTTTTAAAGCAACAAAGTTACTTTTAAAGCAACAAAGTTACTTTTAAAGCAACAAATTTATTTTTAAAGCAACAAATGGAGGTGGGGTTTCCTCCTTTTTCCCGGTTTCTTTTTCGCTTCTGTTTTACTCGTGTTAAGCAAGTATAAACACACCTGCTTTTTACCTGCTGTTGGAAGGTGACTTTTTCATCACACTGAATGTTGGAAGGTGAAACGAAGGTGAGTCCTGCACAGTGTTGTCAAAACATGAAGTGAATGTGAATGGCAGAGTGTCATGATGGTCACATTTAGGAAAGACTTGGGTAAATACTGGTTCAGTAACAGGGTTGTTGATTTGTGGAACCAATTGCCGCGTAACATTGTGGAGGTGGGGTCCCTCGATTGTTTCAAGCGCGGGTTGGACAAGTATATGAGTGGGATTGGGTGGTTATAAATAGGAGCTGCCTCGTATGGGCCAATAGGCCTTCTGCAGTTGCCTTTGTTCTTATGTTCATTATGTTCACAGCGAGTCATCACCTGTCCTACACCTGTGGCTTTGAGATGATGAGTGGTGCCAGGCACACCTGCTGAGTGAGGGGTGCCAGGCACACCTGCTGAGTGAGGGGTGCCAGGCACACCTGCTGAGTGAGGGGTGCCAGGCACACCTGCTGAGTGAGGGGTGCCAGGCACACCTGCTGAGTGAGGGGTGCCAGGCACACCTGCTGAGTGAGGGGTGCCAGGCACACCTGCTGAGTGAGGGGTGCCAGGCACACCTGCTGAGTGAGGGGTGCCAGGCACACCTGCTGAGTGAGGGGTGCCAGGCACACCTGCTGAGTGAGGGGTGCCCAGAAGCATTCACCTGGTGCCAGGTGCCATCCAATTACCTTGATAGCATCATTATTTATGCTGTCACTATTATTAACTCTCTCACAGTCAACTATAATTTATCGAGTAGGCCTACGTCTTTTCTTGCCGTACGAGTATGTGTTGCTTTAAAAGTAACTTTTGGAAGGTGTCTTCCAACCTGCTTGGAAGGTTGGAAGCCGGTATGTTTATACCTGTTTAACACGACTAAAACAGAAGGGAAAAAGAAACAGGGAAAAAGGAGGAAACCCCACCTCCATTTAAAATTTTGACCCAAATATCAGAGAAACGAGGTTATCGCGAATAACCGAACTCAATTACGGGCTCACCATAGCCCGTGCTACATGGACATTTCGTTCTGAGTAGCTAAATCTATAGCAACAATATACCTGCTTAGGAGTCATATATATATGATGATCTCTCTCTGTCTCTCTCTCTGTCTCTCTCTCTCTCTCTCTCTCTCTCTCTCTCTCTCTCTCTCTCTCTCTCTCTCTCTCTCTCTCTCTCTCTCTCTCTCTCTCTCTCTCTCTCAATCTCTCTCTCTCTCTCTCTCTCTCTCTCTCTCTCTCTCTCTCTCTCTCTCTCTCTCTCTCTCTCTCTCTCTCTCTCTCTCTCTCTCTCTCTCTCTCTCTCTCTCTTTTTCACAGGAGAATACAGGAGTAGACTTCTGACTCCTGTTAGCAGGCTGAGAGCTTTCCCTTCCCATAGCTCATGGTAAGCCTTACTCTAGTAGTGTTCCCTGGAACCCGACCCTCTAACTGGCTTCCAACCAGGTCCTCATAAACTGCTGAGTGAACAGGAATGAACAGTTAAAGATTTGTGCCCAGTCGACCATTCTTACCAGGGTTCTAGTGCCCAGGAGGATATGTATCGACCAGAGTTTGGGTCGGATCTTTTGAGATCACACTGAATTAAGCTAATTAGGATATCACCAGGGGACTAGAAGAGCTAAGATTAAGAAAGCCAGGATCAGGTCTTTTACAGTAGCTAAGACCTTTGGTGAAATGGTCCTTCAGTGCCACTAAAACCATTGGCCAAATGGCCTTTCGCATTCGCTAAGACCCTTGGCCAAATAGTCTTTCACAATCACAAAGACCCTTGGCCAAATGACCCTCAGAATAAATCCTATTATTCCCCCATAAACCATTGGCCACACACGTACATACAACGTACGTGTGTGGTACATACAATGCCTAAAGCCACTATCATTGTATGTACGCTAGTACATACAATGCCTAAAGCCACTATTACCATTTATTTTTTAATTTATTTTATATATATAAGAAGGTACATTGGGTTTGTGAGAGTACATAACACCCAAATAGTCTTTCAAATAGTCTTGGCCAAATAGTCTTTCACAATCAATAAGACCCTTGGCCAAATAGCCCTCAGAATAAATCCTATGATTCCCCCATCAACCATTAGCCACACACGCAACAAATCAATATGATTACGTCTGAAAAAAAAAAAACAGATTCAGGTGCTTAGACAGTCGTTACAGGCAGGTCAAGGTCGTGGGCAGTTCTTGCAAGATTTACCTACAGGTAAAGTCGGTGAAGTTTTCTTTAAGACTTCCAAATGGAAGGTTTCGCCTCACTTTCCTCGGGGCGCTTAAGTTTACGATCATTGCATTGATATGAACGTGATGGAGGGATTAGAGTCTTGAAAGTGATGTTTAAATATGGATTAATTTGACTTTTTAAATACTTGGAGTTGGACTCCGTCTAACTAGACAATACCCACCTTAATAACAATATGAATTGCTATACAAAATCTTTCGTTCCTACAGCACATGAGTACAGAGTAAAAATACTCATTTACTTCACTTGTTATGAGCAAAAATAAACAAATAAACAAGTGATTTGAGACATAAACAAACGTTCTTTTGACAAATGTTTGCAAGACGGTCAAGATCCGCCGGGTTGTAAAGGCCCATCTTTGCCGGCGCACATCTAGCAACAGTCTGAAAGATCATGTTAACACACAAGCCTGCCCCCCAGGCCAAGGATGGTGGAGTCGAAGAACTCTCATAACCTACTACAGGTAAACTACAGGTAAACACAAGGACGAAACAACGACTAACAGCATGAGTAGTTAAATGCATTTTTGCAAATGAGAACAATTAAATAATTTGCCGAGTGCGGTACAGACATGTGAGGTACCCGCATGCGGCAGTATGTGGTATTATGTAGGAAAACATCTGACACCTTCCAGGGGCCTCGTAGCCTGGTGGATAGCGCGCAGGATTCGTAATTCTGTGGCGCGGGTTCGATTCCCGCACGAGGCAGAAACAAATGGGCAAAGTTTCTTTCATCCTGAATGCCCCTGTTACCTAGCACTAAATAGGTACCTGGGAGTTAGTCAGCTGTCACGGGCTGCTTCCTGGGGTGTGTGTGTGTGTGTGGTGTGGAAAAAAAAAAAAGTAGTTAGTAAACAGTTGATTGACAGTTGAGAGGCGGGCCGAAAGAGCAAAGCTCAACCCCCGTAAAAACACAACTAGTAAACACATACCCCAAAGGACTCTGGGTGTATGCCCATGTGAACATGTCCTCGTGAATATGTGTGCTTGTGATCACATAATTCTGTCCTGATTTAGTGCTTCAAGTTCGTGGGGCTCACCGGGGGTCAGATTCACGAAAGCACTTACGAACGTGTACATCTTTCCTCAATCTTTGACGGCTTTGGTTACATTTATTAAACAGTTTACAAGCATGAAAACTTGCTAATCAACTGTTGTTATTGTTATAAACAGCCTCCTGGTGCTTCGGAGCTCATTAACTGTTTAATAATTGGAAACAAAGCCGCCAAAGATTGAGAAAAGATGTACAGGTTCGTAAGTGCTTGCGTGAATCTGGCTCCGGGACTTCGAGATCAGTACAGTGGAGGAGATATTACAATCAATTAGAATTCAACATGTGACTTCCTCAGCTGGGGGAGAGGCGGACAGGGCTCCTACCAGCTGTAGGTCATTGTGACCCTCGATAATATACTCCCCTGGCGAGATGTTTTCGTAGGAGACGAGAGCGGCGGGAGAATTGTCTAAGAGCCAAAAGAAACTTGTCGAAGTGGTTAAAGAAAACTTTGCAATGAGTCAGCGCGGCTGTCGAAAGTGATGGGTCCAATATTCTGGACCTCTTTCACTACCAGCACCACCACCAGCACCACCACCAGCAGCACCAACACTACCACCACCACCACTAGCAGCACCACCACCAGCACCACCACCAGCAGCACCAACACTACCACCACCACCACTAGCAGCACCACCACCAGCACCACCACCAGCACCACCACCAGCAGCACCAACACTACCACCACCACCACTAGCAGCACCACCACCAGCACCACCACCAGCAGCACCAACACTACCACCACCACCACTAGCAGCACCACCACCAGCACCACCACCAGCAGCACCAACACTACCACCACCACCACTAGCAGCACCACCACCAGCACCACCACCAGCACCACCACCAGCAGCACCAACACTACCACCACCACCACTAGCAGCACCACCACCAGCACCACCACCAGCAGCACCAACACTACCACCACCACCACTAGCAGCACCACCACCAGCACCACCACCAGCACCACCACCAGCAGCACCAACACTACCACCACCACCACTAGCAGCACCACCACCAGCACCACCACCAGCACCACCACCAGCAGCACCACCAGCAGCACCAACACTACCACCACCACCACTAGCAGCACCACCACCAGCACCACCACCAGCAGCACCAACACTACCACCACCACCACTAGCAGCACCACCACCAGCACCACCACCAGCACCACCACCAGCAGCACCAACACTACCACCACCACCACTAGCAGCACCACCACCAGCACCACCACCAGCAGCACCAACACTACCACCACCACCACTAGCAGCACCACCACCAGCACCACCACCAGCACCACCACCAGCAGCACCAACACTACCACCACCACCACTAGCAGCACCACCACCAGCACCACCACCAGCACCACCACCAGCAGCACCAACACTACCACCACCACCACTAGCAGCACCACCACCAGCAGCACCAACACTACCACCACCAACACTACCACCACCACCACTAGCAGCACCACCACCAGCAGCACCACCACCACCAGCACCACCACCACCAGCACCACCACCACTACCAGCACCACCACCACCAGCACCACCACCACTACCAGCACCACCACCACCAGCACCACCACCACTACCAGCACCACCAGCACCACCACCACCACCACCACCACCAGCACCACCACCACCACCACCACCACCACTACCAGCACCACCACCACCACCACCAGCACCACCACCACCACCACCAACACCACCACCACCACCAACACCACCACCACCACCACCACCACCGCTGGACTTCCCATAGTGCCTGTCAAGCCGAGTGGCACTGTCTGTCCAGGATTTCGACAGCAACAGCTTCAGTAATCATGCTATAAATGCAGCTTTAACTTAAATAAGGAAGTCGAGGCCACTCACAAAAACACCGCTGGCTGTGTTTGTTATAAAATAAATAAAGCCTATACACGCTTGTTGATTAAAAGGCCTATAAATGCTCGTTTATTTAATGTGAAAATGTTAAAAAACATTGAAGCCTCGTGTGGGGCTTTTATCATGTTGGCTTCTCGAAGCCTTCACTTATAATTTTGTTTAATCTGAAACAATAAACCAACGAACTTATTGTTACCTTTTTTAATAAAAAAGAAACAAATAGCTTCTCTTTTAATTTGTTTTTATTTAAAAAATTTTTGTTACGTTTGTAAAAAAAAAGGAACCATTGTACATTATTGTTCATTAAAGTCAGTGAAGGAGGAAGTGGTGTGGTTCCATGAGGCAAGAAAGTGAGTCTACCTTTGTAAACAACAGTGAACGGTTGTTTACAGTCGTTAGACGCCACACAAGAAGCTTATTAGAAACCAAACAATGCTATTTCTCTGGACCAAATGACCTCAGATCCGGTCAAGAGTGTGGGCCAGTCTGGGGCCAGATTCACGAAAGCACTTACGCAAGCACTTACGAACGTGTACATCTTTCCTCAATCTATGACGGCTTTGGTTACATTTATTAAACAGTTTACAAGCATGAAAACTTCCCATTCAATTGTTGTTATTGTTATAAACAGCCCCCTGGTGCTTCGGAGCTCATTAACTGTTTAATAATTGGAAACAAAGCCGCCAAAGATTGAGAAAAGATGTACAGGTTCGTAAGTGCTTTCGTGAATCTGGCCCCTGGTCAATTACCGACAACGAGACGAGACTGAGTGATTCGTTTGAGAGACAAACAAGCAGTTCGTCTGAAGGCGTTATAATGGCACCTCTTGGCAATGTCCCAAACAGCTTCGGTTAGTATACTGTACACCGAGAAGTATACTCACCATCATCTCGGTAAGTATACACACTGAGAGGTCACTCCCCTAGACTAATTTCAAAAGTCACAGAGGATTGGAACCAATGGCTTAGTTAAGGATTGGGTTACGTTGCAAAGGATTGGAATAGTTAGTTTGGTCGTAGAAGATCAAAGTTGCTAGGTATGCAATAGAGGTTCAAAGTGCCTAGGTGAGCCATAGAGGTACAGAATGACTAAGTAAGTAATTATCCAAAAAAAACATCGGTTGATCCTTCTCTGGTATGGCTAGGTGAGTCACAGAGGATTGGAATGGCTGGCTGGGGGATAGAGGATTAGAGTGGTTAGATTATCCTAGCGGATCAGAATGGTTAGGATCCATTAAGGATCAATATGGATGGGTAAGACATTGAGGATCAGAACGGATAAGTGGATCGTAAATAATCAGAATGTCTAGGTGGGCCACAGAGGATCAGAATGTCTAGGTGGGCCACAGAGGATCAGAATGTCTAGGTGGACCCCACAGGATCAGAATGTCTAGGTGGGCCACAGAGGATCAGAATGTCTAGGTGGACCCCACAGGATCAGAATGTCTAGGTGGGCCACAGAGGATCAGAATGTCTAGGTGTACCACAGAGGATCAGAATGTCTAGATGGGCCACAGAGGATCAGAATGTCTAGGTGTACCACAGAGGATCAGAATGTCTAGGTGGACCCCACAGGATCAGAATGTCTAGGTGGGCCACAGAGGATCAGAATATCTAGGTGTACCACAGAGGATCAGAATGTCTAGGTGGGCCACAGAGGATCAGAATGTCTAGGTGGGCCACAGAGGATCAGAATGTCTAGGTGGACCCCACAGGATCAGAATGTCTAAAGGTGGACTTGGAGGTGCCAGTTTGAAGCCAATACGAACTATCACGAGAAGGATCTGTTTCTATATTTCACGATAACGACAGCAAATCAATCGTGTGAACTAGGGCGAAATCCACTAACCATACCTTGAGGTTACCTTGAGGTGCTTCCGGGGCTTAGCGTCCCCGC
>NC_091186.1:25452907-25489420 GCF_040958095.1 Procambarus clarkii
CTCGCTCCTGTGCCAGGTAAGTCCACTACGGGCTCACCATAGCCCGTGCTACTTGCCCCGCTCCTGTGGCAAGTAAGTCCACCACGGGCTCACCATAGCCCGTGCTACTTGCCCCGCTCCTGTGTCAGGTAAGTCCACTACGGGCTCACCATAGCCCGTGCTACTTGCCCCGCTCCTGTGTCAGGTAAGTCCACTACGGGCTCACCATAGCCCGTGCTACTTGCCCCGCTCCTGTGTCAGGTAAGTCCACTACGGGCTCACCATAGCCCGTGCTACTTGCCTCGCTCCTGTGCCAGGTAAGTCCACTACGGGCTCACCATAGCCCGTGCTACTTGCCCCGCTCCTGTGCCAGGTAAGTCCACTACGGGCTCACCATAGCCCGTGCTACCTGGTACTTATAGTTCCAAGCACCTGAATCTATAACAACAACATATACGTTCTAGTAGCTTACCAGGAATATGAAAACATCAATGCTATTTACTCTCAAAACCCCCAATGTACCTTCGTGTATATATATATATATATATATATATATATATATATATATATATATATATATATATATATATATATATATATATATATATATATATATATATATATATATATATATATATATATATATATATATATATATATATATATATATATATATACAAATAAATAATAAGTAAATATATATACCAAGTTAAGTTGGTGGAAGCGGGCAGAAAGATATTTGCCAATGTGGGTTAGGAAGCAACCCGTTCTCGCAAATTTAATAAGTCAATATTGACTTATTATATATGTGCATAGGTGACATACTTAACATAATAGTTTCCCTTGAAAAGCTTCATAGAAAACACCGACCTTACCTAACCTACTTAGTATGTTAAGATAAGCATCTTATTGCTTCGTAATTACAATTATTACCTAACCTATACCTATAATAGGTTAAGTAACAATTGTAATTACGAAGCTATAAGATGCTTATTTTAACATACTAAGTAGGTTAGGTAAGGTCGGTGTTTTCTATGAAGTTTTTCAAGGGAAACTATTATGTTTAGTATGTCACCTATGCACGCAACTAATAAGTCAATATTGACTTATTAAGCAGGCGATGAGTCACAATAACGTGGCTGAAGTATGTTGACCAGACCACACACTAGAAGTTGAAGGGACGACGACGTTTCGGTCCGTCCTGGACCATTCTCAAGTCGATTGTCTCAAGATTGATTGACTTATTAAATTTGCGAGAACGGGTTGTAGGAAGACAGCACTGGGAAGACTGGGAAGATAGCCAACCAAACCAGATCTGATCTTCCCACAGAATACAGAGGACACTCTCAGCATACAAGCATGCAGGAACTTTTGCATTTAATGTTTTCCTATGAATATGTATAGCAAGGAAAGCTGTGTAGCATAGAAAGAGGGAGAGAGAGAGAATGGAAGAGGATGGAAGAGAATATCAAACTTGTTGGACTACAAAACGATTGAATTTAAAGAAGTTGAATGTTCCTAATGTCTCCATGAAGCAAAGGTAAAATAGCATTTGGTCACAGTTTGAGAACCAGTAGCCAGAGGCTGAAAGGAGATGTATAAGATCATAGAACCCAAAGCACACGACAGATAGGTTATCTTGAGGTTATCTTGAGATGATTTCGGGGCTTTTAGTGTCCCCGCGGCCCGGTCCTCGACCAGGCCTCCACCCCCAGGAAGCAGCCCGTGACAGCTGACTAACACCCAGGTACCTATTTTACTGCTAGGTAACAGGGGCATAGGGGTGAAAGAAACTCTGCCCATTGTTTCTCGCCGGCGCCTGGGATCGAACCCAGGACCACAGGATCACAAGTCCAGCGTGCTGTCCGCTCGGCCGACCGGCTCCCTGAGGTAAGCCAAGTGATCATCTGACCTTTCTGTGGAACCTGTGCATCTGGGTACACCCCAACACATGGATTCGAACCCTGATCATCACTCCTGTGGATTTGTTCATGAATCTTGAGCATTATTTTTTAGCAGAATTTATTGCTCATATTTGGAGTTTTAAATTACGTCTTTTTATACCTAAAATATGGTAATTGATTAAAAACGGTGATTGCTCATATTTGGAGTTTTAAATTACGTCTTTTTATACCTAAAATATGGTAATTGATTAAAAACGGTGATTGCTCATATTTGGAGTTTTAAATTACGTCTTTTTATACCTAAAATATGGTAATTGATTAAAAACGGTGATTGTTCATATTTTCCCCCAGATATTACTCACGGAAATATTACTCATAATCACCCAAAAATCACATTATCGTAATATATCATCATAGCTGTTAGTGGCCCCTAATTACATAATCCAACTATCATTAGAAAGCCCTAAGTTGGTATGACCACACAACACATGGAATGGATATGAGGAGAAGGAGCGGGGGGGGGGGGGGGGGGATATTAGCAGGGAGGGTAGTAAATGGTGCCCAACCGTTTCGACCCCTCGGGAATCGAACGCCGACCATCAAGAAGCAGCCGAGCCGTCGAAGTATCGACCAATCCAACTGAATTGACCAGGTACCCATGTGGATGTAGACTATATACAGCAAGTTCAATCACCTACATACGAGGTACCTAGCGATACCACCATGACCGAGCTACCATTGTAAACCACATATAACCATAGCATGTAAACCATTGTAAACTACACCCTGTAGGGACGAGGAGTGACTCCTTTACAACGCCACAAAGAAAATGGAGTTTGACGTATTCTTTGGATGGAAATCAATCAATGGAAGGGGAGGAGGAATGACACCGGTATCCTCGTTCCGATGACAAAGGTGCTCACTCCACGGTGACAACGGTACTCGCCTTACTGTGACAACAGTGTACCTTTCCAGAGTACTCAAAGGTACCTTCCATATGTGTGTTTAGGGCCAGCACAAAGCATCGTCAACCAGTATGACATAATTACTTCCAGAACGAGGCTGTTATGTCGTTACTTATTGTAAGTAACTACCTATAAGTGGGTCAGGATTCACCAAACCTGTACCCAACCACTTAACAAACCTGGGACCAGATTCACCAAGCGGTTACCCAAGTACTTACGAACGTGTACATCTTTCCTCAATCTTTGACGGCTTTGGTTACATTTATTAAACAGTTTACAAGCATGAAAACTTGCCAATCAACTGTTGTTATTGTTATAAACAGCCTCCTGGTGCTTCGGAGCTCATTAACCGTTTAATAATTGTAAACAAAGCCGCCAAAGATTGAGAACAGATGTACAGGTTCGTAAGTGCTTGCGTAACTGTTTCGTGAATCTAGCCTCCTACACATTTTTCAAGAATCATGGCAACTTTGTTTACATTTATTAAGCTGTAAATGAGCTTGGCAGCTTCCCATTCTAAGCATATTATGGTTGTAAATAACCTTGTAGTACTTCAGAGCTCATATACTGCTTAATAAATGTAAACAAAGCTGCCATGATTGTTGAAAGATGCACAGGTTTCGTAAAAGGGTTGGGGTACATTCTGAGTGAATTCTGGCCCTGACTTCGCAGTCTGAAAAACGGAGTTTGTAACCTTACGAAAGATGTCGAACACTGTTCAACATTATGTTGGTAAATGTCACTGAATGAATGAAATACAAAGAATGAAAAACACGCTGAATGAAATGAGATGCATGGACATAAACATTTGAATTCACTCGTGGATACTAAAGATTTCTCCACTTCATTCACCAGATATTAGCTATTGCGGGCTTGTAGACTTTGCTCATATTCTGTGCAAGTTAGCAAGTGTCTAGTCTTGTTAGCTAGGCCTATATAGCTGTGCCTTCTCTCAGCTCGTCTTAAGCCCCCGACCGTCCTGAAGTGGTTGGGCACCATTCCTTTCCCTCCTCCGTCCCATCCCAAATCCTTATCCTGTCCCTTTCCCAGTGCTATATAGTTGACTTGTCGCTTTCCCCCTGATAATTCCCTCGTCTTAAGCCTTCCGCTAGTAGATTTCCCTGGAACAGAATACGTCAATTGGTTTACAACCAGTTCACCAATTACTTTTGGGTGAACAGGGAGGTATAAAGGAAGAATTCGGGGCCCATTAGTCCCTCTGAGCTGACCTGTTTATAGAAAGGTACTTGGTTAATTTAAGTAAAAAAAAAAATGACCTGCCATTAAAGAAAGGTGCCTACTCATTACCTCTGTCACCGCTGGAATAGCTCTATCAACTATTTTCAAGTCATGGTAGCGTTACAGACACTTTCTCTCTTCTCTCGCTCTCTCTCTTGTGATCAGGACGGCCACTCGAGTTATCGAGTCTGAAAAGTTATTAATAATGAATAAAAGAAAATAATAAAAGTTGTTAATAAAGTTGAGTTATCAGCGAAGCACACAGACCCGAGTTAACTGATGTGTGTGTGTGTGTGTGTGTGTGTGTGAGTGTGTGTGTGTGTGTGTGTGTGTGTGTGTGTGTGTGTGTGTGTGTGTGTGTGTGTGTGTGTGTGTGTGTGTGTGTGTGTGTGTGTGTGAGTGTGTGTGTGTGTGTGTGTGTGTGTGTGTGTGTGTGTGTGTGTGTGTGTGTGTGTGTGTGTGTGTGTGTGTTTACTAGTTGTGTTTTTGCGGGGGTTGAGCTTTGCTCTTTCGGCCCGCCTCTCAACTGTCAATCAACTGTTTACTAACTACTATTTTTTTTTCCACACCACACCCACACACACACACACACACACCCCAGGAAGCAGCCCGTGACAGCTGACAAACTCCCAGGTACCTATTTAATGCTAGGTAAGAGGGGCACTTAGGGTGAAAGAAACTTTGCCCATTTGTTTCTGCCTCGTGCGGGAATCGAACCCGCGCCACAGAATTACGAGTCCTGCGCGCTATCCACCAGGCAACGAGGCCCCCTCGTAGTGTGTGTGTGTGTGTGTGTGTCGGATTGATTTGGTATTGAGATTAAGGGCCATCAACTGTAGGAGGGTTATTAATCCCACCACAAGAGCTTATTGACCTAACCAGCAAGTTTCGTGTTGGGCTGAAGGCCTATCAATCTCTGGAGAGGGTTATTAAGGCCAGCACAATTGCTTACTGACCAATCAGCAAGTATACTCTAGTCCTGGACATTGTTTAGAGCTGAAATAAACTCCGTGTACATAAACTGAGGAGTTGGGAGCACCATCTTCCACTGTCTAAATTAACTAAAATAAATATAACTGTAAACTGCAAACTCCGCACCCATGAACATCCATTCCACAGCTCAAAGTGACGCAGGGATGGAGTGGCTAAGTACGTCGGTAATGTGACGTTGGTCAGACACTAGAAGGTGAAGGGACGACGACGACGTTTCGGTCCGTCCTGGACCATTCTCAACTCAATGTGAGGTTGTGAGCTCAATCTTGAGGTTAGCTTGAGATTATCTTGAGATGATTTCGGGGCTTTAGTGTCCCCGCGGCCCGGTCCTCGACCAGGCCTCCACCCCCCAGGAAACAGCCCGTGACAGCTGACTAACACCCAGGTACCTATTTTACTGCTTAGTAACAGGGGCATAGGGTAAAAGAAACTCTGCCCATTGTTTCTCGCCGGCGCCCAGGATCGAACCCGGGACCACAGGATCACAAGTTCAGCGTGCTGTCCGCTCGGCCGACCGGCTCTCAAAGGACCAGTTACACCACAAACATACACCCTCAGTAACAAATTATATTCTCGACTCAACGACACACTTAAGACAGAGATAACAACTAAACAACGAGGACCACTCTGCCAACACCAGACTTTCTTTGTCGACTTACGAGTAGGGGGGACTAAAATACCCCCCCTCCTCCCCCCCATTTGCGGACCTTGTCAAAGGCATCGCGAAAATAAAAACCCGTCAGCGATGACGGTCAGCGCAATAACTCCGCTACCCAGGTAGAAATGTATCGTAAAGTGTCTTATCTAATCGTGTGACGATAGACCCGGTAGACAGCTATGCTCCATGGCCACAAGTTGGAATAGATAGCGGCACAGCACCGGTCCAGAGACTCACCAGCTTTCCAAGCGATAGATAAATGTTAGGAAAACAACATGACCCATTGACCCGGCCTGATCTGAGGGCATTTCACCGGTATAAGTTATGACGACTTCGTTCATTGCACTGCCGAGGCTCACCTGATGCAGCCCTGAGAGGGCGTACCGTGACGACGCACTCCAGATGAGACCCCGAGGGCGTACCGTGACGACGCACTCCAGATGAGACCCCGAGTGCGTACGATGACGACGCACTCCAGATGAGACCCCGAGTGCGTACGATGACGACGCACTCCAGATGAGACCCCGAGTGCGTACGATGACGACGCACTCCAGATGAGACCCCCGAGTGCGTACGATGACGACGCACTCCAGATGAGACCCCGAGTGCGTACCATGACGACGCACTCCAGATGAGACCCCGAGTGCGTACGATGACGACGCACTCCAGATGAGACCCCGAGTGCGTACGATGACGACGCACTCCAGATGAGACCCCGAGTGCGTACGATGACGACGCACTCCAGATGAGACCCCGAGTGCGTACGATGACGACGCACTCCAGATGAGACCCCCGAGTGCGTACGATGACGACGCACTCCAGATGAGACCCCGAGTGCGTACCATGACGACGCACTCCAGATGAGACCCCGAGTGCGTACGATGACGACGCACTCCAGATGAGACCCCGAGTGCGTACGATGACGACGCACTCCAGATGAGACCCCGAGTGCGTACGATGACGACGCACTCCAGATGAGACCCCGAGTGCGTACGATGACGACGCACTCCAGATGAGACCCCGAGTGCGTACCATGACGACGCACTCTCCCAAAGTGTACGTAGGACCAAGATATATAAAACCCCCCCAGCTCATTACCGGAGCTTAAAAGAAAGATGGTAAGAATGTGTGATTAAGTTCTCGGCGAAGCTGAGGTCTTACAGAGAACACTTTGGCTCTTAAAGAGCACCGAATCAAGAGCTCACACAAACAACCATTAAAACTCTTATGTTGCAAGTCAAAGAGCAAGATTAAAGACCTGTCGTTCTCGTCTGAACGAGAACGATAAAAATGACACAATCATCTTTGACACAATCATCTTTGACACAATCATTGGCACACAATCATTGGCACACAATCATTGGCACACAATCATTGGCACACAATCATTTAGTGGTGATCAAGTAAGTGGTTATATACAATCAATTGTAATATAATCATTTGATAACACATTCATTGTAATACGATCAATGATTGATCGTTTTGTTTACCTTTATTAAACAGTTTACAAGTTTGGGAACTTCACAACCCGAGGTGGTTATTCTTATAAACACAACCCGTCCTCTGGTTATATGTTCGTCCATCCAGCGGCCGACCCCCATGGACATATTCATCAGTTTTATTAAGATGTTGTCCATTCTGTGAGCATGTAAACCTCAGCACCTACAAGATGTGCTTGTATACCCAGAGTAGTATCCCCCAAGTGTGTATATTTGAGAGTTTACTATAGTCTGGTCTATAGTAGACCAGACTATAGTATCAATAGTCGGGGCTCTATAGTCTGGACACTGAGCCCCGAAATCATATCCATCTAGTCCTGGATTATGTCCATGATTAGGGTATATACTCGCTGATTGGCCAGTATTGTGGTGGTTTTAACAGCTCTCCAGAGGTTGATATTTGATGTAGTTGTTATAGATTCAGCTACTCGGAACAAGCTGCAAGTAGCACGGGCTATGGTGAGCCCGTAAAGAGGTTGATGGAGGCCTTAAAGCCCAATAATAAACTATATACATTTTAACTCGAGGCTATCACTACCAGTATCGATTACAATATTAGATTGTCCACTGTCAGTCTATATTTTCTGTCTTGCAAGCCTCATTGGCCAAGCCCTCTGCATGCAGTCATGCTTTCTAACCTCAACATGGCATCCTGTCGCCACAAATTGAGTCTGAGGCTTTTAACGTTAGCTACACTCTCGTTCAGTTGAACATCACAAGCCGCTTGAGACAGTGATGGTAATGAGCTACACAAAGCCCTCAGTACACTACTCAACAGGTACAACGTAACGCCCCCCCCCCCAAACGTTTCTTTGACGTTAATACGTTCTTTGCAACGTTTCAAGCTTGCAAAAGCAGAGCAAAGAGGTGGAAACATTTGCTGGGAGTGGAGAGGTGGAAACATTTGCTGGGAGTGGAGAGGTGGAAACATTTGCTGGGAGTGGAGAGGTGGAAACATTTGCTGGGAGTGGAGAGGTGGAAACATTTGCTGGGAGTGGAGAGGTGGAAACATTTGCTGGGAGTGGAGAGGTGGAAACATTTGCTGGGAGTGGAGAGGTGGAAACATTTGCTGGGAGTGGAGAGGTGGAAACATTTGCTGGGAGTGGAGAGGTGGAAACATTTGCTGGGAGTGGAGAGGTGGAAACATTTGCTGGGAGTGGAGAGGTGGAAACATTTGCTGGGAGTGGAGAGGTGGAAACATTTGCTGGGAGTGGAGAGGTGGAAACATTTGCTGGGAGTGGAGAGGTGGAAACATTTGCTGGGAGTGGAGTTACACTATTTCATGCCATCCCAGTTAAGTTTAAACAATGCAACAGAGGGTAATAAGTTTCCAGACCACTAGAACATCTAATTCGCGAGGATGTATAGACCTCTACGTAATAAGTCGCCAAACCACTTGGGCTGGACGGTAGAGCGACGGTCTCGCATCATGCAGGTCGGCGTTCAATCCCCGACAGTCCAAGGGGTTGGGCACCGAATATGTGCTATATAGTCGTAATGGCTTGGCACTTTCCCCCCTGATAGTCCACTACGTAAATAAGTCACATCAATGTTATTCCTTTTAGCACAGAAAAATTATACTATTGCCAAAGAAAAGCACTATAGATGGTTCCAGTAAGAAAATGGAAGGTTTTTGTCTGTTGAGCTATTTTCCCCATGTTTCAAAAAGGCTAAGGTCAACATTGAAATTAATTAAACACGTAAATCGATCTATTTGGATTGGTCGTTAGAGGGAGTTTTAATGTAGTTTAGAGGGTCGGCGTTCGATCCCCCCTCATGGTTCAAATAGTTGGACCCGCTCCTTCCTTTCTTCTGTCCTTATATCCCAGCTCCTTGTCCTCATATCCCAGCTCCTTGTCCTCATATCACAGCTCCTTGTCCTCATATCCCAGCTCCTTGTCCTCATATCCCAGCTCCTTGTCCTCATACCCCAGCTCCTTGTCCTCATATCCCCAGCTCCTTGTCCTCATATCCCAGCTCCTTGTCCTCATATTCCAGCTCCTTGTCCTCATATCCCAGCTCCTTATCCTCATATTCCAGCTCCTTGTTCTCATATCCCAGCTCCTTGTCCTCATATCCCAGCTCCTTGTCCTCATATCCCAGCTCCTTGTCCTCATATCCCAGCTCCTTGTCCTCATATCCCAGCTCCTTGTCCTCATATCCCAGCTCCTTGTCCTCATATCCCAGCTCCTTGTCCTCATATGCCAGCTCCTTGTCCTCATATCCCAGCTCCTTGTCCTCATATCCCAGCTCCTTGTCCACATATCCCCAGCTCCTTGTCTTCATATCCCAGCTCCTTGTCCACATATCCCCAGCTCCTTGTCCTCATATCCCAGCTCCTTGTCTTCATATTCCAGCTCCTTGTCCTCATATCCCAGCTTCTTGTCCTCATATCCCAGCTCCTTGTCCTCATATCCCAGCTCCTTGTCCACATATCCCCAGCTCCTTGTCTTCATATCCCAGCTCCTTGTCCACATATCCCCAGCTCCTTGTCCTCATATCCCAGTTCCTTGTCCTCATATTCCAGCTCCTTGTCCTCATATCCCAGCTCCTTGTCCTCATATCCCAGCTCCTTGTCTTCATATCCCAGCTCCTTGTCCACATATCCCCAGCTCCTTGTCCTCATATCCCAGCTCCTTGTCCTCATATCCCAGCTCCTTGTCCTCATATCCCAGCTCCTTGTCCTCATATCCCAGCTCCTTGTCCTCATATCCCAGCTCCTTGTCCTCATATCCCAGCTTCTTGTCCTCATATCCCAGCTCCTTGTCCTCATATCCCAGCTTCTTGTCCTCATATCCCAGCTCTTTGTCCTCATATCCCAGCTCCTTGTCCTCATATCCCCAGCTCCTTGTCCTCATATCCCAGCTCCTTGTCCTCATATGCCAGCTCCTTGTCCTCATATCCCAGCTCCTTGTCCTCATATCCCAGCTCCTTGGCCTCATATCCTAGCTCCTTGTCCACATATCCCCAGCTCCTTGTCTTCATATCCCAGCTCCTTGTCCACATATCCCCAGCTCCTTGTCCTCATATCCCAGCTCCTTGTCCTCATATCCCAGCTCCTTGTCCGCATATCCCCAGCTCCTTGTCCACATATCCCCAGCTCCTTGTCCTCATATCCCAGCTCCTTGTCCTCATATCCCAGCTCCTTGTCCACATATCCCCAGCTCCTTGTCTTCATATCCCAGCTTCTTGTCCTCATATCCCAGCTCCTTGTCCACATATCCCCAGCTCCTTGTCCTCATATCCCAGCTCCTTGTCCTCATATCCCAGCTCCTTGTCCACATATCCCCAGCTCCTTGTCTTCATATCCCAGCTTCTTGTCCTCATATCCCAGCTCCTTGTCCTCATATCCCAGCTCCTTGTCCACATATCCCCAGCTCCTTGTCTTCATATCCCAGCTCCTTGTCCTCATATCCCAGCTCCTTGTCCTCATATCCCAGCTCCTTGTCTTCATATCCCAGCTCATTGTCCACATATCCCAGCTTCTTGTCCTCATATCCCAGCTCTTTGTCCTCATATCCCAGCTCCTTGTCCTCATATGCCAGCTCCTTGTCCACATATCCCAGCTCCTTGTCTTCATATTCCAGCTCCTTGTCCTCATATTCCAGCTCCTTGTCCTCATATCCCAGCTTCTTGTCCTCATATCCCAGCTCCTTGTCCACATATCACCAGCTCCTTGTCTTCATATCCCAGCTCCTTGTCCACATATCCCCAGCTCCTTGTCCTCATATCCCAGCTCCTTGTCCTCATATCCCAGCTCCTTGTCCACATATCCCCAGCTCCTTGTCTTCATATCCCAGCTCCTTGTCCACATATCCCAGCTCCTTGTCCTCATATCCCAGCTCCTTGTCTTCATATCCCAGCTCCTTGTCCACATATCCCCAGCTCCTTGTCCTCATATCCCAGCTCCTTGTCCACATATCCCCAGCTCCTTGTCTTCATATCCCAGCTCCTTGTCCACATATCCCCAGCTCCTTGTCCTCATATTCCAGCTCCTTGTCCTCATATCCCAGCTCCTTGTCCACATATCCCCAGCTCCTTGTCTTCATATTCCAGCTCCTTGTCCTCATATCCCCAGCTCCTTGTCCTCATATCCCCAGCTCCTTGTCCTCATATCCCAGCTCCTTGTCCTCATATCCCAGCTCCTTGTCTTCATATCCCAGCTCCTTATCCTCATATCCCTTCCAAGTGCTCTTCTATCACACTCGGTAAGCACTTTCTAACACTTCACCTCATTGAATACCTTCACTATAGACGTTTTTGGGCGCGTTTCACATGTTTTATCTCCCAACACATAGCTTGATCTGTTAGAGGTCACTAACTACTGTAACACCAATTCCTATAGTTAGCTGACACGCTTGTTCTGCATGATCATGTAATACATACAGGTGCAAGATTATGATCTTCATGTGTGTGTGTCCTGATTGACACATATGTGTTACTGTCGACGATGGATACACTGCCTATCAGAGGCATACTTGTGAACACTCAGGGAGTATACACAATGAAATCAAATTTTTGTGATGTATATGTATGCAAAAATCGTGGGAGGAAAAATCAGGATGGAACCACAGGTCTCTGGCCTGAGGGGCCCCCCCAGGACGCTATAGTTCGATACCATCACCCTGCTCTCCAAAGGTGTAGTCAAAGGTAACATTCTTAGTCTCTCAGGTATATGACCAGGACACATCGGAAAGCTTTTCTCCAGATTGTTAAGTTATCTCGGCAGTGAATGCTGGAGGAGGTGGAAGATGGGTCCACACACACACACACACACACACACACAAGAGCGCCTGAGGGAACTGTGCCTTACGACACTAGAAAGAAGAAGGGAGAGGGGGGACATGATAGGAACGTATAAGATACTCAGAGGAATTGACAGAGTGGACATAGACGAAATGTTCACACGGAATAGCAACAGAACGAGAGGACATGGATGGAAGCTTGAAACTCAGATGAGTCACAGAGATGTAAGGAAGTTTTCTTTTAGCGTGAGAGTAGTGGGGAAATGGAATGCACTTCAGGAACAGGTTGTGGAAGCAAATACTATTCATAATTTTAAAACCAGGTATGATAGGGAAATGGGACAGGAGTCATTGCTGTAAACAACCGATGCTCGAAAGGCGGGATCCAAGAGTCAATGCTCGATCCTGCAAGCACATATAGGTGAGTACATATAGGTGAGTACACACACACACACACACACACACACACACACACACACACACACACACACACACCCCAGCATGATAGGGAAATGGGACAGGAGTCATTGCTGTAAACAACCGATAGCTAGAAAGGCGGGATCCAAGAGTCAATGCTCGATCCTGCAAGCACAAATAGGTGAGTACAAATAGGTGAGTACACACACACACACACACACACACACACACACACACACACACACACACACACACACACACACACACACACACACACACCCCAGCATGATAGGGAAATGGGACAGGAGTCATTGCTGTAAACAACCGATAGCTAGAAAGGCGGGATCCAAGAGTCAATGCTCGATCCTGCAAGCACAAATAGGTGAGTACAAATAGGTGAGTACACACACACACACACACACACACACACACACACACACACACACACACACACACACACACACACACACACACACACACACACACACACACACAACACGGAGGGCCCAGTGTGCATATCGTCGACGCGGGCGGTAGCTCTCTTTTTCCACAGCAAACAAAGATCTATTGATGCTGAGTCAGAGAGCTGCCTCAGTGTTTTTTGGGGGGAACCTCTCCATCAATAGAGTTTAAGATAAAGATAAAAGTGATGCTGGCGACGGAGTTTGATACAATCTCTAGCGCCACACACACAATAAAGCTAACTACAGCCTTATTTCCACAATTTTCACCATGTTACAACATCGTAACAATTTTACATATGCTATTTATACCAACATCTGCTATTTTTATATTGTAAAAAAAACGTATTAACGTCCATGCAATGTTTCCGTTGCTCAGACGTCGCTGCTAGTTTACGGGCAAATATATGTCGTGCTTCTAAGGGCGCTAACAAGTACTCCAGCAACACGACAATGGAGAGGATCTGAGATACGATTCTTGAATGACGCTATGCATCGTGCGTCGCAATCCACCAGCACAAACAGGTATATCCACCCCCCAGCAGGTATATCCACCCCAGAAGGAATATCCACCCCCAGCAGGAATATCCACCCCAGAAGGGATATCTACCCCCAGCAGGAATATCCACCCAAGCAGAAATATCCACCCCTAGCAGAAATATCCACCCCTAGCAGGTATATCCACCCCCAGCAGGAATATCCACCCCAGCAGGAATATCCACCCCAGCAGAAATATCCACCCCTAGCAGGAATATCCACCCCCAGCAGGAATATCCACCCCTAGCAGGAATATCCACCCCTAGCAGGAATATCCACCCCCAGCAGGAATATCCACCCCCAGCAGAAATATCCACCCCATATCCACTAATATCCGCAGGAATAATATTGCTATGCATTTTTTTTTTGTCATTGCAAGTCTCAATTTGGATAGTAAGACTTATATAGATAACTGTGAAGCCAACAGTATTCGACTTGCTACCAAGTCTTGTCCCTCAGACAACTGTGAGAGTATTAGGGTATGACACAGTTGGTTCGACCATTCTGGAATTTGCTATGTCAGATGAATGGTTAAACCAAGATTTTGTAGATGCCAATTTATGCATCAATTGCGACCAATTAATGGCGTTGTTACATTCTGCCAACGAGGTAAGACCATCACTCATAGCGGCAACGAGCCATCATTTGTCATGGGAGTATACACTTGAACTAAATCTCCACTCGTAGGGGCCTCGTAGCCTGGTGGATAGCGCGCAGGACTCGTAATTCTGTGGCGCGGATTCGATTCCCGCACGAGGCAGAAACAAATAGGCAAAGTTTCTTTCACCCTTAATGCCCCCTGTTACCTAGCAGTAAATAGGTACCTGGGAGTTAGTCAGATGTCACGGGCTGCTTCCTGGGGGTGGAGGCCTGGTCGAGGACCGGGCCGCGGGGACACTAAAGCCCCGAAATCATCTCAAGATAACCTCAAGATAACCACTGCTCAACACGATTGGACTATGTCTCCATACAACAAGTTTGGACTTAATCTCCACAGTACAGTAAACTTGGACTTAATGTTCGCAGTTCAGCAAAACGCAAAATTGCAAAGAAACCAGAAAATGTCCCAAGCAGAGCAAAGGAAGAAGGAAATTTAACATTGGTGCTGAGTGGACACATTGGTGCTGATCAACTGAAAGAAGCAAGATAAACAGATAATAAAGCTACCCAGCCTAACGAGGCATCACACACAGGTGGAAACTTAGTACCCAGATGAGCCACAGAGACGTTAGAAAGAATTTTTTCAGTGTCAGAGTAGTTAACAAATGAAATGCATTAAGTAGTGTTGTGGTGGAGGCTGACTCCGTACACAGTTTCAAATGTAGATATGATAGAGCCCAGTAGGCTCAGGAACCTGTACACCAGTTGATTGACAGTTGAGAGGCGGAACCAAAGAGCCAGAGCTCAACCCCCGCAAACACAACTAGGTGAGTACAACTGGGTGAGTACACAAACAATTCCCTTCGGGGAAAAAAAACAAAAGCAGTCCATTTGTGACGAGTAGCATAGAAATAATGTACACAAATGCTGATGGAATTACAAATAAAGTGGTATATAGATACCAGAATGAGTGGCCAGAGAACATCCACACATGATAGCAGTAACGGAAACTATAGGATATGTAATCTTCCCTTGAAGATATCAAACAATAAATAAAAGATATGGTGAATAGAGATGGAGGTGATGTAACTTTGTTGCTACAGCTACACTGGACCTTTGAAGAAGCAAAACTGCCAAAGGAATCCATCCAGCAAGAGTACATACGAGAAATAGCAACAGTGAAAAACACGAAGATAGTGAGAGGCAGTGATTAACAATCCCCACGAAACAATAGAAGACCTAGGAAAGTATGCAGCTAAAGCAACCAGAATTCCCTAAAGATAATTTAAAAAAGCAGCCACAGTGGCCAAGTAGGGGCCAAGAGCTCAAATTCTTATACTAGGGGGTTGGACTTTAACCACAGGGGATATTAACTGGATAAATAAGAATCCCCCACAGGGGTGATGAGGCATAGAGAGCAAAACTAGTAGATATGGAGAGCAAAACTAGCAGACATAGAGAGCAAAACTACCAGACATGGAGAGCAAAACTACCAGACATGGAGAGCAAAACTAGCAGACATAGAGAGCAAAACTAGTAGATATAGAAAGCAAAACTAGCAGACATAGAGAGCAAAACTACCAGACATGGAGAGCAAAACTACCAGACATGGAGAGCAAAACTAGCAGACATAGAGAGCAAAACTAGTAGATATAGAAAGCAAAACTAGCAGACATAGAGAGCAAAACTACCAGACATGGAGAGCAAAACTACCAGACATGGAGAGCAAAACTAGCAGACATAGAGAGCAAAACTAGTAGATATAGAAAGCAAAACTAGCAGACATAGAGAGCAAAACTAGCAGACATGGAGAGCAAAACTAGTAGATATAGAAAGCAAAACTAGCAGACATAGAGAGCAAAACTAGCAGACATGGAGAGCAAAACTACCAGACATGGAGAGCAAAACTACCAGACATGGAGAGCAAAACTAGTAGACATGGAGAGCAAAACTAGTAGATATAGAGAGCAAAACTAGCAGACATGGGGAGCAAAACTAGTAGATATAGAGAGCAAAACTACCAGACATGGAGAGCAAAACTACCAGACATGGAGAGCAAAACTAGCAGACATGGAGAGTGAAACTAGTAGATATAGAGAGCAAAACTAGTAGATATAGAGAGCAAAACTAGTAGATATAGAAAGCAAAACTAGCAGACATGGAGAGCAAAACTAGTAGATATAGAGAGCAAAACTAGCAGACATGGAGAGCAAAACTAGCAGACATGGAGAGCAAAACTAGTAGATATAGAGAGCAAAACTAGCAGACATGGAGAGCAAAACTAGTAGATATAGAGAGCAAAACTAGCAGACATGGAGAGCAAAACTACCAGACATGGAGAGCAAAACTACCAGACATGGAGAGCAAAACTAGTAGATATAGAGAGCAAAACTAGCAGACATGGAGAGCAAAACTACCAGACATGGAGAGCAAAACTACCAGACATGGAGAGCAAAACTAGTAGATATAGAGAGCAAAACTAGCAGACATGGAGAGCAAAACTACCAGACATGGAGAGCAAAACTACCAGACATGGAGAGCAAAACTAGTAGATATAGAGAGCAAAACTAGCAGACATGGAGAGCAAAACTAGCAGACATGGAGAGTGAAACTGTAGATATAGAGAGCAAAACTAGTAGATATAGAGAGCAAAACTACCAGACATGGAGAGCAAAACTAGCAGACATGGAGAGCAAAACTAGCAGACATGGAGAGCAAAACTAGTAGATATAGAGAGCAAAACTAGCAGACATGGAGAGCAAAACTAGTAGATATAGAGAGCAAAAATAGCAGACATGGAGAGCAAAACTAGTAGATATAGAGAGCAAAACTACCAGACATGGAGAGCAAAACTAGTAGATATAGAGAGCAAAACTACCAGACATGGAGAGCAAAACTAGCAGACATGGAGAGCAAAACTACCAGACATGGAGTGCAAAACTACCAGACATGGAGAGCAAAACTAGTAGATATAGAGAGCAAAACTACCAGACATGGAGAGCAAATCTAGCAGACATGGAGAGCAAAACTACCAGACATGGAGTGCAAAACTACCAGACATGGAGAGCAAAACTAGTAGATATAGAGAGCAAAACTAGCAGACATGGAGAGCAAAACTACCAGACATGGAGAGCAAAACTAGCAGACATGGAGAGTGAAACTAGTAGATATAGAGAGCAAAACTAGTAGATATAGAGAGCAAAACTAACAGACATGAAGAGCAAAACTAGTAGATATAGAGAGCAAAAGTAGCAGACATGGAGAGCAAAACTAGTAGATATAGAGAGCAAAACTACCAGACATGGAGAGCAAAACTACCAGATATAGAGAGCAAAACTAGTAGATATAGAGAGCAAAACTACCAGACATGGAGAGCAAAACTACCAGACATGCAGAGCAAAACTACCAGATAAGGAGAGCAAAACTAGGGACACAGCAAATGGCCTGATGGAATTCAATGCCTCCCAAATGAAATTCATTTGTGGTGTTTCCAATGAAGTTGTAGTGTGATGGTGAAGGGTGTTGTAGTGTGGGAGTTAAGTGTTGTAGTGTAGTAGTGAACTGTGCTGTAGTTTGGAGGTAGACTGTAGTGTGGTTTGAGGGTAAATTGTGACTCTCACCTTGATGGTCCAAGAGGCAGGAGCTGTATCATTCGCAAGAAGCAATCAAAGATAATTCTTCAAGAAACTATGACTCTTGACCTACTATATATATATATATATATATATATATATATATATATATATATATATATATATATATATATATATATATAAATTTGTGAGGGTACCACCTCTGGTGCCAATGTGGGGACCCATAGCCTCGGAGAAGAAAATAAAAAGTATTCAGAGGAGACCTTGTGGTTTCTCACTGATATATATATATATATATATATATATATATATATATATATATATATATATATATATATATATATATATATATATATATATATATATACTACACTCACACACACACGTGCGCGCGCGTGCGCGTGTACATTATCACGAGATAAATCTAATCCCCTCCATAATAGCAATTAAAGTGCCAGTCATTACTTCCTCATCACCAATTGCTAGCTAAACCATCGGGTCACAGATCGTGACGCAACACCAATTACGACATCGTAAATTGAGACACTTAGAGGCGGGTATTACAGAACGAACAACACCTAAAGTACTCTTACCTACCAGTGACGACGAGGGAGTGAGGTCTAGGACTTGGTTTCCCCCTCTCGACTTCTGACTTTCCAATTCTTTGTCGAGTCTGGCCTTGAAGTTGTGGATGAGAGGTGGCTTCCTGGACTTCTTCTTCTTCTTCCAGTGTCTTGTTGAGCAGCCATATATAGGGGTATGAGTATGAGTATGAGTATGAGTATGAGTATGAGTCTGCATTGTCAGTAAACACTGATAGGAACGAGTCTATCCCCCCCCATCCTCCTTTGTGTAGGTCATTCATGTATATTAGGAACGATATTGGTTCTAAGATTGGCGTGTGACCACGTGTTGGGACCACGTGTTGGGAGCAGGTGTTGGGAGCAGGTGTTGGGACCACGTGTGTGATTGAGGAGTGTTGCATTCACATGTAACCTACTGAGGTTGTGACGGGGAGGAGAGGGGAGTAGAGGCGCCACAGCGACGTCAGAGATGGTGTGGAGCTGTGGTGGGGTGTCACAGGGGTGAGAGAGTGTAGGCTGGGTGTGTTCTGGCCACGCCTGATAACCCCGGCATCGTCACTTCCGCCCTGTTGAAGAGTCACGCGGGGTGCTCACTTTCCCTTCAGGGGGATGAATAGAGACCAGTGTCAGCCGCCAGGGACATCCAACCCCCCTTCTGGGGCAGTGTAGGAGGTCAGTGTCAGCCGCCAGGGACATCCAACCCCCCTTCTGGGGCAGTGTAGGGGGTCAGTGTCAGCTGTCAGGGACATCCTCCCCCCTTCTGGGGCAGTGTAGGAGGCCAGTGTCAGCCGCCAGGGACATCCAACCCCCCTTCTGGGGCAGTGTAGGAGGCCAGTGTCAGCCGCCAGGGACATCCTCCCCCCTTCTGGGGCAGTGTAGGAGGCCAGTGTCAGCCGCCAGGGACATCCAACCCCCCTTCTGGGGCAGTGTAGGGGGTCAGTGTCAGCCGCCAGGGACATGCAACCCTCCTTCTGGGGCAGTGTAGGGGGTCAGTGTCAGCCGCCAGGGACATCCAACCCCCCCTTCCTGGGGCAGTGTAGGGGGTCAGTGTCAGCCGCCAGGGACATCCAACCCCCCTTCTGGGGCAGTGTAGGGGGTCAGTGTCAGCCACTCTTCACTCTCCTGAAGCACTGAAAGAACTGTCGGGGTCTCTCAAATACTTTTCTCCGTTTCTGTCCAAGCCTGGCCCACATATCCACTACAACCGTGCTGGTTGGGCACTTCTTGTAGAAAACTGTCTTTTTGCTTAAAAAAAAATGTCCACTTTTGTGACGGCAATATTTCATACACTTCCTGGGAAGACACTGTATAGCCGTGGACCTCTGCCGTTCATACTGTGTTCTCTGTGTCTATGTGGCACCTCTACTCCTCCTTGGCTCTATTAGGCATTTCCAGCCAAATCGTTCGCTCCAGTATGTTGCTACTTTACTGTACGAATTTGACTGGCCCTCCCTGGCCCTGTGACTTGGCCCTGTGACTTGGTATCTTCCATGTATATATATTAATTGATACCTCTGTTTCCTCTCCAGAGATTTAAGTTTGAATGCTTGAGACGGTCCCAATAGTTTATAGGTGCTTTTATTGTGTCTGTGTGGGACGTATATGTACTGTGTAGTCCCTAGGCCCTAGCTCGCTAGTACTGTGAGAGTACTAGTGAGCTGGGGCCAGATTCACGAAAGCAGTTACGCAAGCACTTACGAACTCGTGCATCTTGTCTCAATCTTTGGCGGCTTTGTTTACAATTATTAAACAATTAATGAGCTCCGAAGCACCAGGAGGCTGTTTATAACAATAACAACAGTTGATTGGCAAGTTTTCATCCTTGTAAACTGTTTAATAAATGTAACCAAAGCCGTCAAAGATTGAAGAAAGATGTACACGTTCGTAAGTACTTGCGTAAGTGCTTCGTGAATCTGGTCCCCTGAAGGGTATGAATCTTGCGATAGGATCCCTTGATTCGAACGTTCTCATAAACCATCCTATAATCTTTCCTATCATTTAATTCTAATCTAACCACAACTTTTAGAGTATTCGAAAACCGAGTCCCATACCCCTCCCCCTATTGTTTGGGTCTTATACCCTCATTGTTTGGGTCCCTTGCCCCCGATTTAGAACCCCTGATATATAAAAAAATCTGTTGTCTTCTGGGAGGCGGAGGAGATGTTAGACATTGGGCTCCGACTTTTTCAGTCCAAGGTTTTTATTTTTATTAATTCTCATTCCCTCAGATTGCTTCCCTTTAGTTACACAATGGGAACTCATTTGAACTCGTCGAGAGAGTAATTAAGGTGACTTTAGAGTGAATCAAACCATCCAAGGCAGAAGGTTAATTTTTTTTGTCATATTTACAAATCTCCTTAGTCATGCCTAGTCATTATCCAAGTTATATATATATATATATATATATATATATATATATATATATATATATATATATATATATATGTATATATATATATATATATATATATATATATATATATATATATATATATATATATATATATATATATATATATATATATATATATATGTCGTACCTAGTAGCCAGAACGCACTTCTCAGCCTACTATACAAGGCCTGATATGCCTAATAAGCCAAGTTTTCATGAATTAATTGTTTTTCGACTACCTAACCTACCTAACCTAACCTAACCTAATTTTTTCCGCTTCCTAACCTAACCTAACCTATGAAGATAGGTTAGGTTAGGTTAGGTAGGGTTGGTTAGGTTCGATCATATATCTACGTTAATTTTAACTCCATTAAAAAAAAATTGACCTCATACATAATGAAATGGGTAGCTTTATCATTTCATAAGAAAAAAATTAGAGAAAACATATTAATTCAGGAAAACTTGGCTTATTAGGCAAATCGGGCCTTGCATAGTAGGCTGATAAGTGCGTTCTGGCTACTAGGTACGACATATATATATATATATATATATATATATATATATATATATATATATATATATATATATATATATATATATATATATATATATATATAAATATATATATATATATATATATATAACTTTAGAACACTTTCCCACCAGGAGACTCGAACCCTAGCCAGCACAGAAGCCTTCCAGCAACTGGCATAACAGGTACGCCTTAACCCGCTCCACCACGCATTAACAGGTACGCCTTAACCCGCTCCACCACGTTAACCCGCTCCACCACGCATGTGGTGGAGCGGGTTAAGGCGTACCTGTTATGCCAGTTGCTGGAAGGCTTCTGTGCTGGCTAGGGTTCGAGTCTCCTGGTGGGAAAGTGTTCTAAAGTTGTATACTTCACTCTCGTGTTTAGGAGAGTTGTGCCATATATATATATATATATATATATATATATATATATATATATATATATATATATATATATATATATATATATATATATATATAAATATACACTACTATACGAGGGGGGTCTCCAGGCCACAGAGCCTATGTCTTGTGTGTATCAGAACGGAATTAGGTGTATCTTGAACACACTACTAACGACATTCAGATACATGGTGATCAAAGATAAGATGATATGTAACCCCCCCCCCCCCCCCCCTACCGAGGCCACTTTCCATTTGGAGGCAGTGCCTGAGGTCAGTGGTACTTTCCAAGCCTCCCCTCTATTTTTAAGGGTAGTGTCGGGGATAGTCCCACTTATTGAAGATACTTTCCTTCTAGAAGAAGTGTGAAGATCAGTTCAACCCTTCAAGGGGGCGAAGGCTACTTTCTCTCTGAAGTAGAGACCATTTGTCACTCACCAAGAGCACTATTCCACTTTCCCCTCAAAGTGCAGTCTGGAGGCCACTGCCGCCAGCCACGCTACTTTCCCCCTCTGTGAAGAATGTACTGTAGAGGACAGTATATCACCGAACGAGGAGGGAAGGGGAAAACCATTTGCCTCTAAGTGGCTGCTGCCTCCAAAGGCAAGTACCTTTCCTCTGCAAGTTGAGGCGAATATCACCCTCAGATGTCACTTTCCCTTTCAGGGCAGAGGCCAGTGCCACTCACAGAGGGCCAGTGGCACCCACAGAGGGTCAACGATCGGCCACACCTACCATTGACCCCAAGCACCACACGCTCGTGTCACGGCTGTGCCACGCCTCTGACTTGTTAATGACCTGTCAGGTAAACGGGTGTGGCACCTAGTACCACCTTCAGCTCTCCCCTCCCCTGGTAAACTGTATTATACAGTCTCGTTCATACAAGGAAAAGGAAACTATTTATTAAATCATATTTTTGGGGGATCAGATGACTAGAAGCTGGACACTTTCTGGGTATTTTGTTTGAATTGTATTAATAATAGTTTAGGAAAGTTTGAAGACATGTGTTAAGGCGCTGCAAGGTTGTGTAGCTTTACAATTCTCCTTATCATGCTTCTTGTCACGAATTATTTCACACACACACACACACACACACACACACACACACACACACACACACACACACACACACACACACACACACACACACACACACACACACACACACGATAAATCTCTCAGCCTTTTCTGTTTTATTTCAAAATTGTCTGAAATAATTTAAAAAATAAATTGTATATCAGTGAGTATATATATATATACTCACTGATATACTGTATCCACTGAGCCACCAAAACCCACAAAAAGGAAGATTTCCAGAGACACACATGTCTGATGTCCAACTAGAACCTTATGCCATCCATAGTGTGCCACTTTAATATGTATTTTAAGTGAACTAAAAACCCACATATTCCTCATAGATACATTAGCAAAAAAACACACATGTTCTTTCGGAATATTTATTTTTGTAAAATCTCCAAATATTTTTCTCTTGCTGAGCTTGCGACCCAGTCACGTATTTTGGGTTTTGTAATATATTGGAAAATTCCGACACGGTGTAAATAATTGTTTGCAGAGAGAGAAAGTTGAGAGTAAAACATGGGGAGGGGTTGGTAACACTGTACTCACCTATTTGTGCTTGCGGGGGTTGAGCTCTGGCTCTTGGGTCCCGCCTCTCAACTGTCAATCAACTGGTGTACAGGTTCCTGAGCCTATCGGGCTCTATCATATCTACATTTGAAACTGTGTATGGAGTCAGCCTCCACCACATCACTTCCTAATGCATTCCATCTGTTAACTACTGTGTAAACTCTACTGTATGTACTACTCTACTTATCTACTCTACTCTACTGTATGTACTACTCTACTTAACTACTCTACTCTACTGTATGTACTACTCTACTTAACTACTCTACTCTACTGTATGTACTACTCTACTTAACTACTCTACTCTACTGTATGTACTACTCTACTTAACTACTCTACTCTACTGTATGTACTACTCTACTTAACTACTCTACTCTACTGTATGTACTACTCTACTTAACTACTCTACTCTACTGTATGTACTACTCTACTTAACTACTCTACTCTACTGTATGTACTACTCTACTTAACTACTCTACTCTACTGTATGTACTACTCTACTTAACTACTCTACTCTACTGTATGTACTACTCTACTTAACTACTCTACTCTACTGTATGTGTGGTGGTGTACAGGTTGGTAAGCCTGCGTATTAGTGTGAGAGTTGGTAAACCTGTAATTATCTAAGTGTAGTTACAGGATGAGAACTACGCTCGTAGGGGGGGGGGGGGTTGTCCCGTCTTCCCAGCACTCTTTGTCATATAACACTTTGAAACTACTGACACTCTTGGCCTCCACCACCTTCTCACTTAACTTGTTCCAACCGTCTATCACTCTTTTTCTGCAATAGTTGAACATTCTAATGCTTTTTCGGCAGATTTCGTCCCTTAGTATGAATCTATGACTTCTTGTTATTTCAATATCCACGTTTCAAGAACTCTTCAGTGTCAATTTGGTCGATTCCTTTTCCTATTTTGTATGTAGTGATCATGTGTTAGTTTTGTTCTGTCTTCTAATTTCGGCATATTTAATACCTTTAGCCTCGCCTCATAGTTCTTGTTTGTCAGTTCCGGAGCCCAAGCACTTGAGCTGGACGGTCTCGCTTCTTACAGGTCGGCGTTCAATCCCCGACCGTCAAAGTGGTTGGGCACCATACCTTCTCACCATTGACCATTCATCCCTTCCAACCCGCCAAACACACACCGAAACTACGACGTTGCTACAACGTTCCAACAAGTTTTAACGCCTCCTGACCAGTTATAACAACCAATATAGCAAGTTGTAACAACGTTCTAATACGTCATAAACACGTCAAGCCAAGATGTAACAACTTTATTACAAGTTGTAACAAGCAGAAAATAGAGACAGTTTCGGTTTGTGTTTCCAGGGAAGTGCTATATAGTCGTAATGGCTTAGCGCTTTTTTCCTTTTAATTACCTTACCTTTCAGTTCAAGCCATTTAGTTGCCTGTCTTAACGAGGTGATTGGTGTGCTTCTTGAGATATGAGCTCCATATAGCAGCCCCTGTTACCTAGCAGTAAAATAGGTACCTGGGTGTTAGTCAGCTGTCACGGGCTGCTTCCTGGGGGTAGAGGCCTGGTCGAGGACCAGGCCGCGGGGACACTAAAGCCCCGAAATCATCTCAAGATAACCTCAAGATAACCTCCATACATCCGCTGCATATTATTTGTTCATATATTATTTTATTTGTTAATCTCTTGATGAAATTTTCTTATCTCAGTAATTTAATTCATATTTATATTTTTATAAATCTTTCACCTTTGTATTATTATTTTTTCTTCATAATTTTGCTATTTGTTTGTATTTATTATAGAGAAATTCACCTGGTTGTACTCACCTAGTTGTGCTTGCGGGGGTTGAGCTCTGGCTCTTGGGTCCCGCCTCTCAACTGTCAGTCAACTGGTGTACAGATTCCTGAGCCTATTGGGCTCTATCATATCTACACTTCAAGCTGTGTATGGTGTGTGTGTGTGTGTGTGTGTGTGTGTGTGTGTGCGTGTGCGTGTGCGTGTGTGTGTGTGTGTGTGTGTGTGTGTGTGTGTGTGTGCGTGTGCGTGTGCGTGTGTGTGTGTGTGTGTGTGTGTGTGTGTGTGTGTGTGCGTGTGTGTGTGTGTGTGTGTGTGTGTGTGTGTGCGTGTGTGTGTGCGTGTGTGTGTGTGTGTGTGTGTGTGTGTGTGTGTGTGTGTGTGTGTGCGTGTGTGTGTGTGTGTGTGCGTGTGTACTCACCTATTTGTGCTTGTGGGGGTTGAGCTTTGGCTCTTTGGTCCCGCCTCTCAACTGTCAATCAACTGGTGTACAGATTCCTGAGCCTACTGGGCTCTATCATGTCTACATTTAAAACTGTGTATGGAGTCAGCCTCCACCACATCACTGCCTAATGCATTCCATCCGTTAACTACTCTGACACTGAAAAAGTTCCTTCTAACGTCTCTGTGGCTCATGTGGGTACTCAGTTTCCACCTGTGTCCCCTTGTTCGCGTCCCACCAGTGTTGAATAGTTTATCCTTGTTTACCCGGTCGATTCCTCTGAGGATTTTGTAGGTTGTGATCATGTCTCCCCTTACTTTTCTGTCTTCCAGTGTCGTAAGATGCATTTCCCGCAGCCTTTCCTCGTAACTCATGCCTCTTAGTTCTGGGACTAGTCTAGTAGCATACCTTTGGACTTTTTCCAGCTTCGTCTTGTGCTTGACAAGGTACGAGCTCCATGCTGGGGCCGCATACTCCAGGATTGGTCTTACATATGTGGTGTACAAGATTCTGAATGATTCCTTACACAGGTTCCGGAACGCTGTTCTGATGTTAGCCAGCCTCGCATATGCCGCAGACGTTATTCTTTTTATGTGGGCTTCAGGAGACAGGTTTGGTGTGATATCAACTCCTAGATCTTTCTCTCTGTTCGTTTCATTAAGTACTTCACCTCCTACTCTGTATCCTGTATCTGGCCTCCTATTTCCTCTGCCTATTTTCATTACTTTACATTTACTCGGGTTGAACTTCAACAGCCATTTGTTGGACCATTCACTCAGTCTGTCTAGGTCATCTTGTAGCCTCTTACTATCGTCCTCAGTTTCAATCCTCCTCATAATTTTTGCATCATCGGCAAACATTGAGAGAAACGATTCTATACCCTCTGGGAGATCATTTACATATATCAGAAACAATATAGGTCCAAGGACCGACCCCTGCGGTACTCCACTCGTAACGTCTCGCCAATCTGAGACCTCACCCCTCACACTGACTCGTTGTCTCCTGTTACTTAGGTACTCCTGTATCCAACGGAGTACCTTCCCTTTCACTCCAGCCTGCATCTCCAGTTTTTTCACTTGCCTCTTGTGTGGCACTGTATCAAAGGCTTTCTGACAATCCAAAAATATGCAGTCTGCCCACCCTTCTCTTTCTTGCCTTATTTTTGTTGCCTGGTCGTAGAATTCAAGTAACTCTGTGAGGCAGGACCTGCCATCCCTGAATCCATGTTGATGCTGTGTTACAAAGTTCTTTCGCTCCAGGTGCTCCACTAGCTTTCTTCGCACAATCTTCTCCATCATCTTGCATGGTAGGGAGCCGGTCGGCCGAGCGGACAGCACACTGGACTTGTGATCCTGTGGTCCTGGGTTCGATCCCAGGCGTCGGCTAGAAACAATAGGCAGAGTTTCTTTCACCCCTATGCCCTGTTACCTAGCAGTAAAATAGGTACCTGGGTGTTAGTCAGCTGTCACGGGCTGCTTCCTGGGGGTGGAGGCCTGGTCGAAGACCGGGCCGCGGGGACACTAAAGCCCCGAAATCATCTCAAGATAACCTCAAGATGGTATGCAGGTTAGGGACACTGGCCTGTAGTTCAGTGCCTCCTGTCTATCCCCTTTCTTGTATATCGGGACTACGTTAGCTGCTTTCCAAATTTCTGGCAGTTCCCCTGTTGCCAGAGATTTGTTATACACCATGGAGAGCGGGAGGCACAGTTCCTTCCTGTGTGTATGGAAGGCACAGTGCCTTCCTTCCTGGAGGCACTGCTCCTTCCTGTGTGTATGAGTATGTGTATGTATGTGTGTGTGTGTGTGTGTGTGTGTGTGTGTGTGTGTGTGTGTGTGTGTGTGTGTGTACTCACCTAGTTGTGCTTGCGGGGGTTGAGCTCTGGCTCTTTGGTTCCGCCTCTCAACCGTCAATCAACAGGTGTACAGGTTCCTGAGCCTATTGGGCTCTATCATATCTACATGTGTGTATGTGTGTTTACTAGTTGTGTTTACTAGTTGTGTTTTTGCGAGGGTTGAGCTTTGCTCTTTCGGCCCGTCTCTCAACTGTCAATCAACTGTTTACTAACTACTTTCCCCCCCCCACACCACACACACACACCCCAGGAAGCAGCCCGTGACAGCTGACTAACTCCCAGGTACCTATTTACTGCTAGGTAACAGGGGCACTTAGGGTGAAAGAAACTTTGCCCATTTGTTTCTGCCTCGTGCGGGAATCGAACCCGCGCCACAGAATTACGAGTCCTGCGCGCTATCCACCAGGCTACGAGGCCCCTGTGTGTGTGTGTGTGTGTGTGTGTGTGTGTGTGTGTGTGTGTGTGTGTGTGTGTGTGTGTGTGTGTGTGTGTGTGTGTGTATGTATGTGTGTGTGTGTGTGTGTGTGTGTGTGTGTGTGTGTGTGTGTGTGTGTGTGTGTGTGTGTGTGTGTGTGTGTGTGTGTGTGTGTGTGTGTGTGTATGTATGTGTGTGGGAAGCTGTCAATTTCCCCGGTCCCCAAAATTTTACACAGATCAAATATAATCTCTCTAACTCTTCTACACCTGCACGACTGCCTTTAAATACATTATGTATCCAATATTTTTTTTCTTAAGTAGCAAGTACGTAGGTAGGTGTGTGTAGCGAAGGAGCCCCACAAGTCATCGAATAATTGCAGGTATTGAGCGCCGAATCACGACGAATCATGCTGACACCTCAGCACGGAAAAAAAAAAATGTGAAAGTGAGCAGAATAAAACATACAGTTTGTTACAATGTGACAGAAAATGGGAAGCTGGGGTGTGAGGAGGGAGAAGGGGGAGGGGGAAGATAGGGGGAGGGGGGAGGGAGGGGAAGAGGGGGGGGAGAGATGAGGGTTGCAAGAAAAATGGGTCAAATTATGGAACTCAATGTCAGTGTAATATATATATATATATATATATATATATATATATATATATATATATATATATATATATATATATATATATATATATGTATATATATATATATATATATATATATATACATACACTTTCGCTATGATATACACTCAAATGATATACACTTTCACTAGCTTTTTTTTTTTAACGCACTTCACACTAAGACGCACTTGCGATGCGTCGTCTGAAGGTCTCAGGAAGCGCGAGGTGTCTTCAAGTCAGTCTTCAAATACTACTTACAAATGAGAACGACTCGAAACAAGTCCTTGATTCAGTTGTTTACACTTAAACTTCTCTTTTCTTTGAAGTGTATTGTTGGTATTCTAGTCATTCTCTTTCTTGTGTCTATATATATATCTCTGTCTCTTATTCTATATATATATATAATTTACTTGAGGTTTGTATAGTTTTTAGTAATTTATTTCATTTAATGAGTATATAATTCTGTTTTGTAAGTTAATTAATGTTTTGAGCTAAATCTACTACATCTTACATTCACTATTTAACACTGATGATACACTTATGATTTCCAAATGAATGTTATTTTTAAAGGAACTGAACAAGATTGATATATATTCACTTATTATACTCTTCATAAAAAGATTGAAACTCCCAAGACACACACACACACACACACACACCTGTACACCTGTTGATTGACGGTTGAGAGGCGGGACCAAAGAGCCAGAGCTCAACCCCCGCAAACACAACTAGGTGAGTATACACACACACACATACACACACACACACACACACACACACACACACACACACACACACACACACACACACACACACACACACACACACACACACACACACACACACAAACAGCAGTGTATGAATATGTATGTGGCCTCAGTTTCCACCACCTCACCCGTACTATAGGTGCCCATTTGACCGGTCTACGACCAGGCAGACTGGCCCTGGACAGTTCGTGTATACCATCCTGGACTCGACCCCAGACCACCTTTCCGTCCAGACGGGAAGGCGCCCCCCCTCACGCTCTACTTCCCCGCTCGTAAGTCTCTTCTTAAGTGTATAGTTGAACACCATTAAGAATTACCTGTTCTGTGGTCCATTACTGAGGGAGATGAGTCACGAGTGGGCCCGACGCTCTCATTCTCTATAATCATCTTTACTTCTACTCACCCCAGAGTACAGACGGGGTGGGGGGAGGGTGAGGGAACCTGGGGGAAGGGGTTATAGAGCCATGGATGGGCTCTAATTAGGGTTTGGAGTCAGGAGTGGCCGCCGCAGAGCCGTTTGTGCATCTCGAAGGTTGGCAAACATCCTGGTTGGCTGGCTCACTACCTGTCTGGTGCATTGTCTGTCTGGCTCTATGGCTGGCTGGCTGGCTGGCTGGCTGGCTGGCTGGCTGGCTGAATGGCTGACTGGCTCTCTGGCTGGCTCTCTGGCTGGCTCTCTGGCTGGCTCTCTGGCTGGCTCTCTGGCTGGCTCTCTGGCTGGCTCTCTGGCTGGCTAACTGAGTAACCGTCTATCCGTCTTGTCAGCTGACCGTATATCCGTCTAGCTGACTGAACGTCTGTCTGTCTGTCTTGCTAGTTGACCAGCAGTCAGTATTGCTCTGTGACCGGGTTAGAATCCATCTATCCATCCATCTACCCTGTAACTGCTGATATATATAAATAATAGACACACTTGGGATAGGGAGGGATGAGTAGGGTTCATGTCACTACTCTGGACTCTGTAGGGACAACATACCTGGTCTCTAGTTGGGATAGGGAGGGGTGAGTAGGGTTCATGTCACTACTCTGGACTCTGTAGGGACAACATACCTGCTCTCTAGCTCTGATATACCAGCATACTCACTCCCGCAGTATGACTTGTCATACAGGCTTGAAGAAATGAAAATATCTCGAGAGAGGATGAAGTAATTGCACTGGTCCAAGTACCTCATACAGACGGGTCTAAATGGGGCTGTAACAATTGGGCACTCACTAATGTAATCTAGGCGATGAGTCACAATAACGTGGCTAAAGTATGATGACCAGACCACACACTAGAATGTGAAGGGACGACGACGTTTCTGTCCGTCCTGGACCATTCTCAAGTCGATTGTCATTCACAATCGACTTGAGAATGGTCCAGGACGGACCGAAACGTCGTCGTCCCTTCACATTCTAGTGTGTGGTCTGGTCATCACTAATGTAATGTTTGAGAGTGTGGTCTGGACCTGGGATGAACTCCCAATTCTGAGAGTTTGAGTTCAGGTCCCAGTTCTCAGAATAGGGACCTGGGGCCAGATTCACGAAAGCAGTTACGCAAGCACTTACGAACCTGAACATCTTTTCTCAATCTTTGACGGCTTTTGCTTACAATTAGTAAACAGTTAATGAGCTCCGAAGCACCAGGAGGCTGTTTATAACAATAACAACAGTTGATTGGCAAGTTTTCATGCTTGTAAACTGTTTAATAAATGTAACCAAAGCCGCCAAAGATTGAGGAAAGATGTACACGTTCTTAAGTACTTGCGTAACTGCTTCGTGAATCTGGCCCCTGAACTCCCAATTCTAAACACTTGGAGCGCTCAGGATTGGGCGATTCGTCACTTGCAGCCACAGATTATCTACCCTGAAATAGGGGATTACTTTGCACACTGTCTGGTCGACGTATTGTGCTGTTTATACATATTAAAGTTACATCGAAACGGGTCGTAATTTTGGTACGTTGGTGCTTTCCAGGCTTTTGAGAGTCTATGATTTCTCTCCTTTCATACAAGACGGTTTGGAACCATTTAAGTAATCAACACAGATTAGGGTACCTAGATCTAGTTCAACTTTATCTTTGTCTTATCTATCTATCATCAGATAGATCTTATCTTATCTTATCTTATCTATCATCACGACGAGTTTTCCGGCTCAGTGGGTAGTGGAGTGGACAGGTGGGAGCTAGGACAGATGGGGGCTAGGACAGATGAGGGCTAGGACAGCTGGAGCTAGGATAGAACACATAGCTTGCAACCCTCTGTGATCTATAATGGAAGGCCTGGTTACCTGGTTGATACCTGGTTGATGGGGTTCTGGGAGTTCTTCTACTCCCCAAGCCCGGCCCGAGGCCAGGCTCGACTTGTGAGAGTTTGGTCCACCAGGCTGTTGCTTGGAGCGGCCCGCAGGCCCACATATACCTGGTTGATGGGGTTCTGGGAGTTCTTCTACTGCCCAAGCCCGGCCCGAGGCCAGGCTCGACTTGTGAGAGTTTGGTCCACCAGGCTGTTGCTTGGAGCGGCCCGCAGGCCCACATATACCTGGTTGATGGGGTTCTGGGAGTTCTTCTACTGCCCAAGCCCGGCCCGAGGCCAGGCTCGACTTGTGAGAGTTTGGTCCACCAGGCTGTTGCTTGGAGCGGCCCGCAGGCCCACATACCCACCACAGCCCGGTTGGTCCGGCACTTGTAAGTAGACTCACCCCACAATATTAAGGTAAATGGAGATATATTCCACGCCATAGACAGAAAACACGGATCGAAACCACTGTGATCAGTTTGGTCCGACTCCTCTCCTTGGGCCAGTAAAAGGGACTTCATAAGCCACAGTTCCCTGCTGCTCTCTGGACCACCAGAGGTGCTCAAGTCTTCCCCCTGCCACGTGAAGGTGCTCTCCAGGGAGGCATGGGGGAGGTATGCTTGAGTCGTAAAATACGAACTAGTTATATTTTTCAATATTTGCTTGTCTGATATCTTGCACAATTACGTAGCAAACCTGCAATTACGCTCAGGAATGCCTTCTTAATGACCAGGTCGTGTTGGAAAATGATTGGCTAAGAGATTTTGTGCTTTATAAGAACTTTATGTAATATTATATATATATATATATATATATATATATATATATATATATATATATATATATATATATATATATATATATATATATATATATATATATATATATATATATATATATATATATTACTTCTTACAAAGCAAAAGCATTAAACGTGGGTAATAACATTTCATTCACTTGGGTCCTTATAAGAGGCTCGAACCAAGGTTCCCAGGAGCGGAAGACGGCAGCTCTATGAACTATGCTATGATCGGGCACAATAAGGAAGGATTCCACAAGGAACTAACCGTTGACCACATGGAACCTTAACCATTTCCCTGGGCTGTAACTCAAGCTTGGAGGAATCAGGTGATCCCTTAACGCCCTTCCAGTCATATAAATTGTCAACCACAGTCAACAAGGATGGTAATTATATCATACACTTGAACCCCTCTAGGAACCTCGAAGTGATATATTGTAAAATTCAAATGAGGAGTCACAATAACGTGGCTGAAATATGTTGACCAGACCGCACACTAGAAAGTGTAAAGGGACGACGACGTTTCGGTCCGTCCTGGACCATTCTCAAGTCGATTGAGAATGGTCCAGGACGGACCGAAACGTCGTCGTCCCTTCACTTTCTAGTGTGTAGTCTGGTCAACATATTGTAACATCTTCATTTATACAAATGAGATGGAGACGTAGGTAGCCAGAGAGGTAGTAGAGGACAGCTCAAAAAGAGAGTTTCACGAGAAGTTATGATTACAAGGCAATTGCAACAGGCGTTGGCGAGTGAAAGGCGAGCCCCAGGAGCTTACGTTCGCCCTGGAAGAGCTAATAAATGAGCACATAAATAAGAATACTGCGCGCAGGCACTATAGCAGCCACGCTGGAAACAGCAGTAAGAGCCCAAGCCACTGACCACAAACACGGCGCCGAGGCTGGAAGCAACAGTGACAAATCAGAGTTGGAAACGAGTTTTCGCTGAGCAACAGGAAAAAATATTTGTATTTGATTTTCTGGAGTGGAATAGTTACAGGATTCTTGTGAATCTAGGAATCTACACAAGGGACCGGCTGGCCCGCGCAGGATGAGTGACTGTGTCACATCAACATGCAAAGTGTGCCGGTTGCAACACAGGTATTGCGAGCCAGGTGTTGTGCATACCTTTGCAGTAATTGGTTGAAAATTTTGGGTAATTTCCTTTCCCATTTCGCCTCCAAATACTCGGCATTGATTGGGTGATATGGGAGGACATCGATCCATTCAAAGGTTGTGTTTGGGTGTGTGGTCAATGTTCGTCTCAGGCTGTGGTTATGGTTGGTCCCTGGCTGTGGTTATGGTTGGTCCCTGGCTGTGGTTATAGTGGTCCTAGGGTATGGTCATGGTGGTCCCAGGCCGTGGTCATGGTGGTCCTAGGCTGTGATTATAGTGGTCCTAGGGTATGGTCATGGTTGGTCCCAGACCGTGGTCATGGTGGTCCTAGGCTGTGATTATAGTGGTCCCAGGCCGTGGTCATAGTGGTCCTAGGGTATGGTCATGGGTGGTCCCAGACCGTGGTCATGGTGGTCCTAGGCTGTGATTATAGTGGTCCTAGGGTATGGTCATGGTGGTCCCAGACCGTGGTCATGGTTGGTCAGCACCAGCACCTCACATAGAGAAGTTGTGAACCTTTGCTCCGGTAGCATTTTCAGCCCCTTCACAAGAATTCCAAGACGACTTCTGCATCCTTATAGTAGACTAAGTACTGTCTCTTCTCGTAGCTCATGGTAAGCCTTACTTTGCTAGTTTCCCTGAAACACGATCCGGCAATCGGTTTACAACCAGGTTCCCTGTTACAGCTGGGTGAACACGGGCGAATATGTATAGAATGGCGCGCAGTCAATCCTACCTTGCCAGGGTTCGAATCCAGACAAAATCCCCTATTTAGATGGTAATTTTGGCTGTTTTTTTTCTGCAGCGTGAGTTAAACAAAATCTGCTACACATTCACCACACCCACCTGGATGACCGGGCCTCATCCACCTGGATGACCGGGCCCTCATCCACCTGGATGACCGGGGGCCTCACCCACCTGGATGACCGGGCCTTATCCACCTGGATGACTGGGCCTCATCCACCTGGATGACCGGGCCTCATCCACCTGGATGACCGGGCCTCATCCACCTGGATGACCGGGCCCTCATCCACCTGGATGACCGGGCCTCATCCACCTGGATGACCGGACCTCATCCACCTGGATGACCGGGCCTCATCCACCTGGATGACCAGCAGAAGGCTCTGATCACGAAGAGCAAGTCGACCAAGAACCACCTCCTTCCTCTTGACATATTTACGTCAGGAAAACACACGTGTTAAACTTACCCTTTTTGGCAACAACTCATCTTCTGCAAGCCTCTCTCCCCTCTTTCCTTGCTTTATTCCTTCATAAATTATCTATAATGTGACCGGGAAAATATTTTCCGACACACTGACCAGCCTCGGCATGATTTATGTGACCATAAGAAGACAAAGAAGAGAGACACAGAGAGGTGAGAGAGAGGATGGGAAGGGGAGGTGAGGCCCTCCCTGAGTAAGACAGTGTATGATGTATGCTGTAGAGCTCAGCAGGAATGAAAGGACATGATGATGTACGTAAAACATCACATTTAACACAATAAAACTGGTAAAGGAATCAGGAGATGAGTGGAGGAGACGTCCTTGAGATTTGACACTGTTGAACACACACTCTGGAACACACACACTGTTGAACACACACTGTTGAACACGCTGTAGAACACACACTGTAGAACACACACTGTTGAACACACACTGTTGAACACACACTGTTGAACACACTGTAGAACACACACTGTTGAACACGCTGTAGAACACACACTGTTGAACACACACTGTTGAACACACACTGTTGAACACACACTGTTGAACACACTGTAGAACACACACTGTTGAACACACTGTAGAACACACACTGTTGAACACACACTGTTGAACACACTGTAGAACACACACTGTTGAACACACTGTAGAACACACACTGTTGAACACACACTGTTGAACACACTGTAGAACACACACTGTTGAACACACACTGTAGAACACACACTGTTAAACACACACTGTTGAACACACACTGTTAAACACACACTGTAGAACACACACTGTTGAACACACACTGTTGAACACACACTGTTGAACACACACTGTTGAACACACACTGTTGAACACACTGTAGAACACACACTGTTGAACACACACTGTAGAACACACACTGTAGAACACACACTGTAGAACACACACTGTTGAACACACACTGTTGAACACACACTGTTGAACACACTGTAGAACACACACTGTTGAACACACACTGTTGAACACACACTGTTGAACACACACTGTTGAACACACACTGTTGAACACACACTGTTGAACACACACTGTTGAACACACTGTAGAACACACACTGTTGAACACACACTGTTGAACACACACTGTTGAACACACTGTAGAACACACACTGTTGAACACACACTGTTGAACACACACTGTTGAACACACACTGTTGAACACACACTGTAGAACACACACTGTAGAACACACACTGTTGAACACACACTGTTGAACACACACTGTTGAACACACTGTAGAACACACACTGTTGAACACACACTGTTGAACACACACTGTTGAACACACACTGTTGAACACACACTGTTGAACACACTGTAGAACACACACTGTTGAACATACACTGTTAAACACACACTGTTGAACACACACTGTTAAACACACACTGTAGAACACACACTGTTGAACACACACTGTTGAACACACACTGTTGAACACACACTGTTGAACACACACTGTAGAACACACACTGTTGAACACACACTGTTGAACACACTGTAGAACACACACTGTTGAACACACACTGTTGAACACACACTGTTGAACACACACTGTTGAACACACACTGTAGAACACACACTGTTAAACACACACTGTAGAACACACACTGTTGAACACACACTGTTGAACACACACTGTTGAACACACACTGTTGAACACACACTGTAGAACACACACTGTTGAACACACACTGTTGAATACACACACTGTAGAACACACACTGTTAAACACACACTGTTGAACACACTGTGGAACACACACGGTTGAACACACACTGTGGAACACACACTGTTGAACACACACTGTGAACACACACTGTTGAAACACTGTGGAACACACACTGTTGAACACACACTGTTGAACACACACTGTTGAAACACACTGTTGAACACACACTGTGGAAACACACACTGTTGAACACACACTGTTGAACACACTGTAGAACACACACTGTTGAACACACACTGTAGAACACACACTGTAGAACACACACACTCTTGAACACACTGTAGAACACACACTGTGGAGCACACCACACTGTAGAACACACAC